>NC_091149.1:23185421-23528187 GCF_041381155.1 Argopecten irradians | reverse complement strand
TTTTAAGTGATTGTTTTTATCATACGATTTGAACTGCGTAGTTTGAAAATAATAATTAAGTTGAGTTAATGCCAGATTTAGTTGGTATATCGAGTTATCAAAGTATATCGAGTATCAAAGTAAATCGAGTTATCGAGTAAATCGAGTTATAAAACATATCGAGTTATCAGAGTATATCGAGTTATCAGAGTATATCGAGTTATCAGAGTATATCGATTTATCAAAGTATATAGAATAATCAGAGTATATAGAACTGTCAGAGTATATAGAACTGTCAGAGTTATCATAGGAAATAGAGTTAACTAGTATATCGAGCAAACGAGTTATCAAAATGTTGTACATTACCAGGTAACAGATACCATTCCTCTGCAGAGAACTACCGTGGTAAGTATACAGACAGCACCGTGTCTTTGATAAGGTTGGGAAAAATCCCATTTTTTTAATCGAGACATACGGACCAATATCTTATCTGAAATAAAAAAATGAAAATGAAAAAGATCATTCCTTTTTGTACTTGATAACTCGAAGGCCCTACTAACCTAAAACAATTGATTTATTGCAATGATACACGTACTTGATTATCATTCACAATCCAGGAAAAAATATTTCAAAGGCTAACAATCTCAATTCTATGAAATATAATTCAATACATGAAATATATACTGGGCGGAAATGATTTCAAACACATTAATCTCTTTTCACTCTTTTTTCATTTGGTTTAAGAATCGCTACAAGATTATATAAAACCAAATGTTGCACGGTTATGATATTTTGAAATATTCTATTTTATTTGTGTTTATGATATACAGAAAACAGATCCCATACCCCCTGAGGTTGTGAACCATCTATCCGAGCTGCCGCCATTAGAACCCATAGATCAACTACTAATGGACGCTGCTGGTAGGCTCTGTAGTGAACGTATTGTCATATAGTATACATAACTTTATTCTGACTCCGTTACAGAGATGATCTAAGAATATCCCATTGGTAGCCACGTTCTGGTGACCCTTTAGATCAACCAATCGTAGTCATATATTTCTTGAAATAGATTGCAAGTGATGTCAGTATTCTTATCATATTTGCATGCCGGGACAATATGTCATTTTAAGTTGATTAGCAATGTGGAGTAACTTCATTTGAACTGAAACACAGACAGAATAAAGTTTATCAGAAGGTGACCACTAATGGGATGTTATCAGGTCCTCTATTAAACGGCGTGACTTATTTCATTTTATTATAAAGCCAATGTCATCAATGTTTTTGCTGTTTTTAACGCAACAATGTTTTTGTTTTTCGTACTTACTATTTTTATATTATGAATCCAACTTTTGCAAACATTGCTATAATAGACATCTTTTGCAAATGATGTAAAAAAAAAAAAAATTTTGTTAAACAAAATTCCAGAAATGAATTACTTAAAAAAAATATCGTTACGTTTCAGAGCCCGGAACTGCATTCAATGAGCCGGAACTCTTGGGAGATTCTGATGTTGTGAAGTTTGATGGCGATATCCTCATGCATATCGAACAATTCGCCAAGCTACAGAGAAATGTGTAAATAATTCTTACTATAATCATTTATAAAAAAATCAAAAAGAAAAATAATAAGACACAAAATAGTGCTGGATTAAGTTGCTTGGAGAGTCACGGTGTATCGATACTGTTGAGATATCAAAGTTTTAATTTGTAAATTTCAATAGCTAAGTTCGAATAGAGGAACAGTTTAGAACAAACATGCATTATCCCTTCTCTTTTAAAAAACGGTATAAACAAAACAAAATCAAATTACTAGTTTTTGTTCTCACTTGTGATTTTATGGATATTTTAATCAGTTCTACAAGGAAAATGCTGCATTTTACAATAGTGTATTGTCAAAATTGAAATCTAGGGGCGTCGTTACAAAAAATTCTTAAAATTCACAATAGAGAGAAGTAATGCTTACAATTAAAGTTACTAAATAGTTGACTGAATAAGGAATGAATCAAAAAGATGTCAATTTGTATCGTAATCCAATACCACTACATTGTTTTTCCAAATAGATATGATATTCAATCGCAGAAGGGTACAAATTCAATCTTTACAATCGTAATCAACTAAGACAATAGAGCTAGTGGCATGCTAGGAATGAAGCTAATAACTTAATGTTTACTTATCAAAATGAATGCTAGGACAAAGGCTGCAAAATGAAATGAAAAAATGTATGACGTTGACCTTCATTGCATGTCACAGGTGGGTACAATATGCTAAAATCTTTACAACTTCTCGTAAATAACTAAGAGACACATAGAGACCTAGATATTCGGGGGCTATTGAATTTGATCAAATGAATGAAGCATATTGCGAAACGGAGAAGGCCAGTTTAGAAATGTAGTATTATGATTTTCTTTGAAGAACTCTGAGTTTATTTGAACAAGCCTTAAAGACAAGTGTTTAAAGAACCTGGGAAAGGAACGGAACAACATGAAACATTAATAGGGTGGATCTTCTACATGAAATCATTGATGCCGTTGTCTCGGAAAGACACGTGCAGCCAGACGGGACAGTCGGCGTCTTTTGGAACACGGTGTTGTCCCTAACGAATTGACAGTACTGACTTCAGTAAGTAGAATTTTTTATACTCGTCAAAAAAAATATATGCGGAGTAAATTGATTTTGCATTTTATCTTCTTTTATGATCAGTTGACCTTATTATCGTCAATGAAAACGAATTTGAATTTCACCCTCAATTTACATCCACATAAACATTCAAAATTGTTTACTGAAATGACATTTTGTATCCTTAAGAAGTTTCTCTTTAATATATCTTTGACACGTATTCATTTTTTATTGTTAAGGCATATTTTACAGACAAGTGTTAATATTGAAACTTTAGAATTTTGGCATCAGCAATCATCAAAATCTTTAAAATATAAATCAGAATAATGAGAAATGCATATTGTATTAAAATTTTATCATATTTTACCAGGAGGAAAACACAAAAGGAGAATAGCGAAATCCATGAATTCGGATTTCCGTCTTAGATCTCGTGTATCTGCTTCCAAATAATAATTTCAAAGGCGGAAGCCAGGGGCATAAAAACCGCACATAAGAATTATCAACGGCAATGGGTAAATGGGTAAGTATGAACAGATTAAAATAAAATGGATGTTAGATTCAATTTTATTTGTGTCCACGTTTAATTTTTCATACATACCATTAAATGAATAGATATTTGGAATAGACGCTTGAATAATACACTATAGGGATTTATTTATAAAATGTCGTATTGATAAATGATAATGGGTAATTAATATCCTACAAATACGTGGCGTCGAGTTTTTCATACACAAAGTTATCTCCATTTGCACATAATTTTGTGCTTGGCTTAGAGCGCAACAGTAAATAAGTGAAAATTTGTTTGTTACACACACAATATTATTGCGGTATTTGCAGGTTAACTCTAAATCTGCAGAATAAATTATTTGCATATTATTTCTCACGCTATTTAGCGCAGTCACATTTCATATATAAAATATAAAGAAGTTGTAAACACAATTTTTATAAACGCGATTTTTGTAGCACAATATCCAGATTTTTGCCATGATAATTCATTCTATTTTAGAGCAAAAAAATTTCATAGTTTTGAGTTTTTGGCACAATTTGAAAGTTGATATGCTTTGCAGGTTAAGCATGAACATTTTGTCAGAGCCAATAAAAATGATTGTTATAATAGTTGAAGCGATGTCTTTAATCCCCTAAGGTTATAACGTTGTAACTTGAATACGGAATACTATTTTTGCTAAAATTATTTTTACATGATAGATTTTTAAAATACAATGTAGATTTTTGTTATTTAGAATAAATTGTCAATTAATACATTTGAAACAGGCCATTACAAATCCATTGCGAATTGATTTTAGATTTGTCGGAGCAAGTTAATAAATACCATATTAAATAGTATTAATGTTAATATCTTGTGCATGAATGTTTGATAAGGGATCAATATACACAAAGTCGATAACCTTAAATAGTCAGCATAAATTCAGATCCGGAAGAAATCGAACAGCATTCAACGGAACCGAAATGTGCTCAATATCCGTATGTGTTTCCTTAGTAAACCACAAATCAATGTCAACTCTAGTGACTTTTACCCTACTTCGAATAAAGCTGCAATAGACGTTTGCATATTAAATGTTCCAGCGTGTGAGACCGACCCGTGTTCACTGTCTGGGAGGAAATATAAACTAATCCAAATAGACCGAAGATTTCCATTGTGAATTCCGCTTCATGAATATACCTAATCACGGATAAATTAAAGTTCATCCACCTCACGTGACTGCAAATATAGACTAATGCATTTAACGAATTGGTCAGCTAAGACTCATTTTCCCGAGCCAAATGAAAAGATTTAATAACTACTCAAAGAGACTGAAAAAATTACATTGTGGATAATCACATAAAGACAAAACATACCATCCATCCACGTTATACATTAATGGACAACTGAAAATCTATTCCAAAAGTGTCCTTTATACATAGTCAAGCATAAAAAGGTTAATTTGTAGCTGTCCAGGAAAACATCTACTTGCTACTAAAATGACTGGAAAAATGACTAAATAAACCAAGAAGGCTTTTTTCATTTTCATCCTGGGTTAACTTAAACTACAAGATTTAATTCTTCACCAGCCCAAGCCTATATACACTGAATAGGGCGACTGGATACAAGTCAGGTTATTCATTTACAGTGCCCCGAAATGACTGTCGCGTGTGTATCACGCATTCCTGTTCAAGATGAATGTGCAAAGTTCGTGTGTCTCTGAGAACAACTGCCTAAGACTTTGTATAACCGCTCGTATGTTTTGTTAATTGTGCCAGTGAACCTTGACACCTGTAGTCATTGCGTTTTATCAGAGTTACGTCCCTTTTTTGCACTCTCCTTCAACACCTCTGATGTATTAATGGAGAAACATTCTGATAAATAGTAATTTTACGAGAGGATAAATACAACTACTCCATTTTGATTATGTGTGACATGCATGAAATGTTGTATATATGTTTATTGTTCTCTTTGTAGCATAGGAATAATCGACACGGACTTCAAAGGCAAACTTAGAAATAGTTATGAATCATTCTTCTATTAGTACTTGACAATTTTGTTCAAAATATACGCGTACGTAGAAAGGTTATTTTACGGTACAGTAAAGCACTGTTATATATACCCTACTACTGATATAGTAGTTTCTTCCCTTTCATTACATATCGTATTGCTGAAATAGTGATCCCTCGATCATTTATATACCGTATTACTGAAATAGTGATCATCCTTTCATTACATATCGTATTGCTGAAATAGTGATCCCTCGATCATTATTATATACCGTATTACTGAAATAGTGATCATCCTTTCATTACATATCGTATTGCTGAAATAGTGATCCCTCGATCATTATATATCGTATGCTGAAATAGTGACTCCCCTTCCATTATATACCGTACTACTGAAATAGTGGTCGCCCCTGTCATTATATACTGTACTACTGAAATAGTGGTTTCCCCTTTCCATTATATATCGTACTACTGAAATAGTGGTCCTCCTTTCGTTATATATTCCGTGACTACTGAACAAGTGGTTTCCCTTTCCTTTATATATCGTACTACTGAAATAGTGGTCCTCCTTTCATTACATACCGTACTACTGAAACAGTGGTCACCTTTCATTATATACCGTACTACTGAAATAGTGATTCCCCATTCATTATCCATCGTACTACAGACATAGTGGTCTCCCCTTTCATTATATACTGTACTACTGAAAGAGTGGTCTCCATTTCATTAATATACTGTACTACTGAAATAGTGGTCTCGCCTTTCATTATATACAGTACAACTGAAATAGTGGTCTTTCCCTTTCATTATAAACCGTACTACTGAAATAGTGGTCTCCCCCTTTCATTATATACCGTACTACTGAAATAGTGGTCTCGCCTTTTATTATATACTGTACTACTGAAATAGTGGTCTTTCCCTTTCATTATATACTGTACTACTGAAAAAGTGGTCTCCCCTTTCATTATATACTGTACTACTGAAATAGTGGTCTCGCCTTTCATTATATACTGTACTACTGAAATAGTGGTCTTTCCCTTTTCATTATATACTGTACTACTGAAATAGTGGTCTCCCCTTTCATTATATACTGTACTACTGAAATAGTGGTCTCGCCTTTCATTATAATACTGTACTACTGAAATAGTGGTCTTTCCCTTTCATTATATACTGTACCTAGCTGAAATAGTGGTCTCCCCTTTCATTATATTACTGTACTACTGAAATAGTGGTCTCCCCTTTCATTATATACCGTACTACTGAAATAGTGGTCTCGCCTTTTATTAATTATACTTGTACTACTGAAAGAGTGGTCCCCTTTCATTATATACTGTACTACTGAAATAGTGGTCTTTTTCCCTTTATCATTATATACTGTACTACTGAAACATAGTGGTTTCCTTTCCATTATATATCGTACTACTGAAATAGTGGTCCTCCTTTTCATTACATACCGTATCTACTGAAACCGTGGGTCACCTTTCATTATATACCGTACTACTGAAGATAGTGATTCCCCATTCATTATCCATCGTACTACAGACATAGTGGTCTCCCCTTTCCATTATATACTGTACTACTGAAAGAGTGGTCTCCATTTCATTATATACTGTACTACTGAAATAGTGGTCTCGCCTTTCATTATATACTGTACTACTGAAATAGTGGTCTTTCCCTTTCATTATATACCGTACTACTGAAATAGTGGTCTCCCCTTTCATTATATACCGTACTACTGAAATAGTGGTCTCGCCTTTTATTATATACTGTACTACTGAAATAGTGGTCTTTCCCTTTCATTATATACTGTACTACTGAAATAGTGGTCTCCCCTTTCATTATATACTGTACTACTGAAATAGTGGTCTCGCCTTTCATTATATACTGTACTACTGAAATAGTGGTCTTTCCCTTTCATTATATACTGTACTACTGAAATAGTGGTCTCCCCTTTCATTATATACTGTACTACTGAAATAGTGGTCTCGCCTTTCATTATATACTGTACTACTGAAATAGTGGTCTTTCCCTTTCATTATATACTGTACTACTGAAATAGTGGTCTACCCCTTTCATTATATACTGTACTACTGAAATAGTGGTCTCCCCTTTCATTATATACCGTACTACTGAAATAGTGGTCTCGCCTTTTATTATATACTGTACTACTGAAAGAGTGGTCTCCCCTTTCATTATATACTGTACTACTGAAATAGTGGTCTTTCCCTTTCATTATATACTGTACTACTGAACAAGTGGTTTCCCTTTCCATTATATATCGTACTACTGAAATAGTGGTCCTCCTTTCATTACATACCGTACTACTGAAACAGTGGTCACCTTTCATTATATACCGTACTACTGAAATAGTGATTCCCCATTTCATTATCCATCGTACTACAGACATAGTGGTCTCCCCTTTCATTATATATACTGTACCTACTGAAAAAGTGGTCTCCATTTCATTATATACTGTACTACTGAAATAGTGGTCTCGCCTTTCATTATATACTGTACTACTGAAATAGTGGTCTTTCCCTTTCATTTATATACCGTACTACTGAAATAGTGGTCTCCCCTTTCCATTATATACCGTACTACTGCAATAGTGGTCTCGCCTTTTATTATATACTGTACTACTGAAATAGTGGTCTTTCCCTTTCATTATATATACTGTACTACTGAAATAGTGGTCTCCCCTTTCATTATATACTGTACTACTGAAATAGTGGTCTCGCCTTTCATTATATACTGTACTACTGAAATAGTGGTCTTTCCCTTTCATTATATACTGTACTACTGAAATAGTGGTCTCCCCTTTCATTATATACTGTACTACTGAAATAGTGGTCTCGCCTTTCATTATATACTGTACTACTGAAATAGTGGTCTTTCCCTTTCATTATATACTGTACTACTGAAATAGTGGTCTCCCCTTTCATTATATACTGTACTACTGAAATAGTGGTCTCCCTTTCATTATATACTGTACTACTGAAATAGTGGTCTCCCCTTTCATTATATACCGTACTACTGAAATAGTGGTCTCGCCTTTAATTATATACTGTACTACTGAAAGAGTGGTCTCCCCTTTCATTATATACTGTACTACTGAAATAGTGGTCTTTCCCTTTCATTATATACTGTACTACTGAAATAGTGGTCTTTCCCTTTCATTATATACTGTACTACTGAAATAGTGGTCTCGCCTTTCATTATATACTGTACTACTGAAATAGTGGTCTTTCCCTTTCATTATATACTGTACTACTAAAAGAGTGGTCTTTCCCTTTCATTATATACTGTACTACTGAAAGAGTGTTCTCCCTTTCATTATATACTGTACTACTGAAAGAGTGGTCTCGCCTTTCATTATATACTGTACTACTGAAATAGTGGTCTCGCCTTTCATTATATACTGTTCTACTGAAAGAGTGGTCTCGCCTTTCATTATATACTGTACTACTGAAGAGAGTGGTCTCGCCTTTCATTATATACTGTACTACTGAAAGAGTGGTCTCGCCTTTCATTATATACTGTACTACTGAAATAGTGGTCTCGCCTTTCATTATATACTGGACTACTGAAAGAGTGTTCTCCCTTTCATTATATACTGTACTACTGAAATAGTGGTCTCGCCTTTCATTATATACTGTACTACTGAAATAGTGGTCTCGCCTTTCATTATATACTGTTCTACTGAAAGAGTGGTCTCGCCTTTCATTATATACTGTACTACTGAAATAGTGGTCTCGCCTTTCATTATATACTGTACTACTGAAATAGTGGTCTCGCCTTTCATTATATACTGTACTACTGAAATAGTGGTCTTTCCCTTTCGTAATATACCGTACTATTAGATTAGCGGTCCGTCTTATAACTTGTCGTTCTGCTGAAATATAGTACTATGTTTATCATATGTGTTGTTTTTTGTTTTTGTTTTTGTATATTTATTAACGTTTATAAAACTGTAAACCAACTTATTTTCGTGTGCAAACAATTTTCGGGTGTTTGTGAGCGATAACATAGCGCAAACATTAATATCCGGGATATATTTTGATCATAAGTAAACTACAATCAAATTAAACTAAATTGCAAAATTAACACTTCTATAATATTTGGTGTATCTCGGCCAGGGCACAGAACCCAGAGCCTATCTCACAAAGTGAGGCGGTGCCAAGGGAGACGTAAGAAAGACGAAAGTAATTTAGGAAGAAGCGAAAAGATAAAATCCTACATTTAGTGTCGCCTTTTACGCCCCATGCAAATATTGGCAGTAGATACTATTCTAATTATAAATGCCATATGCAATGAATGAACTGGTTAAAATTTAACCTATAATGTTTAAAATTCATAGTTGAGTGAACTTGGTGCAGATTGAAAGTGCTACAGTACTGAATTGGATTTATAGAAATACACATGTTGCCCCAGCTCACAATATATTGAGCCTTAGACGCATTTGTTTTTGTTTATATTGAAAGACACACCACCGCCGACAGATCATAAATAATATGTTTCATTTGGGCAATAAATAATGTTTGATAATTTATATGATTATGTGTATAATTAACAAAAAAAGTGCAAATAAAATAATATGTTTTGCTTTATTTGTTGTCTTCCCAATCAATACCTCATTCCATAAAGATTATTATGCCATGGATTTTTTCGGGATGTAATTAATTATTCCTAATACTTTTATATTGAAGTAAAATGAGAAGTTCAATCTTTTCAATGATGAATTTAGAAAATGGAAAAGTCATAGATAGTGAATATAGACAAGTTCCGATGATCGGTTAGTCGCCAGTCTTAGTACGTTTATGTTTTGATTTTGATAAGACCCTCTCTATATCATACATTTATTTATTGATTTTGATACACCCTCCTTAATATAAGTCATACGTTTATGTTTTGATTTTGATACGACCCCCTTTCACATAAGTCCTACGTTTAAGTTTTGATTTTGATACGACCCCTCTTTCATATAAGTCATCTGGGCTCGAGTTCATATTACCATATTACTCTACTAGTTATGTTGACTTGTGATTAATGATTTAAGATATTGCGTACTCATCAATGTTTTCTGAACGTGAATGGGAATGATTAGGATGCTCAATGGCGGGAACCTAGTACATATCATTATAGCACACTTCTTTGTATATATATTAGCTCTATAGTAACTTATATATATATTAATGTAACGCTAGGGTTTACACCGACTTTCAAATAAGCAATTTTTTCACAGTTAAATAGGCTCCGTTTTAAGGGATTACCAGTTATCTTTTACCTGAAATCACATATTTGGCGACTGAGAAATAAGCGAAGACTATTTTCTAACATATTTCTTTTATTGAGACATACTAAATAATGTTGGCCATTAAATAAATATTGATTCAGAATGAAAAATAAAAACATATTTTCGTCATACGCGCAATTTAACAATGTAACAACGAACAAACAGAATTAAACATATAGCCCTCGTTTACCATGGATGGGAATGAAAAATTAAGTTTTAAACCTATTTTACTTACGCCTTATGTTCAGTGTATATCAGGACAAAGCAAATACAGAATGGATGTTGTTGGGTTGAAAGCAAAAGCGCCCGGATAAAACCACCGATATTGCGTCTCAAATTTTGAGAGGTAGTGGTAACCTGACGAATCGTCTCAAAGTCCAATCTGAAGAGTTTTACTAACAAATAGAAATTATCTAAACAAGTAAAGAGATGTCAAAGTTCATAATATTGAGAAAATGAATAATACATTTTGTTTTAATTTGATTGTAAAACTGAAGTCGTTGCAGTTCTAATGACTGATATATTATGATGAATTGATAATTAATTCAATTATATGTGCATTATCAAAAAGACGATTCTTGAAATTTGTTTTATTCATTAAATGTCAAGGAGAAATTCTGATAGTCAATTTTAATGATTTCGCTGTAAAATGTCTTGTCTATCTGATTTAGTATACCGTAATAAAATCGAAAATATGTTATCACTTCTCTCGAATGAATTGAACTGTGTTGCATACTTTCATGGCCGGTTTTGATTTTTCCCCATTGTTGCTGGTGTGTGCATTTTCTTTCGCGAATTTCGCTATCCAAGTAAATTCGCGAAAGTTTATCTCCACGAATTACCATTTACAATATATTTATTGATAGGAAATCTCATTCGATTTTTCAATCAGCGAACTTGTCTTTAAATGAACATCGCAAAATTCAATAGCCTGGAAAGAAAATTGGTTTACAGTATTTTCGAATTATTTCATCGTAAAATGGAAGTCAGCTATCTAAATGAAACGGCAAGTTATCATTTATGTCTCATTTACATAGTACTATATTCTTAAACACTGACCCATACAATAATCATTCATTAAATATCAAGGAGCAATTATAACTGTAAATTTTAATGATTTCTATATAAAATACGTAACTTGTCAGTGTGTTTATCTGATTTAACATACAGTGGACCCTCGATAATCCGGACTCCGATAGTCCGGAAAACTCACACTCCGGGCGAAAATGTCAGGGAACGGATTTCCGTAACGTTATTTATACTCACTAGTCTGGAAATTCGTATTCCGAATCCGGAACTCCATTTTGGGGGCGGAATGTAATTTTCGTTAATAAATTCCCGCAATAATCCGGACAACTTGTTGTTGCCATTTATTATTGATTATGTCTTGATAATAAAGAATGTACAGAGAAATATCTCTATCTACGTACAGTGTTAATTTGTCACTGTTATATCCTGTTATTGTGTATATGTCCATGTCAGAACGCCGTACTTTTGTTTTAAAGATGGAATTGATAATAACCTTAGCTGTTTGTTTTCCAATCCTAGTTTCCAATGTAGATGTATGTGTATGTATGTCAGAGGTTATTTGAATAAAGTACTGTTTAAACTAAAATGTGATTACATCGAATATCTTTAATAAATTGAATTACCTTGCATACTTTTATGAGTGAATTCAATTATTTCCTTTTGTTTTGAATTCCCACTTTTTTTCGACGGTACTGACTTATAAAATTGTAACAAAGGAGGTCAGCTATCTAAATGACAGGACAAGTTATCATTTATGTCTCATTTACATAGTATTATATTCTAGAACACTGACCTATAAAACAAACACAGCTTCAATTTACCTGTAATTGACACCAACATTGAATAATAAAACAGTTATGTGTGGTAAAATCATAAAATATAGATAAAATATTTGCATAAATTCATTCGACTTACTAAGTAAAACTAATGTAAGCTTGACGAAATATGTCTTACTGACAAGAGTAATCGGTGTCAATTCATTCGTGATCTTTTAATTAGTTCGTGACAGTCGGCCGTATACACATCAATTAACGGTCGTTATCATCAGGTGAAGATGTCGATGGGACAAAGAAGGGGTCTGTACTTGGCCGTCGTCCATGTTGGGATAAGCGTTTTACTGCTAACGTGCAGCTGTACAGGCCAGGCGCAGACTGGATCGACGTCTTGGATCAATGCACTACTAAGGTCCCCACCGAATGTTGTTAACACCTTATTAAAAGTAAGTATAATGGTGTTTTATAGTTTGAAGATGCTTCACCGCTGACAAATGCTAGTATTTATAGTTTGAAAATGTCTTCACTGCTGACAAATGCTAGTATTTATAGTTTGAAGATGCTTAACCACTGACAAATGCTAGTATGGTATTATTCTGTATCAAAAAAGAAGAAGACGAGTTAGTAGTTTTCTTCAAATTAAAAATATTAAAGATAATTGATTTTAATTTCGAAAAAAATCCATGACAGTATATCCTATAAGGAAGGAAGTACTTAGTGCGTATACACCAAAAGTAAAATTAAATTATTTTATATCATTTCTTGTGTTAATTAATTAGAAATATATTCATCCAATTAAACAACACTAATTATTCAAATGATGGGTATCGTTTCTGCTCTGTCGGCGATAAAGCATTTTTTTAAAGAATGGATAAAACATATTCAACATCCTCGGGGGTGGTGTTTGAAATACTGAAAACAAGCTCCTTTTTGCGATGACTTAAGGGACAATTCAGTCTAGGAGAACATTAAAATTTTACATATAGCGGAAAACCCCATTTCTAATATAAATTAGATCAGCCGGTTTTATTGTGATATGCCAGAAAAGCCCATTGTGGTCAAATGCGTATGAAACGTTCAAACTCGCTCGCTGTCCGCCATTACACGTTGTGGTCGAACATCTTGTATGCCGACCCCTGTCTCTTGCTCGTAGAACAATGAAACTTTTGTCTAGAACTGCTCAAATCGCTCTTGTGTTTATCTTACTAGGTGAATTGTCTTGCCTAAAAATCATTTTGTCGCCACCTCAGTGGTTATGTAGTTCATTTGTTTGACGTGCGTGACTTTGGCTCTGGTATGGGTACAGCGTACATATTGTACCGGCTTAATCGTATTGATCAACAATTTGTAATTACAACGGTATCAATTAAAATACTAAATAATGACGTGGAATTCGTCAATATTTTATGTTATATGTTTCATAAGAAATGTAGAACAATACATTTATGCCATATTTTGCTTCTTGGTTATGTAAAAGAATTAGCCTGAGTGAATTGTCTCTTTAATGTAACGTTTTCCTGCCCAAAGACTTCTTTATTCCCGCGATTTTCCTTTGGGGCGAATAATGTTCGCGAATTCTAAAAAATAACGCGAAAATAATTCAGACGCAAAATAAGTTCATAAAATAGGTTTATAGTACCCACACGACGTGGGGAAATTGCGATTTACCATCTATTAGTCTCACCTTGCGGTGATTCTGACGTCAAAATTCACGACAAAATATGACGTCACAATCACTGAATGATGGGACTACTAATCGACTGTAAATCGGATTTTAGCTGCATATGCATGCTCGCTAGATGTTGTATAAAATTTCATTTTGCTTGATATACTAATTTCTATTGGTTAGATATTTGAATTTATTTTCCCATAGGCCGAAAGAATTTTACGTCGAGTATCATGACGTCATACATAAAGAATATTTTCGCGGGAAATTTTGAAAGAGACACTGTCATTGGCCAAACTGAATTATTGGATAAGATATAAATGCGCCACTACTATATTTGTTTTATTGTAAACGCAGGTAAAAGCACGGAAATTAATATGTAATTAGTAACTCATTAACTAAATCAAATTAAATAATAAGCATTATTCTCAATATATTCATAAATCCAAAAGATTATGAGAATAATGTTTAAATAATTAACCACGATACATATGATATACAAATTAATGTAGTGTTGGGTGGATAAAAGTAAATAGATTTCAATGGATACTGTTGTTTACAGTAGTGTGTCAACATAAATAATACTGCATGGTGTCGGCCAAAATTACCTGAACACTAACGAATAAAAATTAAACTTATTGCCCGTTGTTCAATCCCATTTTCAAATATTTTTTACCCCTGACCCTAATCCCCCACACTTTTCTGCGAAAACAGAATTAAAAGTCGGGATTTCGATCTCAGGCTGCGGTTCCGGCCATTGTTTCAGAGTGAACGACACTAAAAAATAAATAAAAAATAAAATTCTCCCGACCTACCGACCCTATTTTTTTTTGCCATTATAACCCTCAAAACACATATTAGGTTGTTTTTTTTAGAAAAATGGCCTCCGATACATGTAGAATATTGATCTGTTAGAAATATTCTAATTTGATAATTGTCTACCATTTTTCTTTGAAATAGTATATGCAGTATTTAACTAACAGAACACCCGTTAGTAATGTTCAGCTCAACCAATCTCCTCAATTGGAACCGATTGAAAACATTCTACAAGTATCGGAAAAAGGTAAGTATCCAAGAATCTCAATGGTCGTTGAACAATTACTTAGGGATTACACACAGTGCACGCTTAATTGAAACAGTATATCGACACTAACTTTACGTTTAAGACACTTACATTCGTTCAAAACACGTAGATTACGTTCCAAACACGTACATTACGTTCCAAACACGTACATTACGTTCCAAACACGTGCATTACGTTCCAAACACGTGCATTACGTTCAAACCAGCTACTTCGCGTGTAAGACACTGACCTTGTCGTTATATAAGACACGTATCTTACGTTCAAGGCACTGACATTACGTGCAAAACTTTGCGTTCATAACATTTTCCTTAAGTTTAAAACACGTACATTACGTTCAAAACATTTACTTTGCGTTCAAAACAGCTACATCACGTGCAAGACACTAACTTTGTATTCAAGACATTGACATTGCGTTCAAGACACTTTACGTTCAAGACACTTTACGTTTAAGACACGTTACGTTAAAGACACTTTACGTTTAAGACACGTTACGTTCAAGAAACTTTCCTTTCGTTTAAAACACTTATTTTGCGTTCAAAACAACTGCATTATGTGCACGACACTGAACTTGTCGTTAATGAATTGACGCTACGTTCAAGACACGTATTTTGCGTTCAAGGCACTGACCTTACGTTTATAAACCTTACCTTGTATTCTTTACTTATATTACAGAACCACAGGGAATGTTTCGTTTCCGGATAAATCTAGGCCTGATATAATCCAAACAGATGTCGATATATTAATGGCCGTCCATGAGTTTCAGGAACTACAACAAAATTCGTAAGTTGCTTATCGTTAATTTATAACAAAAAGTGCATTTTTACAGAAAACAGGTATGAAAGGGTTTTTTAAGAAAGGAAGCGTTCAAAATGTGATATTTGGTATCACGGGTCTACGTTAATTAAGGATACACACACAATAAACACATTATCAGCCATTGCCATTAAGGATGCGTCAGGTTTATGAGATGGAGGGAATCTGGAGTACCCAGAGTAAAACCATCGACCTGACATCTTCCTCACATGAAATAGGAACTCGAAAACCAGAGCTAGGGGTGGTAACATGTAAACATATCACTTTGTCATCACCCCAATCCCACCTCGCCACCGGAATTGTAACATTGAAGTTTGTTCCTCTGTGGCAGATACGAAAATGCATGAAGACAATGTTCTGTCAAGAAATATTTTCAGGCTTTTGCTGTTTTTACCGTACAAACTTTGATTTTCACCCGGTATCAAGCTTTCGGCAAACCGAACTAAGTACAATATCGACAAATACGCAGTTTTCTCGACTATACTATCCTGATTTTAACGTTAAAAGGTAAGATATAGTAAGACGGATAACATATAGATCGCTTTACTCATAATCTTTAGTCACAAAAGAGTTTTCATGTGCTGTTCCGAATGCAACTCATTGACCCGAGGAGGTAGAACGAACGGCGCATTCGACCACTGTTCGAACTATTTTACGTTAAATCCGAGTCAGCTGTGCTGTATTGTCACAAACTAGATGAGACAACTCTAGGCTAGATAAAGGAAGATACTTTGGGGACGTGTTTCATTAAGGGGACAATTGTTCAATTAGAAATCTATATCAAAGACATGATTAATCAATAATAATTACTAAGTACTATTTAACGTTCAATCTGTTGTTTGGTATTGTTACAGAATAATCGATAGGGCTCTTCAACGGATGCGAACTTTCCAGTCGAGCCGAGGTCATTCCCGTCGTTCACCTTCAATCGACAGCATTTCAGATGAGAATCCGACGTCGTCGAGCAGCTCGGAAGGAGGAGACTATCTACTGGCCAAACGGAGTCGTACAAGTACGAGTTGACTCCGCCATCTTCTGTATGTATACTAAATCGGGATTGTCAACTCTCACGCACTTGGCGGGAGACTCACGATTTTTAAATTATGTTTCACGAATTTATCCCCCGTATTTTATGCAAGACACAGACCTTATGACGTTTCACGCATATATTTGAAAACGTTCAAAAAGGAAACAAACATTTAATAAAACTTTACGGATCTTTAATCAAACTGTTTTTACAATTTTGATGAAAATAAATACAACAGAACACGCAAGAAAAAGTGAACAAGATGGAAATTCTTTACCAATTTGTATTCACAATTGTGCGAGATGACCTTCAAAATTAGTGATGAATAACCAGACTTCATTAACCTGGACACTGGCAAACGCTAACATTGTGTCGTCTATGGGAAATCATTTGGTTCTATGGTCGCTATATTCCGTAGTGGCATTAACATATTATGTGTTTATTTGGATGGGTCGTTGGTGTGTACCATTCGTGTCGTGGAAAACTCAAATTGATAATGTCAAATGTAAATATTTTCGGGAGTGCTTAGTTTCGCGATTTGCAAGAGTAAACATTTCATGACAGTGTTATTTTCGCAATAGATATAACTTCGGGCTTTTGGTAAATTTTGTTTATTTAAGGAACAACCAACTAAATGAAAAAAGACCTTCGAAATGGCCCCTGTGGATACAAGATTAAGCCAAGGATAGAATTTTAACCCGGCCGCTGATTGGCTGGCTAATTATGAATTTCAAAAGTAAAAATGTTTTCTGACAGGTAATTATTCCTAGATAACCATGATATGAATTTGCCTGATTTCAACATGGCTACCCTGGTTGGAGTTTGAGCTGAAGGACCCAAACTTTTTTTTCTATCTAGTGTTATATGAGAACCTAGACTTTAATTATAGAAGTTAATAGCTAACTAATATTCCTTTGATTTAATAATACATTACAAAACTTTAACAAACTCTAACACTGTGGTCTATGTAAAATTATTTAGTTGGTTGTTCTCTACAGTACTGAATTGGATTTATAAAAATACACATTTTGCCGCAGCTCACAATATACTGAGTCTCAGACGCCATATGTTTTTGTTTAACACTTTAACACTGTGGTCTATGCAAAATTATTTAGTTGGTTGTTCTCTATATTCAAACAAAATTACGTGCAGTGTTGATTTTGAGGGTAAAATTGCCCTCGTGTAATTAGCGAAAATCACACCTCGCGTAAATGCCAACGTTAACAGTATTCGCTGAAAACAAAGAAAAATTAATTATTCGCTCGTGTAAAATAAAAGGGTTTCCCAAACATAAAATAACTACATTATTCTCTTGACATAGGGAAAAATTACCATGATATATAAAAAAAATTGTTGGAAAGAAAAAGAGTGTCATAAAAATACAATACAAATACAAATAAAAATACTTAATATGTATGATATGCAGAAAATATGCAAATGGTGACTTAAGAAATCTGAAGGCTTCGTTTTTATTTCCAGCAAAAAAGGACAAGCAAGAAATTGCTGATGCTATGACAGAATTATCGAATAAAACATGCATCTGTTTTAGACCGATCAGTAAATATGAGGCTCGTCGTAATTTTATTCCCCACCTCCGATTTGTTAATGGAACAGGGTATGTACTGTTGAGGTCAATAAACCGTTGATTAACCAAATAAATTCCAATATTGACCGAAGTCGAATCCCGATATCAATATATGAAATCATCAAGGTCAGATAAACTCAATATTGCCTGAACCAAAACTCTTCAGTTTCAAAAGAGATTCAAATGTTTGCAACTGATTAATGACTGAAAATAATTTATTTATTAAGTTTTTTTTTATTAATTTTCTTGATGTGAACTGATGACAATTTTTTTTAATTATAAGATGTGCCTCATATGTTGGATTACGGCTTCGAAATCAGAATGGTTCGTTTTCACAAGACCTATTTCTCCATCCAAAATGTAGGAGGGTGAGTATATAGGGGCATGGGGGGGGGGAGGTGGGGTGGGGATGCGAGGGGGTGGGGATGGGGTGAGAGGGGGTAGGGATAGGGTTTATGTTAGTGTGATAGAGGGGGTGTGGGTGCGGAGTTGAGAAGGGTAGGTTGGGGGTGGGATGGGGATGCGAGGGGGTGGGGATGGGGTGAGAGGGGGTAGGGATAGGGTTTGTGTTAGAGTGATAGAGGGGGTGTGGGTGCGGGGTTGATAAGGGGTAGGATGGGATGGGGATGTGTGTTAATGTGAGAGGAGTGGGCGTGGAGGTGGTGTGGGAAGGGGTTTAAGGGGTGGGTTTGAGTGTGACTGGGTAGATTTGAGAAGCATTGGGGTGAGAAATGATGGCGTTGAGAAGCGGGAGGATGAGAAGGGATGGCAGTGAGAGTGGGACAGTCTGAGAAAGGATAGGATGAGAAGGGGTGGGATGAGAAAGGGTGGGATAAAAAGGGGTGGGGTGAAAAGGGTTGGAATGCGAAGGTTGGGGTAAGAACGGGAGGAATGAGAAGGGGAGGCTGATTGGATGATTCCTAAAACAGGTACTTCTTTATATTATAAAATAAATTAAAATAACTCTAAAACTGATGGAGTAGTAGGGAATAAAAACGACGCTTTCTAGACTACGCTTCTCTCGTCATAAAAAAAAAAGAAAATATTTCGCGGCGATTCCATTTGGCGCTTGTTTATAAATCACAACTATGCGACAAACTGAGTTTATTACCAGTAAATAAATGTTTTTAAATAAGAATTGTTTCCTATAACAGAAAAGGATCGTCATACACGAGCTGTTGCACGCCTTGGGAATCTACCACGAACAGTCACGGCCGGACAGAGACAAATACATTAAAATCAATCTAGACAATGTCAACCAGACGAATCGGCATAACTTTAACAAGTATGGAACTGATGTGGTGGACTCCAGAGGACTGCCGTACGATTTTATGAGTATAATGCAATACAGCTCTAAGGTGAGTTTGTTAGTCTCCATAGCAACAGTACAAGTGTTTCCATAGCAACATTGACATGCTCAACAAATCAATAACGTTTTTGGAAATCTGTGATTTTTAATGGTTTTAAGATGTTTGATCAATAAAATTTCGTTACATATTAATCGAGTTTCAGCGCAAACTCTGGTTAATTTCAGTAAACAATGCTTTACCATACGACGAAAAAGGTATTATTCATTTGCCAAAGGTTTTTTTTTAAGTAATACATGCATATCCTATAATAAATGCGTTGTTCATATATGTCTGAATAGATGTAAGTGATATTGTTTTGTTTTCTCGGTCTAAAATGTTAGAAATAAAAAAAAAATTAAAAAAAAATAATAAAAAAAAAAAAAAAAAATAAAATTCAAAAAAAATTCAAACGTTACATGCTAAAAGTTTTTTTTTATGTTGTTTGGTATTTATCTATTTATTATCTTGAACATAATGACAATATTCGAATGTAGATGAAAGGATGTTTTGTCAATATATAGGGTGTTGTAGCCCAATGTTTTTGATATTAAGAATTCACTATTCACTATTAATGACAAAAACTATTTTTTCATCCGGGATGAAAATACGTTTTCCTCATTTTTTCATTCCTAATATTTATACAAATACAAATTTAAAACAGTATTGCGCTAAATGGATTAAGTATTCTGCTTGTGGCGTTGACATTTAATATTTTTTGTTGAATTTATCGTTGACAAAATGTTCAAAATGAACTAAAATTAAATTGCACCAAATTAAAATCGATTGCTGTAGTTTGGAAATAAAATTCTAAAATAAAAATTATTATCAGAAAGATTATTGATACTGATACACATCATGTTTTTTTTTTAATTTTCATATATGAATTAATTTGTTGAGTTTTGTAATTGTTCTTAATTTGTTTTTTAGGCGTTTAGTAACAACGGGAATTACACTTTAGAGCCAAAAGGAGCCGATAGGGACAAATTTATCGATAAAATGGGTCGAGTAAATACAACAAGTGGTCGAGATAACGAAGCCATAAACGCCATGTACAATTGTCCAAAAGGAGGGAGGACATGTAAACATTACCCGTACTCGGTAAACATGTTCCGGTAATACAAAAAATCATGTAACAGTTTTGTTCAATAAAAATGGGAAATATAAAGATATATACCAATCTATTGATTATCTTATAATATCTCCAAGGTACTGAAGTTGGCGTTGGAATCCATAAATAATTGAAGTCAATTTAAATCGTTTGTTTCAAGCAACGCTTTTAACCACAGTACGTGTCAAGTGGTTTTGTTGCCAAAGACCGCCAAAGTGTCGGGTTCTAATGTCTTCCATTCAATCAACCGGTTGAATTTAGGCTGAAACACCGGCTGACACCTACTCAAAACCCGAATGGTCACCCGTATACTGGGACCGACACCTTGCGACATGTTGTTGACGAGTGTCGGAGATTAGTGGAACAAAGGACTTGGCTAATGATTGACATGTCACTGCAAGATACATTGGTGTGTATATAAATGTATATCAATTTAATTTACGAAGGTCAACGATACTTAGTATTGGCTAAATAAGAAATGCACGTAGAGTACTGATACGACACTCGCTCCGGTACGACATGAAACACGAATCATAAAATTGTAAACAATATTTGACATACTGTAAACCAACTTATTTTCGCGAAGACTTATTTTCGCGTTTTTATACCTAAGGACATTTTAGCGAAGATTTAATTTTGTGAATTAGACACCCGGAGACCTATTTTACTTGTATTAAAAAAGTTCCTTGGATATTTGTTATCACCCGGGAAATCCGCATAAATCAATCGCACGCGAAAATAAATTGATTTACAGTATGTCAAATATTGTTGACAATTTGATGTTTAATGTTTCATTTCGTACCGGAGCGAGTGTCGATTACTAACTTACAAAGTAAAACATCGAATTATTATAACACATTGGGAGTCCATGAAGGAATTATAATAAAAAAATATTTTCAAGATGGAGCAAAAACTGTTTCATGACCAAATAGTTGAAAAGGAATTCCAAATATATTACGACCGTAAGGAACATACTGTAAAGTTGCTAATATGCGCGAATTCATTCAAATTCGCGAAATTTAAATCCTTGCAAAATCATTGTTTTACATACCAAAGCCATTAGTGGTGATGTCGTTTTTAATGGTTACAAAAATAATCCGCAAAAATAAACTACCAAGAATAAGTTCTAAACGGTATTAATCTTGAAGTTGAAATTAAAATTTAAAATATTGAAAGCAAAAACACACTGCAATAATGGATGAAATGAGCATTGAAAATATAACCACTGCAATAATGGATGAAATGAGAATTGAAAATATAACCACTGCAATAATGGATGAAATGAGAAGAGAAAATATAACCACTGCAATAATGGATGAAATGAGAAAAGAAAATATAACCAATGAAGTAAATAAATAAATAACTAAAACAAAAGTTGTAACCGACAGAAAAATAATGGAATCGATATTTAAGGGAAATTATTTGAACGCATCCTCATGACAAATAAACGATGGATAACGATTATATACCTACAAAAGGGACAGAATCATACACAATTTGTTAATTTTCTCTCTGTAAATACACTACATTCAACAAGTTATCAAATATTGATACCATACTCTAGAGATAAAGCGTTATTAGTTTTACAAAATCGCTTTAATTATTATCTGATAATCCTAACGTCATATTTAATTAGGTCATATTTTATCAGTGACGTGAGATAGATGGCCGCTTTAATCCTAAGGTCATACTTAATTAGGTCATACTTTATCAGTGGCGTGAGTTAGATAGTCGCTTTAATTATTATCACTATATCATCATGTTCGTATAATCAGTAGGAAATATATCGTAAAAGCTAAACGGAATACCTATCCTACGTCCGGTAGCATATAACATGTAAATAATTATTATTTTCTTAATTACTTCATATCAGTTTCAATATACTACAAAGTAATATTTGATCTTATTATTATAATTAAAATGACACTTCAACATTAATATTTTAAAAACCCAATACCTTTTCGAAACGGCTTTTGCTTTTTTTTAAATGTGAATGTAAAACAAAGATTGATAATTTGTCGCAAAAGTTATTAACTTCACGTTAATACTATAC
The DNA here is from genome assembly GCF_041381155.1 of Argopecten irradians. Lineage (NCBI taxonomy): Eukaryota > Metazoa > Mollusca > Bivalvia > Pectinida > Pectinidae > Argopecten > Argopecten irradians. Next base: position 23,505,323 of record NC_091149.1, on the reverse strand, counting down.
GTATTTTCACCTTCTGAACAATTTAATTTCAAATATTCAATATGTTAATTTTCATAACGCAGGTCGTATTGTGTTTCCATGACTACGTAGCTTCCAAATACACGACCGTATCCATGGCGTGACATCACTAACCACGAGTTCCGGGACTCACTTTTTAATTCGAATATTCTATGATCAGGTGATACATAGATATGAAACACAATACACATTTTGTATCTAGTAATATCAGCATAGTAGTGTAACAACAGAAATTTACATTAGAAATAGTGAATAACCTTAAAATCAAACATCCATTATTTACGGATGTTATCTAGAATAATCAGTACCCTGCTGATATAGATACCAGTGGTCTGTATACTATAATACTAAAGCATAGCATAGGCGTTATCAGTGACAGTGTTCCACGGTCAACATTGACATCAGTAAATAGTGATAATGTTATACAAGTCTAAATCGTGGGAGGCCAAACGTTTGAACAAAGAAGTTCTTAACCCTTAAGAGCTATGGGAAAGGATCTTTTACCGAGTTTGGCAATCTATTTTGTATTTTTATCGACAGGTAAGATTGTTTCTTTTTTAATTATTTTTATATGGTAATGCTTGAAAAACCTTTATAAACCTAATGTGACATTTTTATTTACTGAACACGATGAGAAATGAGAAAGATTTTCATAATTGTATAATTGTTAACCGATACCAAAACATTACAATTGGTACTAGAACCCGTTTTTACCTATATATTCACATAAAAGAGGCAAAAGGAAAACATATTGTAATATGCATATTAGAAGGATATATATAACACCTGAAGAATCTGAGTCTGAGTCTGAGGGCTTCTTTCGATGGAGCGAAAGCCCTAACGTCAGTCAGTCGATATAGTTTATATACATGGATAGCTAAGATGCATCTGCCTTCGTATGTCCAATAAAAACACACACACTCACACCTTCACACACACACTCACACATGTGAGTGATGAAGAGAAGAATTTATACTATATTTGAAATCGGCAAACAGTTCCGCCGATACTATCATTTGTTATATTACCATTTTTATCATACTATCATCATTTCAAACAAACTAGTAACTTATTCGGGCTTTTCACATTCCTATTGTTTTTCTTCTGTTTTTTATTATTCTTCTGCATAGAAAGTTGTATACAAATGACCTCCGACATGGTAATAGATATGCCAATGAACGTATAATCATATTGAACGACATGAGTTGAAGGTGTGAAAGCAGCGTTTTTATGTGTTGGTCAAGATTCCAATAGGACCGCTATGACCTCACTTCCGATTTTAAAACTGATAGATTATGTGTAGAATGACAAAATGGAGCCAATAACTTAAGTAACATTTTTAAGTTAGACGTCAACTTCTGGTAGGAAATAAGGATCAAATTCCAAAAGTACAACATTTCGAAAAAAAAACATCCTAAAATCTTCAAATGACTTTCTAGAAGGCCCATGGATCTAAGATTATGTCTGTTACATACTGACACAAATGCCTTCCTATCTTGTTAATTTTAAAAAAACGTTGACCTTCATTCAAGGTCACATGGTCCTAAAATCCTAATATTTTCAAATTATTTCTTGAAGTTCTTGAAGGCAATATACCTAATATAAGTATGTAGCATGCAGATATAAATAGCTACCAAATTTGTTAATATGAATGACATTAACCTTCATTCAAGGTCACATAGGCCAAAAATGCTATAATCTTAAGTACCGTCTTCTGAAGTTCTAGAAAGACCTTACCTAATATTAGGCCTGTAGCATGCTGACATAAATGGCTACCAATTTGTTAAAATGAATGACCTTGACAATATTGAAGGTCACAGGGACCAAACATAAAAAATATGCAAATGACTTCTTGTGAAGTTCTAGAGGAAACAGCAACCTAATATTAGGTCTGTAGCATGCTGGCATAAAAGGATATCAAGGTGTTTTTTATAGGATTGACCTTGACCTATATGCAAAGTTGCCTAAAAACCTAAAAAAAACTGCTTCATGTCAAGTTCTTAAAGGCCTAGAGACTTGAAATCGGAAATATAGCATTTTGAGATAAAGCGCTACTAAGTTTGTTAATATGAATGGACTTGACAAGTTCCTAGTTGGTGTGAAAACCCATCAAATTGTCTAATGGCAATTTCTAGTTTTAATGATGAATCTATCATTTGTTCTCCTTCAAACAATGTGCCCACATCTAAAATTATTGAACTTTATTACACAGCATAGTAAACGTTAGAAGTATATAAATTAAAACAAACCTAGACACATACAGTTCTATATACTTTAAATGTCACCATGTAATTAAAACATCAATTTAATCCCTGTCATAATGTGGTTTAAATCGTTTAAACTTAGTTTATCATAAAACAAGGTGGTCCAACCATGTTATTCGACCGCGTCATTATTATTGTAAGATAAACGTGGAATAAAAACAATATAATGTCACATGTAGTTTTGACGTCATAATCTAGATATGACGTCACATGATTCTCTCAGTAGACGGAAACGTCACATCCGATCTACTGTTTTATACAAAACGACGAAAATTTTACTTGTATCTCTATTTAACAAAAGTTATGTGATAAATATAATCTTACACTCGTTAAATAATTTGATATGCTACTTGCCTAAAGATGTGAGGTAAATACATTATTGCGCTCTTTTGTGTGAATTTCATATAACATAGCCACTTATGTAAGATTCTCTTACTTTTATTACAAAAATCGTGAGAGGACAAAGCATAAGAATTTTACCTTATCTCAAGAATTGCATATAAACCCAACGTCATGTAAACCCAAATGATCAAACATAGATGGACTGTTTTACTCTTTACGTAAAAAAAACATTTCGATAATCACATTTGCATTTTAGATTTCCGTCGTTTCACCAATTCGAAAATTGCCTAATGCATTGACAAGTTTTAGAAGGATATTAAGGCAGTCGTATTGTTCAGGTGCTTAATATAAAAATAATACTTTGTACTTGTATGATAATTCCACAATGTATAAAATCGTAATATAAACTCAAACAATTATTAATAATTTAAACAAATAAATTTTTAATGGTGAAAAGACTTACTGCGAAGTGTGAAAATGAACAACAATTTTACATAATTATGTAAGCTTCAATAAAACTTTTTTTTTTTTTTTTGCTTTGAACGCTAGTTTCATTTTCCTTGTTTGTTTTCATAATAATGTTAATGCATCATTTATATGGTTGGTCGCTTTCAGCAACAGTGTTGAATTCTAATAACGCAGAAGGGGATCTGATATATCCATCACCGACCTTGCCAATTTCGTACAAGTTTATATCCGAGCCTGCAACACGGAATGATGCTTCTAAACTCTGTATGGAATCCAACGGCAGTTTGGTTACAATAGACACAGCTGCTAAATTTTATGACGTACACAATATTCTAAACCAAATATATAATAACAATACGGAATGGCTCGGGTTTTGGATTGGACTTCACAAAGCCCCTAAATGGACATGGGTTGGAAGTAAGCTGTTTTCAATATAGATCTAGAAGTAAATCAAAAGACAATAAATATTTTACTATTATATGCATATAATGTTACGTTCAATCTAAAGGTCCCATAAACCAATTTTCTACTACAAAAATAGTTAAAATCATATTGATACATTTATTCAATAACGATGGCTTGTTTGAGTATTGATTGAAGAGTTATCCTTCAATTTTGCATCTTTGAGGTATTATGTTTGTATTCGTATTACAGGCCTTTAATGAACAGATGACGCACACACTATGTGTAACTTTTTAGATGCGTTGGGATCAATTGCACATAATCGAAAGATAGATAACATAACCAATGATTATGTTTTTGTCATCGATTTTGTCTTGAACAGGTGAGGAATATTTGAAATATTTTTGATTGGCATCCAGGAGAACCAAAGATAAATCAAAACACCCAGAGGATCGGTTTAAGGTAATTCAATAATGTAATGATGTAAACGTGATACAAGTCGTAAACTCATTTACTAAAATAGAATAAATCTTTGTTAATAGAATCGTACATGGATCTCTACATAGGATACTTCAACACGAGTGTAATAATTTGGCTATTCAACATTCGGCTGGTCAACACGCTGACCAGTCAAATTTTGATATCATATTTGACTTATCCCTGTCAGTTGACAAACACATGTTTGATATTTTTCTCTCTCTCTCATAATAGGAACAATAATGAAGGAATTTTATTAGCATAACAGATATAATAAATTCAAACATTTTATTATATAAATCGGTAATTTGTTTCAGCTTTTGTAAGACAACGCAGTCATACCATTGGTTAGCCCTCTCTGGAAATGAGGAACGAGTGACGTCTAACGGAATAACGCTGAGTAGCAAATATATATGTCAGTCAAAGTTGCGTAAGTATCAATAAAGCAATTAGGTAGGATTATGCATCAGATTAACGACATCGCATTGAAAATAGCAAGGTCAAGGCTAGCCTACTACATGCAATTTAATACATAATATTGTTGAACACACAGTTCTCTGATTTAGGGCTGATATACATGTAGGTATAACGTTTGTAAGAGAGGTGTGTAAGGTTTTCCCTATTAGAATTTTTCTCTAATATGTGCTCCACTGAAAAGTTATCAACATATTCCTTATATATATAGATATTTTCTATTTCTTTAAAGTCACACTATACGTAACTACATGTAGCAGCAAAAGTGTTAAAAGTTAAATTCAACCCCGATATTGTTAGCATTTTGTAGATGTAGTTAAAATTAAGCAATATCATATTGATGATGATTTATCAATAATTTTGTTACAACAGTTGTTGAAAGCCAATGCTTGTAAACATGCATTCATTTGAACGTGGTCGCCATATAAATTACGATTATTGCCGAATGGCAGTCGGAAAGTTCATGACCCGTTCTCGGAAAGACGTTACGTAGTTACGGTAGTCACATGGTGTTCTCGCCAACGACGTTACGGTGTCGGGCTAACTTCATTGTATTTGAAAAGTGGGACCCCACTTATCCATGTTCGATATTTATTTTGATTTTTATCAAAATTTTCAGAATCGTTACTGTCCATCTTGACTTCGATTTAGTCCTATCTCTGAATGATTTACAACAGGATTATTGTTTTTCAAAATTCTTTTAATTCACAAAAAATAGTAACATATTGGGTACTTTAAGATGATGAGTTAAGTTGAAGTTGACAAAATCAATTAAAACATTCCTGTAGAGAACACGAAACTCTTTCAAATGGTCTACATATTTCCCTGTATATCGGCCATCGTTTCTACATAAGCAAAGAAGTTAGGCAGATATGTTTATTTTAGATAAGTCAAATCAAATAGTACACTCACTTGAGAAACACAGATGAAATCGCTTGGGGTATTGGAGTGAGAAGAAACGGGAGAGCAGGGAGGAAATCCACGTGATCGGATAAGTGTCCCCTGAGCTTTTCACGTCTGTGCTGGGAATTGAACCCCGGCCGGCTAGGTGAAGACGGGTGGCTTAACCTCCCGATCACCCGATTGTTCAGTACTTATCAGTAACGACGTTGATGTGGATATCGTTGTCTTCTTTTCCCAGATAACGAGAAATGCCCTTTTGAAGCGTGTAACTCGTATCCGGAAACGTGCATAAGTTATAATGACAATTGCTTCCACTTTGGAACAAGTCCTGATCCCATCAATCCCTATAATTGGAATCAAGCAAACGATCACTGTACTACAAATAATGGACATTTAGCCTTCATCAAAGACGAAGCCACCGAAGATAGCATAACCACATATTTAAAAGAACACCCACGCTTGAATGGAAATTACTGGTTGGGTGCTTCTCTTAACGGCTTACATTGGATTTGGCCCTCAGGTAGGTTTCCGAAACTGCAAAAACTCAAAAGTAATAATATATTACGTAAGTGTTTTACATATTAATTATCTTTCGTAAACTTCTGAATTTTGGAGTTGAACTGGTTCTTTTTAGCAAATCCTCCAGATGTTTGTTTTGCTCATTCTGTTTATCATTGTTGCAGTACTGAAATGTCAAATAAAGAAGAATAAGGATTATTCGACAGACTGCTTATTATTATAAACACAATACATGTTTTATTATGCGGCATAAGCATAAATAGAAAAATGTTATGTAATCATATATGTAAATAAATTTTATTTGATCTAGACTTTTTGCAAGTACCAGATAAATCTACTTCTATTGTAGATCATATATTTATCTTTATTTTAATGTGTTTCGTTTGAATATGTCTCTATTGATTATGTCTCCAGAAATAGCCTTTACTTGAAATTTGTTCGGAATAAGATTATACTATGTCTATGTTCACATTTGGTTCAGGCCATTTGTGAAATAGTGTTGTTCAAAATGCTTTGCCACATAATACCTGTTTGCATTTTAGGCAATGAATTTTCAGAAGCAAACGTCGAAAAATTGTTGAATAAAGCAACAAAGTGTGCTGTAGGCCAGATGAATCAAGGAACATCTTTTGGTGTTTCTGATAAAGCATGTGATGAAAAACACGTTTTTTATTTGCGAATATGGTGAGATTCAATACCATTACTTTGAACTAATCATATACATTTTGATCATTAAAGATGATTGGAAAGAGAAATTATGTTATCATGAAAACGTTTAATTTGTAGAGGATACAATAATATCTTCAAACATGAAAATGACCATAGATTAAACGACCAACTATTTAAAATCAGGTTGTCTTCTTTTTCATACGTGAAGACGCTATACGTATAATAGCGATGTTGTAGGGTATATTCATTGGTCGAACATTACTTAATCTTAAATTATTTATCTTCGTTTTCATACTAACTCACAATTTCTGATTGGTCGAGGATGAATGGCGCAAAAACACGACGTTATCGTGAAGTTTTAATTTGGAAAAAGAATTCCCTAAAAACCAATGGAATTGTACAATAAAATTGTTTTATTTGATCAAATAAAATGTAGTCTTGAAAATAGTTATAAAGCATTGATATGAAATGAAGAGACGTAAGGTACGATAACAACTGTTATCGTTCCTTCGGAACGAAATGTTAACACGACAACTTTTAGCTATCAACCCGCTTATACATTGTAACCGCGATTTGAGTAATAAGGAAATCCAACGATATATTTTGCTGAAATTTTGAATGTAAGCTAATCACGGCGTGATCTATCGATTGATATAATCACCTTAGCTGTGAAAATTCAAAACGACGAGATATTTTGGTGTAAAACCCCCAAAATCGGCATTTTGACCACTGATTTCTGTTTAATCTATCCTAGTAAATAAATTTATAAAGCTGAGAAGCTAGAACTCTACATATAAAAAGTCCTTGTAATTCTGAACAAAACGGTAGTTCTTACTTTTGGAAATGTTATATACAACGGCCACAATACAGCCATGAATAAAGGTGGTATTTCGCAGGTTCTCGGTAAATTTCCACAACAGACGAGATATTTCGGGGTCCCAGGCGCCTTCCTTCTGAGCTATTCTGAACGATTGGACCGGCAAATGTACCATTTAAAAATGAGTGATATTTTTGAAATTTTCTGTAGAAGTGACTAAACATTATAAAAATGAGTAAATAATGTATGCACTAAACATCAAATTTATGTTACAAAATGCGCCCAACAAGTGCAACAGTGAAATGAATCTATTTGTACTGTCTCGAACGCACAAAATCATGGCGCAGACTATCGCGCCCCCTATAAGGAAAAGTGTTAATGTTTGTATCCGGTTGAGTAAAAACGTTGAAGCCGCCTTGATGTTCAAGTTAAATCCGGCATTATCAGGTAAGTAATTGTTCATTTTACTTGTTATAGACATCAATATCATTATCGGTGGATATTAGTATTATCAGATATATTTGATTGTTTTTGTAGGCCTGCAAATATAACGTTAGGTACTGTTTACAGTCTGTTTATGATCACCATCGCGAGTGACTGTCTGACAACAGAACCATGCATGTGTTCTAAATCGTGGCTTAACAGCACGTAAACTGACAACTGTACCGACTTTGAGGCAGATGCCGTTTGAATATATGTATCTCCTAATATATTGTTTGAGCATATGATTAAATTGCTAGTAGTTAAACCATAAAGTCATGCACACTCACATGTAACGTACGTAACGTTAGCTTCGTTACATGTCATTTCGGTACATGCGGAAGTCTTTTCGGTATCATAAAGTGAACAGGGCGAAATGACTTTCAGAAGGTACCGAAACGTCTTTGAGTAATCTGAATATTAGACAACTAAAGAAAACAAACCAGAAAAAAAAATGGTAACAATGTACATGTAGTTTGACAATGGATATGATCAACATTATTACATGTAGATATGGACATTTGTATGCACTGCAGTTTTACATGACACATAATAATTGCTTAGGCTTAAGTTACTGTACAGACTGGGTGGGTGAGGGCAATAATATTAATGAAAATTCATTTTACAATTTTGCTGTGTTGTGTATAGTGATAGACAACTACTGCGTAATAAATTAGGATGCCGACAGGAATCATCAGATTGACCCGTGTTGTGAAAATTAGCATACATGTATAATATCACTCTGACCCATTTAGCAATGTTATATACAGTCATGTTATAAATGTTGTAAGACGAACGTTATTGTGGCGTCGTAGATATTAATGACGTCTGTGATGTTGTATGATTATCTCGGTTGACACGTCGAATCCAAGCCTGATTCGCCACTCTTACATAAAACAGAATTGAAACTAAACAAAGTAATCCCAATTTTGACCCAGAGCTTAAGCCCTGGCTATTCTCTCAAGGATTCAATAGATCTAGAATTAAATAAACAATGTTCAAGAAAATTTGTAAGATTTTTCCTTGTAAAGGAAGTTGTTGATATCTTCTTGGTGCCCATGGACTCTGATCTGGTGGTCATTTATTGAGGTCAAGGTGCACTTTAAACTAAGCACCATGGATGCCCTTTTTCCTGCAGGGGCGTAGGAAGCGGGGGGGAGGGGGGGGGGCAGGGTGGGGGGCAAACATGTCTTTTTGCCCCCCCCCATTTTTGCCGAGTGAAATATTCTAAAAATTCACATTTGAAAGAAAAAAGGGTCCTCCTACACATTTTTGAACTTTTTAGAAAATATTTCGCTGCGTGTTTCCTAAAACATTCAAGCATGTAATGTTCAAAGCTTTAATAATGAAAATTCAATACACACGAACTAGACTAAAAATGTCCACCAAGGAATTATACTATTACAAAAAATGCTTCTTAAAAGATTTATTTGTTTATATGTCTTAGCAAGACAATCAGTTGATTATTATTTTGAGTTACACAACAATGTGCCGATGGTGTGAATCCGGTATGTTCAAATCCCTCGGACCCCCAATAAATATGTAATGATATATGAAAAAAGTAAATCAAGTATCTCCTGTGGGTGCGGGGCGCAGGGGTGGGGGGTGTTATGAAATTATGAAATATTGAGGACCTTTGCCCCCCCACCCCCCACTACGTTTCATCTTCCTACGCCACTGTCCTGTCAGAATCACTGAAGTTTTGACTATGTTTTGATTAATACTAGTTATGTGATAAATAGAATCTTACACTCATGGCTACATCATTTGAAATTTATTAAACTTAAATTTATAAAATTTGAAATACCACGAGCCTTTAAGGATATTTTGACATTTTATTTCCAAAATAACAACAGTTTTCTGGGTTTTTTTAAAATATCATACAGTATCTAGGTATAAAAGGAGACCTAGTTATAACATTCACTATACATTTGAGTAGTGAATGTCAAACTTGTAACAGCCTCATCAGCTTGAGAAAGGTTTTCAAAATGTTTCTAAATCAAAAAAAACAATTAAAAAAAAAAAAATTGATACATTGAAAGCCATTTCGGTTAAGGTATAGACTTTTAAATATATGATTTGCTTGCTGTTGACATTTTTTTTCATCTGTGATGAATAACACTTGGAAACGGTAACTATTTTAAATACTAGTACCTATATATATATATATATGTAGGTAATCTTCCTCAATATAAAAATTAAATATGATTAATAAAACAAAAGACTGAAGTATGAAAGATGTACCAATTAAGTAATTCATTTCTGCGTATGAATAAAAGCTACAAATAGATCCTTTAATGTGATGATTTATTTAACTGATTTTCATATCATTCAGCAGTATCAAGGATTTAAAATAATTTAATTACCTGGTACCATATGTGTTCCAATTAGGATGTACAATTCGGATATAGAATAGAGTTTCTCTTTTTTTATTAGTTTAACGTCCTATTAACAGCCATGCAGGGTCATTTAAGGACGTGCCAGGTTTGATGGTGGAGGAAAGCCGGAGAACCTGGAGAAAAATCAAACGACCAGCTGTCAGTACCTGGCAAATTCTCCACATAGGATTAATTCGAACTTGTGACCCAGAGGTGGACGGCTTGTGGTAATTAATATGTTGGGACAACTTTACCACTTGGTCACCGTGGCCCCACGAATAGAGTTCTCATAAAAGGTCTCATAATGTTATGATAATTAGAAAGATTGGCACCTAATATAACTCATTACCCTAATTGCCCAACATGATTTTCGAATTAGCATTATACATTTCCAAGGCATTTCTTGATTAAAGCACTGTATTGTTAAATATCTTATGCAAGAACATGTATGATCAGATGCATGTATACCATCAAACAACTGACTTACTTGTTAAAGGGTACGTGGGTTTTAAATTAAAAACTTTATATTCTTAAATGTTCATATGAACAGTTTTCATTGGAATTGGATAAAGGGAGGTAATTGGCTTATTATTTTTTAAGGTATATTTTCTAGCAAAATGCTCATATCACTAAAAGAATTGCAAAAACAGAGAAATGTATGTTTTAGTTTTGGATTGAGTATTCGGTCAGACCAATATTGTCTATATTTTGACATTTTTTTTATCTACATGTGGAAAAACAGTTTCTTATTGATAAAATGGGGGTAGCAGAGACTTTTACATGATTATTCGTGATGTACATGTATAATTACAATGATATTTTTCAAATCTTTTGATGCTGTGTCATTATGAAACGATAAAATCCATATTAAATGAATTCTGGTTATTTTATTTTTTTTTATATTTTTTTTTTTATTTTTCAAGACATTTTATAGTACATTACATAATACAGGCATATACACATTCACTCCGACATACCATATACATTATAACATGTATGTATGAGTAAATTGCAATCATATGAAGTACATACATACATTTATACATCTATTGCATAGATTTATACATTTTCTGGTTATTTTAACTTGATTATAGCAGTAGTTTTATTTTGTTTTTTTTTCTCTCGTAAAATAAACTGTTTTAACATTTCTTGTTCTCTAGAATGTATGTATTTGTAAGAGATTGAGTGCCAGCCAGGCGATATTGTCTATTATTACCATTTTTTAAACTTTTTTTTTCGATAAAAATGGGGGTAGCTAGCAGAGACTTTTGCATGGTTATTCATGAAAATGCATATTCCAGGCAGCAATAGCAATTATGATGAACTCCTTGCTTAATTGTATGTCATAGGGACAATTATAAAATGCCACATTCAAGTTTTAAAGTCTCCCTTTATTTAAGAAAAATAGCAGAGTAATAGCCTAATCCTTCTCCATACGCCAGGGGTTGGTTTGAAGTTGGGTGTCACTTTCTCTGTAATCTTGAATAGGAAGTCTATGCAGGACTCAGTTTTGAGGTCACCTGAGATGAAGTCTCCAGTGAACCCTAATCTAATTTTGCAGAGACCTTTCAAGGCCAAAGGTCAATCAAAATTGTGAATTATATGGTCCCCTAGGAACCTGAGGGTTGGGGCCAAAGGGGTCAATTAGGCTAAAACTTCAACAATCTTCTTCTAAAATTCAAGAAATAGTGGAATCAAATAACTCTTCATAAGATGGAATCACATGGGGAGGGGCTCAAGTTTACTATAGTTTATTTAGGTAAAACACATTTTTGAGCATTATTTGGTCATTTGTAATAGAAAATGAATCAGAATTATCAGTATGAAATGGTCAATGAATCATATTAACATTATTTCCCATAACTGACCCCCAGGGGCCTGAGGGGTGGGGCTAAAATGGGTCAAATAGGATAGGCTTAAACTTCAAAAACCTTCATCTAAAATTGTGGAAATGGTAGAATCAAATACTCTTCATAGATGGAAAGGTCTTAAGGTCCTTTACAATAATTATGAATTATATATGAACCGTGGGGAGGGAGGGGTCAAGTTTACTATAGTTTTTATAGGGAAAACACATTTTTGAACATTATTTGGTCATTTGTAATAGAAAATGAGTCAAATGTTGTCAGAATTATCAGTATGATATGGCCATTGAATCCTATTAACAAATTTTCCATGACTGACCCCCCCGGGCCTGAGGATTGGGTCCAAAAGGGGTTTCTTTTAATTCATAAATGCTTTTTTAGGTCATCTGACCCGAAGGGTCAGGATGACCTATAGTCATCATGTTTCGTCCGTCGTCGTCCGCCGTGCGCCGTCCGCCGTGCGCCGTGCGCCGTCCGCCGTGCGTTAACTTTTCACATTTTGAACTTCTTCTCAAGTTCTACCAGTGCAATTTGGCTGAAACTTGCATGAAATGATCCTGACATGGTCCCGACGAAGTGTTGTTATTTTTCGGGTCGATCCGAAATCAAAGATGGCCGCCACAGCCGCCATCTTGAAAACACATTTTGAACTTCTTCTCAAGTTCTACCGGTGCGATTTGACTGAAACTTGCATGAAATGATCCTGACATGGTCCCGACAAAGTGTTGTTATTTTTCGGGTCGATCCGAAATCCAAGATGGCCGCCACAGCCGCCATCTTGAAAAACACATTTTGAACTTCTTCTCAAGTTCTACTGGTGCGATTTGGCTGAAACTTGCATGAAATGATCCTGACATGGTCCTGACAAAGTGTTGTTTATTTTTCGGGTCGATCCGAAATCCAAGATGGCCGCCATAGCCGCCATCTTGAAAACACATTTTGAACTTCTTCTCAAGTTCTACTGGTGCGATTTGGCTGAAACTTGCATGAAATGATCCTGGCATGGTCCCGACAAAGTGTTGTTATTTTTCGGGTCGATCCGAAAATCCAAGATGGCCACCACAGCCGCCATCTTGAAAACACATTTTGAACTTCTTCTCAAGTTCTACTGGTGCAATTTGACTGAAACTTGCATGAAATGATCCTGACATGGTCCTGACAAAGTGTTGTTATTTTTCGGCTCGATCCCAAATCCAAGATGGCCGCCACAGCCGCCATCTTTAGAACACATTTTGAACTTCTTCTCAAGTTCTACCGGTGCGATTTGGCTGAAACTTGCATGAAATGATCCTGACATGGTCCCGACAAAGTGTTGTTATTTTTCGGGTCGATCCGAAATCCAAGATGGCCGCCACAGCCGCCATCTTGAAAACACATTTTGAACTTCTTCTCAAGTTCTACCGGTGCGATTTGACTGAAACTCGCATGAAATGATCCTTGACATGGTCCAAACAAAGTGTTGTTATTTTTGGGTCGATCCGAAATCCAAGATGGCCGCCACAGTCGCCATCTTGAAAACACATTTTGAACTTCTTCTCAAGTTCTACCGGTGCGATTTGACTGAAACTTGCATGAAATGATCCTGGCATGGTCCCGACAAAGTGTTGTTATTTTTCGGGTCGATCCGAAATCCAAGATGGCCACCACAGCCGCCATCTTGAAAACACATTTTGAACTTTTTCTCAAGTTCTACCGGTGCGGTTTGACTGAAACTTGCATGAAATGATCCTGACATGGTCCTGACAAAGTGTTGTTATTTTTTAGGTTGATACAAAACCCAAGATGGCAGCCACAGCCGCCATCTTGAAAACACATTTTGAACTTCTTCTCAAGTTCTACCGGTGCGATTTGGCTGAAACTTGCATGAAATGATCCTGACATGGTCCCGACAAAGTGTTGTTATTTTTTGGGTCGATCCAAAATCCAAGATGGCGTCACAGCCGCCATCTTGAAAACACATTTTGAACTTCTTCTCAATTTCTACCGGTGCGATTTGGCTGAAACTTGCATGAAATGATCCTGACATGGTCCTGACAAAGTGTTGTTATTTTTCGGGTCGATCCAAAATCCAAGATGGCCGCCACAGCCGCCATCATATCTTGAAAACACATTTTGAACTTCTTCTCAAGTTCTACCTTTGTGATTTGGCTGCAACTTCATCTGCATGAGATGATCCTGACATGGTTTCGACAAAGTATTGTTACATCTCTGGTTGATCCCAAATCGAAGAAGGTTACCATGACACTATATCTGATTAATTTCCTACATGTTAAGGCCCTTGGGCTTTTTGTTTGAAATAAGATTTGTTGAAGGAAATGGAAAATGATCCTGACATGGTCCTGACAAAGTGACACCATATGAAATTAATTTTACTATTGCCAAGGTAGTTAGATGACCGTTAAGGCCCTTTGGGCCTCTTGTGTTATTAGGATATATATCATTGTAAAATGTATGGTGGTGTGTGTGTTTTGTTATTAGGATATATATCATTGTAAATGTATGGTGATGTGTGTTTTGTTAGGATATGTATCATTGTAAATGTATGGTGGTGTGTGTTTTGTTATTAGGATATATATCATTGTAAATATATGGTGGTGTGTGTTTTGTTATTAGGATATATATATCATTTTAAATGTATGGTGGTGTGTGTTTTGTTATTAGGATATGTATCATTGTAAATGTATGGTGATGTGTGTTTTGTTAGGATATGTATCATTGTAAATGTATGGTGGTGTGTGTATTTTTGTTATTAGGATATATATATCACTGTAAATGTATGGTGATGTGTGTTTTGTTATTAGGATATATATCATTGTAAATGTATGGTGATGTGTGTTTTGTTATTAGGATATAGTATCATTGTAAAATGTATGGTGGTGTGTGTTTTGTAACTAGAGTATATATCATTGTAAATGTATGGTGATGTGTGTTTTGTTATTAGGTATATATCATTGTAAATGTATGGTGGTGTGTGTTTTGTTATTAGGATATGTAATCATTGTAAATGTATGGTGATGTGTGTTATATGTATACTAGAGTATAATATCATTGTAAATGTATGGTGGTATGAGTGGTTTGTTGTTATTAGGATATATATCATTGTAAATGTATGGTGGTGTGTGTTTTGTTATTTGGATGTTATCATATATGTTAGGTGGTGTGTGTTTTTGTTATGGATATATATCATTGTAAATGTATGGTGGTGTGTGTGTTTTGTTATTAGGATATATATCATTGTAAATGTATGGTGGATGTGTGTTTTGTTATTAGGATATATATCATTGTAAATGAATGGTGATGTGTGTTTTGTTATTAGGATATATATCATTGTAAATGTATGGTTTGGTGTGTTTTGTTATTAGGATATATATCACTGTGAAATGAATGGTGAATGTGTTTTTGTTATTAGGATATATATCATTGTAAATGTATGGTGGTGTGTGTTTTGTTATTAGGATATATATCATTGTAAATGTATGGTGGTGTGTGTTTTGTTAATAGATCTGTATCATATAAATGTGTATGGTTGATGGGTAGGATATATAGGAATCATATCATAAATGTATGGTGGGGTGTGTGTTTTGTTATTAGGATATATATCATTGTAAATGTATGGTGGTGTGTGTTTTGTTATTAGGTATATGTATCATTGTAAATATATGGTGGTGTGTGTTTTGTAACTAGAGTATATATCACTGTAAATGTATGGTGGTTGTGTTGTTTTTGTTATTAGGATATATATCATTGTAAATGTATGGTGGTGTGTGTTTTGTAACTAGAGTATATATCACATGTAAATATATATGGTATGGTGTGTGTTTTGGTTATTGATATATAGGATATATATATATCATTTGTAAATGTCATGGGTGCGGTGTGTGTTTTGTAACTAGAGTATATATCAACTGTAAATGTACATGGTGATGTGTGTTTTGGTTATTAAATGGATATATATCATTGTAAATGTATGGTGGTTGTGTGTTTTGTTATTAGGATATGTATCATTGTAAATTGTATGGTGGTGTAGTGTTTTGTTATTAAATTGTAAATGTATGGTGTGTGTTTTAATTGTAATATTTGAAATTTGTGTTCCTGTATATATCATATTGGTCCCGTTTTGTTAAGTGTATGTTCATTGTACAATTTTTGTGAAGTTATCCGAAAAATCAAAACTGGCCGTGATGTGTGCCTAAATTAGGATAAAACACATTGTTGTATGGTTTTGTTCAGTTATTACCGTTGTTTTGATTGAATGGCTGGAAACTTGCATGAAATGATTGACATATAAATTGAGAAAAGTTTAATTTTTAATCGATATCAATGAAATGTGATGGCCGATGATCAAATTAGGGTTATACACTTAAGCCGTCATTTTGATTTAAGGATATTGAACTATCATTGTAAAGTTTGGTGGTGCGATTTTTGAATTAGGATGAAATATCATTGTAAATGTATGGTGGTGTGTGTTTTTGTTATTAGGATATGACATTGTAAATGTATGGTGGTGTTCTTATTAGGAAGCCGATCCGTAATTCATGGTGTTTTGTTTTTGTAAATATCATCTTGTTATTGAAATAATATACATTTGAACTTCTTCTCAAGTTCTAGTGCGTTTGGCTTAAACTTGCATGAATGATGTGTGTTTTGGATCCCGTATATATCAAAAACTAAGTGTGTGTTATTGAACTGGGTGAAAATATCATGTGTTAAATTCAATATGGCCGCCACTTTTTAATGAAAACGTTTAAAATTATAATTTTTGAACTATAAAAATCTCAAGTTCTAACATGTGCGATTAGGCTGAAACTTGCATGAAATGTATGGTGATGTGTGTTTTGATGGTAGGATATCTATCCATTGTAAATTGGTGTGTCCGAAAATTCTAGGATTATATATCCGTAAAATGCCATGGTGGTGAAAACACATTTTGATTTTCTTCTCAAGTTCTATGGTGATTTTTTTGCCTGAAATTTAAATGTATCATACATATGAGGTGTGTGTTTTTTTGTTATTAGGATATAAATCATGTAAATGTATGGTGTTGTGTCGATGTTTATCCAAAATGAAATATATGCTGTAAAAATGTATGGTGGTGTGTGTTTTGAAAATTCAGGATTGAACTTTTCAAAATGTTAATGTTTTTTGTTATTAGGATTTACTGGGTCACATGAAATGAAATGGTGGTACAACTTGTTTTGGGTTAATTAGGTATACTATGTATTGAAAATGTATGGTGTCTGTACATTTTGCCATCTTGAAAAATCATGTAAATGTATTCTTGTGTACCGTGCGATTTGACTGTATGCATGATTTGAAAAGGTATATATCAACTGTAAATGTTTGGTGGTATCGATCCGAATCCAAGTTATTGGATATAGTGCCATCTTGTAAAAACACATGTTTTTTTTTCAAGTTAGGATAATATTCGGTGTAAATGTATTGTGGTGTTGAATAGAAATTTGTTAACTACTGAATATATCATGTTTTTAAATGTATGGTTTTTGTGTGTGTTTTGAAATTAGGATATATATCAAATGTAAAAGTAAATGTGTGGTATGTGCCACGTTACAGTATTTATCTTGAAATGGCCACATTTTGAAAACTATTTGATAAATTTCATTTCTGTAAATGTATACCGATGTGTGTTTTTAAACTGAAAATATGTAAAAATGGTGGTGGTGGTCATCACTGACAAAGTGTTGTTATTTTTATTATATACTTTGTAACCCAAGATACCAATTTGTAAAGCCATTTGGAAACCTGCCGCCATCTTGTAAACATATTTGTTGATGTTATTCTATTCTCAAGTTCTAAAATGAATGGTGGTGTTGATTTGTGTTATTGAAACTTGTCATGAAATGATCCTGACATGTTATGATTGATATATCATTGTAAAAAGTGTTGTCATTTTTTTTGGGTCGATCCAAAATCCAAGATGAGATGTTTATTTGACCCAAATTGATAATTGTAACGCCGCCATTGGGTGTTTTTGAAAAAAACATTGAAATTGTTTTATTAGGTAAGTCTTGTAGGAGTATTAAATTTAAAAGTATGGTTGTGGTTACTTGTGAAAAATCAATGATAAATGATGGACATGCCATGACAAAGTGTTGTTATTTTTCGGGTGATCCAAAATCAAAGATGGCCGCCACAGCCCGCCATCTTGAAAACACATTTTGAACTATCTGTTAATCAAGGATTCTACTTTGTGATTTAGTCATTGAATTTGCAAGATGATGAATGATTGTCCACACTTTATGACAAAGTGTATTGTTATTTCTAATCATTGATCCAAAATCGAAAGATAACATTTGTTTTGTTATCTGTCTATGAAAATTTGATACCATAATACTGGTTTTTAAAAGTTACTATATATAAATCATTAAATTTCCTATATAATGAATATATATACTGTAAATGTATTGTGTGTGTTTTGTTAAAGATGTATCACTTAAACTTGGATATTGTTTTTTGAAATAATGTAAATCTGGTTTTTGTTAAGGAATATATCATTGTCCTGACATTGGTGTCCTATAAAGGTATATATATTGTAAATTAAATGTGGGTGTTTTGTTTTAGATATATATCATTGTAAATGTATGGTGGTGTGTGTTTTGTTATTAGGATATATATCATTGTAAATGTATGGTGGTGTGTGTTTTGTAACTAGAGTATATATCATTGTAAATGTATGGTGATGTGTGTTTTGTTATTAGGATATGTATCATTGTAAATGTATGGTGGTGTGTGTTTTGTTATTAGGATATATATCATTGTAAATGTATGGTGGTGTGTGTTTTGTTATTAGGATATATATCATTGTAAATGTATGGTGGTGTGTGTTTTGTTATTAGGATATATATCATTGTAAATGTATGGTGATGTGTGTTTTGTTATTAGGATATGTATCATTGTAAATGTATGGTGGTGTGTGTTTTGTTATTAGGATATATATCATTGTAAATGTAGGAATCAAGTGATGTGTGTTTTTGTTATTAGGATATATATCATTGTAAATTATGGTGATTGTGTGTTTTGTTATTAGGATATATATCATTGTAAATATGTATGGTGTGTGTTATTATCATTGTAAATGTAATTGTGTTTTGTTATATTGTTATTAGGTATATTATCATTGTAAATGTATGGTGATGTGTGTTTTGTTATTAGGATATGTATCATTGTAAATGTATGGTGGTGTGTGTTTTGTTAAAGGATATATATCATTGTAAATGTATGGTGGATGTGTGTTTTGTTATTAGGAGTATATATCATTGTAAATGTATGGTGGTGTGTGTTTTTTGTTATTAGGTATATACATGTAATGTATTGTAAATGTATGTGTATGGAAATGTGTGTTTTGTTATTAGGATATGTATCATTGTAAATGTATGGATGTGTGTGTGTTTTAAATTTTTATTAGGATATATATCATTGTAAATGTATGGTGGTGTGTGTGTTTTGTTATTAGGATATATATCATTGTAAATGTAATGGTGTGTGTGTGTTTTGTATTAGGTATATATCATTGTAAATGTATGGTGGTGTGTGTTTTGTTATTACAGTTTTATCATTGTAAATGTATGGTGATGTGTGTTTTGTTATTAGGATATATATATATCATTGTAAAATGTATGTGTGTGTTTTGTTTTGTTATTAGGATATATACCGTTTCTATATTTGGTGTGTGTATTTTTTGATTATGTGATATATTATGTTATTATAGTGTGTAATTTTTGACATATCATTGTAAATTATAAATCCAAATGTGTGTTTTGTTTGATCGATATATATCATGTGTTAAATGTATGGATATGGTGTGTGAATTTTGTTATAGGAATATATCATTGTAAACTTATTGGTGTGTGTTTTGTTATTAGGATATATATCATTGTAAATGTATGGTGTTGTGTTTTAACAAGGATATATATCATTGTAAAAAATGGTGGTGTGTGTTTTGTTACTAGAAATATCACTGTAACATGTAAGTATGGTGGTATGTGTTTTTTGTTATTAGATATATATGCATTGTAAATGTATGGTCATGGTTGAATTGTTTTGTTATTGATGATATTATACATTGTAAATGTTGGCACACTTTCTTGTTTGTGTTATTAGGTAAATGACCTGCCATTGTCTTGAATTTGTCGTGACAAAATGTTTAAAATTGAATATTCCGCCGTAATACTTATGCAAAAGCTGCCGTCCGAATAATACAATGTTAACTTTTCACATTTTGAACTTATATCAATCAAGTTCTACATAATTTATGTCGTTTTGGCTGAAATTTGCATGGAAAATGATATATAATTGTTCCCGACAAAGTGTTGTTTTTTTCGGGTCGATCAGCCAGGGGAAATTTAAATTACTCAAAAATGTATTCAAATATTTTGCCATCTTGACAAAAACACATTTACATAGTTATATTTCTAAAATTTCATTTTTTGCATATTATGTTGCAATTAGGCTGAAATCTTGCATTTAAATGATCAATGTAACATTGGTCCCTGACAAGTGTTGTTTATTTTTCGGGTTGACTATCCGAAATCCGAAGATGGTAAGGCCAAAGCCGACATCTATGCCAAAAAGCACATTTTGAATTCTTCTCAAGTTCTACAGTGCGATTTTGGCAAGAAATTGCATAAAATGATCCTGATATGGTCCCTTTACTAATGTGTTATTTTTCGGGGGTCGATCCGTAATTCAAGATGGCCGTTAACCGCAATCAGGAAAACACATTTTGAACTTCTTCTCAAGTTCTACTGAGAGTGAATTTTGATAGTAAACTATGTCATGAAATGATCCTGACATTGTCATCGACTAGTGTTACTTTTCGGTCAATCCAAAGTTCAAAATGGCCGCCAAATTCACCGCAATCTTGAAAACACATCATTTTGAACTTCTTCTCAAAAGTGTTTAGGTCACCGGTGCGAAGTTTAGGCTGAAACTTGCATTTAAAATTCCTGACATTTGTTTAACAAAGTGTTTTGATTTTTCGGATCGTAAAATGTGGGAAATTCAAGGCCGCCACAGCCGCCAAGTTTTTGAAAACACATTTTGAACTTCTTCTCAAGTTTTATTATTTGTGTAATTTGTGAAACTTATATCATGAAATGATCCTGATATGGCCCACAAAGTATTTAAGTGTTGCAGATTATTTTAGGTCGATTCGTAATCCAAGATAGCCGCCAAAAGCAAAATAATTTGAGTAAATACATTTTGAACATTTCAAATTTTCAAGTCCATAACTACCATTGCGATTTGGCTGAAACTTAGCATAAACTTGAAAAACATTTCCTAAAATTGTTGGAAATTAGTCAAAAAACTCAAGATGGATGAAACAGGCCATCTTAAAACACCATTACAAAATTATGAATTATTATATTTGAACCTGAAACTTCATGAATTGATCATGTTTGGGTAATCAAAGTAAAAGTGTTGTTAATTTACTGGTTTTCCCAAATCGAAGGGATGGCTACCAAACACATTTTTGAACATTATTTGGTACATTTTAAGGCCCTTAGAAAATGTTTGTCAAAAATTTCACATTGAAGGCTGAATTATCACTATGATGATCCATTGAATCCTGATTAACAAATTTTCCATGACTACCAAATTTTTCAAATTGGGTTTAAAGGGCAGTTTCTTTTAAATTCATAAATGTTTTTTAAAGATTTGAACCAACTTTGCAATGTTCTTTCTGTATCAGCAACTCAGGTGACCATCAAGGCCTCTTGGGCCTCTTGTTTTCTTCTGAACTGCATCCATTTTTTTACTAAGAGATATTAGTCCATGGGTGGATATTACGTCAGTGATAGTAACCCCTGGAGTATTGAGGATGTAGCCAAAAAATTGATTTCTGCAAGCTGTGATTGGTCAGTTTGTTTCTTCTGAAGTGGCTCCAATGTTACTATGAGATATTCCAAGAGTGGATATTACGTCAGTGATAGTTACACCCATGGAGTTAGTATTGAGGATGGATGTAGCTTAAAAGGATTTTTTCATTTTTTAATTACATTCCTTTATTGGTGTGTTTTTTATAGACAATCAATTATATTGTATCTTTCAGGTTAACTGCCAGTATATATTATACAATGAAATACCAAGTTGTTTAAAATAAATAACCTTGACCTTTATTCAAGGTCACAGGGGTCAAATAGACTAAAATCCCTTTAAATGACTTCAAGCTCAGGTATATTTTTTAGGGTCAGGAAAGATCTATTGTCATCATGCATCGTCCGTCATTGTGCGCCGTCTGCAGTCTGCAGTGCAAAACTTTTTCATTCAAATGAAAGGCCTGAGGGTACTGATATTTGGCCTGTAGCATGCTGGGGATGAAGGGCTACCAAGTGGCTACCAAATTTGTTCAAACAGATGACCTTGACTTTCATTCAAGATCACAGGGTCAAATAGGCTAAAATCTTTAAAACGACTTCATGTGAATAAATAAGTAGCCTAGAGACCTGATATTGGGCCTGTGACATGCACAAACGACTTCATGTGAATGATGAATGGCTACCAACTTTGTTCAAATGAAGGACAATGACCTTCATTCAAGGTCACAGGGGTCAAAAGGGTAGGGTAAAATCTTTAAATGACCTCTTTGTGAATAACTAAGAGGCCTAGAGATCTGATATTGGGTCTCTGGCATGCTAGAATAAATGGCTACCAAATTTGTTCAAAACAGATGACCTTGACTTTCATTCAAGATCACAGGGGTCAAATAGGCTAAAATCTTTAAACGACTTCATGTGAATAAATAAGTAGCCTAGAGAGACCTGATATTGGGCCTGTGACATGCACAGATTAATGGCTACCAACTTTGTTCAAATGAAGGACAATGACCTTCATTCAAGGTCACAGGGGTCAAATAGGGTAAAATCTTTAAATGACCTCTTGTGAATAACCAAGAGGCCTAGAGATCTGATATTGGGTCTGTCGCATGCTAGAATGAATGGCTACCAAGTTTGTTCAAATGAAGGACCTTGACCTTCACTCAAGGTCACAGGGGTCAAAAATGCTAAAATCTTTAAACGACTTCTTCTCAAGAACCAAAAGTCCCAGGGTACTCATATAGGGTCTGTGGCATGCTTGGATGAAGGGCTATAAAGTTTGTTCAAATAAATTATCTTGACCTTCATCAGGTCAAATAGGCTAAAATCTTTTAAACGACTTCGTGTGAATAACTTAAAGGCCTATAGAGACCTGATATTGAGCCTGTAACATGAATGACTACCTTGAGACTGGAAATTGGATTTGCAGCATGGTGGGGATCAAGGGACCTTCATTCATGGTCTAATTCATTAAATATATCAAGACCTGCACTTCTTCTAATAAATGAGTTTTTTGGATTGCCTTATAACTGTGTGCCACTTCTTTATTCTTTGAGGTGTTGTATTGTGCCAATAGTCAGATGACCGTTAAGGCCCATCGGCCTTTCGTTCATAACCTAATGGAATTGGTCCCGTTTAAGGGTAACAGCAAGAGTTATCTTCCCTTTCTCTTCTCTTCATTTCATCCGCGACACTCCTTCAGGTGTCGCCCAACTAGTACAGTATTACAAATTCATGTATATACCGTATTCGACCAAATAATGGAAATATATGCTGATGAGACATAATTATTGCAAATCTAATTAATCTTTACAGTTTTGTGTCGTTTTGGTCTTTATTTAAGCCTGGGCAATTGAAATTGAGGCTTATAGGGACATGTGCGCTTAATGGGTCGAATACGGTACATTAGATATATGTAACCCTGGTAAATACTAGCCGCAATATATTGCTCGGCTAGAGCGAACATCTCTTTAGCTCGATCGGTTGAGCGTCAGGCTAATGTTAGCAATCCAGAGGTCCCGAGTTTGATCCCTGGCAAAGGCATAAAGGCATAAAGGTTTACATGTCTGTAGTAAATCTATCCGTGAAAACTAGTTTACCTTTGTAGTGGATTGAATCGGCATTTTGACCACTGATTTCTGTTTAATCTATCCTAGTAAATAAATTTATAAAGCTGAGAAGCTAGAACTCTACATATAAAAAGTCCTTGTAATTCTGAACAAAACGGTAGTTCTTACTTTTGGAAATGTTATATACAACGGCCACAATACAGCCATGAATAAAGGTGGTATTTCGCAGGTTCTCGGTAAATTTCCACAACAGACGAGATATTTCGGGGTCCCAGGCGCCTTCCTTCTGAGCTATTCTGAACGATTGGACCGGCAAATGTACCATTTAAAAATGAGTGATATTTTTGAAATTTTCTGTAGAAGTGACTAAACATTATAAAATGAGTAAATAATGTATGCACTAAACATCAAATTTATGTTACAAAAATGCGCCCAACAAGTGCAACAGTGAAATGAATCTATTTGTACTGTCTCGAACGCACAAAATCATGGCGCAGACTATCGCGCCCCCTATAAGGAAAGTGTATTGTTTGTATCCGGTTGAGTAAAAACGTTGAAGCCGCCTTGATGTTCAAGTTAAATCCGGCATTATCAGGTAAGTAATTGTTCATTTTACTTGTTATAGACATCAATATCATTATCGGTGGATATTAGTATTATCAGATATATTTGATTGTTTTTGTAGGCCTGCAAATATAACGTTAGGTACTGTTTACAGTCTGTTTATGATCACCATCGCGAGTGACTGTCTGACAACAGAACCATTCATGTGTTCTAAATCGTGGCTTAACAGCACGTAAACTGACAACTGTACCGACTTTGAGGCAGATGCCGTTTGAATATATGTATCTCCTAATATATTGTTTGAGCATATGATTAAATTGCTAGTAGTTTAAACCATAAAGTCATGCACACTCACATGTAACGTACGTAACGTTAGCTTCGTTACATGTCATTTCGGTACATGCGGAAGTCTTTTCGGTATCATAAAGTGAACAGGGCGAAATGACTTTCAGAAGGTACCGAAACGTCTTTGAGTAATCTGAATATTAGACAACTAAAGAAAACAAACCAGAAAAAAATGGTAACAATGTACATGTAGTTTGACAATGGATATGATCAACATTATTACATGTAGATATGGACATTTGTATGCACTGCAGTTTTACATGACACATAATAATTGCTTAGGCTTAAGTTACTGTACAGACTGGGTGGGTGAGGGCAATAATATTAATGAAAATTCATTTTACAATTTTGCTGTGTTGTGTATAGTGATAGACAACTACTGCGTAATAATTAGGATGCCGACAGGAATCATCAGATTGACCCGTGTTGTGAAAATTAGCATACATGTATAATATCACTCTGACCCATTTAACAATGTTATATACAGTCATGTTATAAATGTTGTAAGACGAACGTTATTGTGGCGTCGTAGATATTAATGGCGTCTGTGATGTTGTATGATTATCTCGGTTGACACGTCGAATCCAAGCCTGATTCGCCACTCTTACATAAAACAGAATTGAAACTAAACAAAGTAATCCCAATTTTGACCCAGAGCTTAAGCCCTGGCTATTCTCTCAAGGATTCAATAGATCTAGAATTAAATAAACAATGTTCAAGAAAATTTGTAAGATTTTTCCTTGTAAAGGAAGTTGTTGATATCTTCTTGGTGCCCCTGGACTCTGATCTGGTGGTCATTTATTGAGGTCAAGGTGCACTTTAAACTAAGCACCATGGATGCCCTTTTTCCTGCAGGGGCGTAGGAAGCGGGGGGGGGGGGGGGGGCAGGGTGGGGGGCAAACATGTCTTTTTGCCCCCCCCCCATTTTTGCCGAGTGAAATATTCTAAAAATTCACATTTGAAAGAAAAAAGGGTCCTCCTACACATTTTTGAACTTTTTAGAAAATATTTCGCTGCGTGTTTCCTAAAACATTCAAGCATGTAATGTTCAAACCTTTAATAATGAAAATTCAATACACACGAACTAGACTAAAAATGTCCACCAAGGAATTATACTATTACAAAAAATGCTTCTTAAAAGATTTATTTGTTTATATGTCTTAGCAAGACAATCAGTTGATTATTATTTTGAGTTACACAACAATGTGCCGATGGTGTGAATCCGGTATGTTCAAATCCCTCGGACCCCCAATAAATATGTAATGATATATGAAAAAAGTAAATCAAGTATCTCCTGTGGGTGCGGGGCGCGGGGGTGGGGGGTGTTATGAAATTATGAAATATTGAGGACCTTTGCCCCCCCCCCCCACACTACGTTTCATCTTCCTACGCCACTGTCCTGTCAGAATCACTGAAGTTTTGACTATGTTTTGATTAATACTAGTTATGTGATAAATAGAATCTTACACTCATGGCTACATCATTTGAAATTTATTAAACTTAAATTTATAAAATTTGAAATACCACGAGCCTTTAAGGATATTTTGACATTTTATTTCCAAAATAACAACAGTTTTCTGGGTTTTTTTAAAATATCATACAGTATCTAGGTAAAAGGAGACCTAGTTATAACACTCACTATACCGTAGTGAATGTCAAACTTGTAACAGCCTCATCAGCTTGAGAAAGGTTTTCAAAAATGTTTCTAAATCAAAAAAAAATTAAAAAAAAAAATTGATACATTGAAAGCCATTTCGGTTAAGGTATAGACTTTTAAATATATGATTTGCTTGCTGTTGACATTTTTTTCATCTGTGATGAATAACACTTGGAAACGGTAACTATTTTAAATACTAGTACCTATATATATATATATGTAGGTAATCTTCCTCAATATAAAAATTAAATATGATTAATAAAACAAAAGACTGAAGTATGAAAGATGTACCAATTAAGTACTTCATTTCTGCGTATGAATAAAAGCTACAAATAGATCCTTTAATGTGATGATTTTTTAACTGATTTTCATATCATTCAGCAGTATCAAGGATTTAAAATAATTTAATTAACTGGTACCATATGTGTTTCCAATTAGGATGTACAATTCGGATATAGAATAGAGTTCTCTTTTTTTATTAGTTTAACGTCCTATTAACAGCCATGCAGGGTCATTTAAGGACGTGCCAGGTTTGATGGTGGAGGAAAGCCGGAGAACCTGGAGAAAAATCACCGACCAACTGTCAGTACCTGGCAAATTCTCCACATAGGATTCGAACTTGTGACCCAGAGGTGGACGGCTTGTGGTAATATGTTGGGACAACTTTACCACTTGGTCACCGTGGCCCCACGAATAGAGTTCTCATAAAAGGTCTCATAAATGTTATGATAATTAGAAAGATTGGCACCTAATATAACTCATTACCCTAATTGCCCAACATGATTTTCGAATTAGCATTATACATTTCCAAGGCATTTCTTGATTAAAGCACTGTATTGTTAAATATCTTATGCAAGAACATGTATGATCAGCTGCATGTATACCATCAAACAACTGACTTACTTGTTAAAGGGTACGTGGGTTTTAAATTAAAAACTTTATATTCTTTAAATGTTCATATGAACAGTTTTCATTGGAATTGGATAAAGGGAGGTAATTGGCTTATTATTTTTTAAGGTATATTTTCTAGCAAAATGCTCAATATCACTAAAAGAATTGCAAAAACAGAGAAATGTATGTTTAGTTTTGGATTGAGTATTCGGTCAGACCAATATTGTCTATATTTTGACATTTTTTTTATCTACATGTGGAAAAACAGTTTCTTATTGATAAAATGGGGGTAGCAGAGAGAGACTTTTACATGATTATTCGTGATGTACATGTATAATTACATGATATTTTTCAAATCTTTGATGCTGTGTCATTATGAAACGATAAAATCCATATTAAATGAATTCTGGTTATTTTATTTTTTTTATATTTTTTTTTTTTTTTCAAGACATTTTATAGTACATTACATAATACAGGCATATACACATTCACTCCGACATACCATATACATTATACATGTATGTATAGTAATTGCAATCATATGAAGTACATACATACATTTATACATCTATTGCATAGATTTATACATTTTCTGGTTATTTTAACTTGATTATAGCAGTAGTTTTATTTTGTTTTTTTTTTTTCTCTGTAAAAAACTGTTTAACATTTCTTGTTCTCTAGAATGTATGTATTTGTAAGAGATTGAGTGCCAGCCAGGCGATATTGTCTATTATTACCATTTTTTTAACTTTTTTTTTCGATAAAATGGGGGTAGCTTGCAGAGACTTTTGCATGGTTATTCATGAAAATGCATATTCCAGGCAGCAATAGCAATTATGATGAACTCCTTGCTTAATTGTATGTCATAGGGACAATTATAAAATGCCACATTCAAG
Source organism: Argopecten irradians (assembly GCF_041381155.1). Taxonomy (NCBI): domain Eukaryota; kingdom Metazoa; phylum Mollusca; class Bivalvia; order Pectinida; family Pectinidae; genus Argopecten; species Argopecten irradians. The sequence goes on along the minus strand of NC_091149.1, from coordinate 23,476,992 downwards.
TTTTAAGTCTCCCTTTATTTAAGAAAATAGCTTAGGATTTGATAGGAATCAAATACTCTTCATAGATGGAATCACATGGGGAGGGGCTCAAGTTTACTATAGTTTATTTAGGTAAAACACATTTTTGAGCATTATTTGGTCATTTGTAATAGAAAATGAATCAGAATTATCAGTATGAAATGGTCAATGAATCATATTAACATATTTCCCATAACTGACCCCCAGGGGCCTGAGGGGTGGGGCTAAAATGGGTCAAATAGGATAGGCTTAAACTTCAAAAACCTTCATCTAAAATTGTGGAAATGGTAGAATCAAATACTCTTCATAGATGGAAAGGTCTTAAGGTCCTTTACAATAATTATGAATTATATATGAACCGTGTGCAGGGAGGGGTCAAGTTTACTATAGTTTTTATAGGGAAAACACATTTTTGAACATTATTTGGTCATTTGTAATAGAAAATGAGTCAAATGTTGTCAGAATTATCAGTATGATATGGCCATTGAATCCTATTAACAAATTTTCCATGACTGACCCCCCGGGGCCTGAGGATTGGGTCCAAAAGGGGTTTCTTTTAATTCATAAATGCTTTTTTAAAGATTTGAACCATTTTTGCAATGTTCTTTCTGTATCAGCACTCAGGTGACCATCAAGGCCTCTTGGGCCTCTTGTTTTCTTCTGAACTGCATCCAATTTTACTAAGAGATATTAGTCCATGGGTGGATATTACGTCAGTGATAGTAACCCCTGGAGTATTGAGGATGTAGCCAAAAATGATTTCTGCAAGCCTGCGATTGGTCAGTTTGTTTCTTCTGAAGTGGCTCCAAGTTACTATGAGATATTCCAAGAGTGGATATTACGTCAGTGATAGTTACCCATGGAGTTAGTATTGAGGATGTAGCTTAAAAGGATTTTTTCATTTTTTAATTACATTCCTTTATTGGTGTTTTTATAGACAATCAATTATATTGTATCTTTCAGGTTAACTGCCAGTATATATTATACAATGAACTACCAAGGTTGTTTAAATAAATAACCTTGACCTTTATTCAAGGTCACAGGGGTCAAATAGACTAAAATCCTTAAATGACTTCAAGCTCAGGTATATTTTTAGGTCAGGAAGATCTATTGTCATCATGCATCGTCCGTCATCGTGCGCCGTCTGCAGTCTGCAGTGCAAAACTTTTTCATTCAAATGAAAGGCCCAGGGTACTGATATTTGGCCTGTAGCATGCTGGGATGAAGGGCTACCAAGTTTGTTCAAATGAATGACCTTGACCTTCATTCAAGGTCACAGGGGTCAAATAGGCTAAAAAGATTTTAAACAACTTCTTGTGAATAACTAAGAGGCCTAGAGATCTGATATTGGGTCTGTGGCATGCTAGAATAAATGGCTACCAAATTTGTTCAAACAGATGACCTTGACTTTCATTCAAGGTCACAGGGGTCAAATAGGCTAAAATCTTTAAATGACTTCATGTGAATAAATAAGTAGCCTAGAGACCTGATATTGGGCCTGTGACATGCAGAGATGAATGGCTACCAACTTTGTTCAAATGAAGGACAATGACCTTCATTCAAGGTCACAGGGGTCAAATAGGGTAAAATCTTTAAATGACCTCTTGTGAATAACTAAGAGGCCTAGAGATCTGATATTGGGTCTCTGGCATGCTAGAATAAATGGCTACCAAATTTGTTCAAACAGATGACCTTGACTTTCATTCAAGATCACAGGGGTCAAATAGGCTAAAATCTAAAATCTTTAAACGACTTCATGTGAATAAATAAGTAGCCTAGAGACCTGATATTGGGCCTGTGACATGCACAGATGAATGGCTACCAACTTTGTTCAAATGAAGGAAAATGACCTTCATTCAAGGTCACAGGGGTCAAATAGGGTAAAATCTTTAAATGACCTCTTGTGAATAACTAAGAGGCCTAGAGATCTGATATTGGGTCTCTGGCATGCTAGAATAAATGGCTACCAAATTTGTTCAAACAGATGACCTTGACTTTCATTCAAGATCACAGGGGTCAAATAGGCTAAAATCTTTAAACGACTTCATGTGAATAAATAAGTAGCCTAGAGACCTGATATTGGGCCTGTGACATGCACAGATGAATGGCTACCAACTTTGTTCAAATGAAGGACAATGACCTTCATTCAAGGTCACAGGGGTCAAATAGGGTAAAATCTTTAAATGACCTCTTGTGAATAACTAAGAGGCCTAGAGATCTGATATTGGGTCTCTGGCATGCTAGAATAAATGGCTACCAAATTTGTTCAAACAGATGACCTTGACTTTCATTCAAGATCACAGGGGTCAAATAGGCTAAAATCTTTAAACGACTTCATGTGAATAAATAAGTACCCTAGAGACCTGATATTGGGCCTGTGACATGCACAGATTAATGGCTACCAACTTTGTTCAAATGAAGGACAATGACCTTCATTCAAGGTCACAGGGGTCAAATAGGGTAAAATCTTTAAATGACCTCTTGTGAATAACCAAGAGGCCTAGAGATCTGATATTGGGTCTGTCGCATGCTAGAATGAATGGCTACCAAGTTTGTTCAAATGAAGGACCTTGACCTTCACTCAAGGTCACAGGGGTCAAAAATGCTAAAATCTTTAAACGACTTCTTCTCAAGAACCAAAAGTCCCAGGGTACTCATATAGGGTCTGTGGCATGCTTGGATGAAGGGCTATAAAGTTTGTTCAAATAAATTATCTTGACCTTCATCAGGTCAAATAGGCTAAAAAATTTTAACGACTTCGTGTGAATAACTTAAAGGCCTATAGAGACCTGATATTGAGCCTGTAACATGAATGACTACCTTGAGACTGGAAATTGGATTTGCAGCATGGTGGGGATCAAGGGACCTTCATTCATGGTCTAATTCATTAAATATATCAGGACCTGCACTTCTTCTAATAAATGAGTTTTTTGGATTGCCTTATAACTGTGTGCCACTTCTTTATTCTTTGAGGTGTTGTATTGTGCCAATAGTCAGATGACCGTTAAGGCCCATCGGCCTTTCGTTCATAACCTAATGGAATTGGTCCCGTTTAAGGGTAACAGCAAGAGTTATCTTCCCTTTCTCTTCTCTTCATTTCATCCGCGACACTCCTTCAGGTGTCGCCCAACTAGTACAGTATTACAAATTCATGTATATACCGTATTCGACCAAATAATGGAAATATGCTGATGAGACATAATTATTGCAAATCTAATTAATCTTTACAGTTTTGTGTCGTTTTGGTCTTTATTTAAGCCTGGGCAATTGAAATTGAGGCTTATAGGGACATGTGCGCTTAATGGGTCGAATACGGTACATTAGATATATGTAACCCTGGTAAATACTAGCCGCAATATATTGCTCGGCTAGAGCGAACATCTCTTTAGCTCGATCGGTTGAGCGTCAGGCTAATGTTAGCAATCCAGAGGTCCCGAGTTTGATCCCTGGCAAAGGCATAAAGGCATAAAGGTTTACATGTCTGTAGTAAATCTATCCGTGAAAACTAGTTTACCTTTGTAGTGGATTTTCACATAGCCATCTTCTGCATCCTCTACTATCTCTTTTGGGTATATGCCTGCCTTCCATTCTCCAACTTTCTTTCGGCGTTCACTGGGTATCTTCTCAGTAGAACTAGCAAGATTCCCTAAATCAGAAATTCATTAATCTTGATTGACTTGAACGAAAAAGACGAATGAAATTCGAGGAGCTAGACTAATAGATTCTACAATGTTCTAGGCCTAACTGTCGACGTTAGTTTTGTTTTTGGCATTTTTTCAGAACCCTGGATATGGGTAAGATTTACCCATTTAAGTAACAGTTAATGTCAGTTACCAGCTTGAAAACAATTTTGAAAACAACATTATGTGTTTTCTTTTCACAAAATTTTTCATTTGAGTAACTAAATGATAACTCAAATGGGTAATTGTTACTCAAATGGATAGGTCTTACTGTTACTTATATGCAGGGTTGTGCCCAACCTGATATAAGCCAACGACACCGACATCTGACGCTTCGGACTGATAATCAACCAAATATACGTCGTATCACTGGTATTGGGAATGACCAAGTGGTGTAGATCAAACATTAATATAAAATAAAGACACTTACTTATATGAACTCAACGGTTTCGTTGTGTTTGGGTGTGTAATTGTTGTCCGTCTGCTTTCAAAATTAAAGCACGCCGCCATTTTTGCCATCAGAGTGAGTGATCTAACAAAGTGAGATAACTCTCGACTGAACTACAAATAAATCTTGATATGGTGAGCAGTTTATGCACGGCGGACGATCACTGTCGAAGCACGATGGCATATAATGAAGTCAAGGTGAATACGAAACAATTCTTAATCGCTTTATTATCTATATTATATACAGACATTTAAACCAGTTTCCAGCCTGAGAACGTAGAGACGCCGAGGGTGCTATCGGTAACTATATGTCCAGTACCGTATGTGTGTCCCATGCGGATGAACACATGGTCCCCCTGGTTAAGCGGAAGGACGACGACAGCGGTCGTTTGGTGAAGGTCGTTAACATCTGTAGCCTCCGTCCAGGATGAACCTCGAACGACTCCATTAGCAACTAAAACAGTTTGGATAAATCCATGTCTATCGCAAATTACTGTCCATGTGAAGACATAGGTACCCGTCTCTGGGACGGTGTAGATCCCGTCCCCCGGGTTATACCCGTTCCCTTGGTCTAGTGTTTCCTTGTCAAACACTACTGTATCGTCAGGGGTAAACGCCTTGGTAGTGATGGTCGTGTGGAAGGCTACGGGTGTTTGAGGGCTTGCCGTAGAGGGCACAACACCTGAAACAGAACAAATACATAAGATTTTTAGGTCATCTGACCCGAAGGGTCAGGATGATCGATTGTCATCATGCATCGTCCGTCGTCGTGCGCCGTGCGTAAACTTTTCTTTCAAACGACTCCTTCTCAATAACTGAAAGGCCCAGTGTACTGATATTTTGCCTGTAGCATGCTAGGATAAAGGGCTTCAATAAAGGATCTTGACCTTCATTCCAGGTCACAGGGGTCAAATAGGCTAAAATACTAATTGTGAATAAATAAGAGGCATAATCACCTGATATTAGGCCCTTGACATATTTGGATGAAGGACTATCAAGTTTGGTCAAATGAATGACCTTGATCATCATTCAAGGTCATGGGGTCAAAAAGACTAAAATCTTTAGCGACTTTTTCCCATGAACCAGAAGGCCAAGGGAATACATATTGGGCCTGCAGCATGCTGGGATGAAGGGCTTTCAAGTTTGTACAAATGAAGGACCTTCATTCAAGGTCACAGGGGTCACGATGGCTAAACATTTTAAATAACTTGTGAATAATTAAGAGGCCTAGAGACTTGATATTGGGCCTGTGACATGCCGGGATGAAGGGCTACTAAGTTTGTACTAATGAAAAATCTTGATCTTCAATCAAGGTCACAGGGGTCAAATAGGCTAAAATCTTTAAACGACTATGTTGTTTTGTACTAATAGTCAGATGACCGTTAAGGCCCATGGGCCTCTTGTTATTGGTTTCGTTTTTAGGTCATCTGACCCGAAGGGTCAGGATGACCTATAGTCATCATGCTTCGTCCGTCGTCGTGCGCCGTGCGCCGTCCGCCGTCCGCCGTCCGCCGTCCGTAAACTTTTCACATTTCAATCTTCTTCTCAAGTTTGACCAGTGGGATTGAGCTGAAACTTATATGAAATGATCCTGATATGGTCCCGACAAAGTGTTGTTATTTTTCGGGTCGATCCGAAATCCAAGATGGCCGCCACAGCCGCCATCTTGAAAACACATTTTGAACTTCTTCTCAAGTTCTACCAGTGCGATTTGGCTGAGACTTGCATGAAATGATCCTGACATGGTCCCGACAAAGTGTTGTTATTTTTCGGGTCGATCCGAAATCCAAGATGGCCGCCACAGCCGCCATCTTGAAAACACATTTTGAACTTCTTCTCAAGTTCTACTAGTGCGATTTGGCTGAAACTTGCATGAAATGATCCTGACATGGTTCCGACAAAGTGTTGTTATTTTTCGGGTCGATCCGAAATCCAAGATGGCCGCCACAGCCGCCATCTTGAAAACACATTTTGAACTTCTTCTCAAGTTCTACTAGTGCGATTTGGCTGAAACTTGCATGAAATGATCCTGACATAGTCCCGACAAAGTGTTGTTATTTTTCGGGTTGATCCGAAATCCAAGATGGCCGCCACAGCCGCCATCTTGAAAACACATTTTGAACTTCTTCTCAAGTTCTACTAGTGCGATTTGGCTGAAACTTGCATGAAATGATCCTGACATGGTTCCGACAGAGTGTTGTTATTTTCGGGTCGATCCGAAATCCAAGATGGCCGCCACAGCCGCCATCTTGAAAACACATTTTGAACTTCTTCTCAGGTTTATACCGGTGCGATTTGGCTGAGACTTGCATGAAATGATCCTGACATGGTCCCGACAAAGTGTTCTTATTTTTCGGGTCGATCCAAAATCCAAGATGGCCGCCACAGCCACCATCTTGAAAACACATTTTGAACTTCTTCTCAAGTTCTACAAGTGCGATTTGGCTGAAACTTGCATGAAATGATCCTGACATGGTCCCGACAAAGTGTTCTTATTTTTCGGGTTGATCCGAAATCCAAGATGGCCGCCACAGCTGCCATCTTGAAAACACATTTTGAACTTCTTCTCAAGTTCTACCGGTTCGATTTGGCTGAAACTTGCATGAAAGGAGCCTGACATGGTCCCAACAAAGTGTTGTTACATCTCTGGTTGATCCCCAATCGAAGATGGCAACCATGACACTATATCTAATTAATTTCCTATATGATTATTGCCAAGGTACTCAGATGACCGTTAAGGCCCATGGGCCTCTTGTTAGTTATTAAATTTACGTCATATTAACAGTCAACGTCATTTACAGATGGTCTCCTATGCAAGAAATGTTGATGTGTGTGTGTATATATGTTTTTGAAGGCTACGGTATAATTCGTGTTGTACATTTGTAATAGTGGGGTTTTGTCCTGTTTTGTGGTATCGCACTGCAACATTCACACCCAATCCGGTCACACTATCTTCACAACGGCCAAACTGGTCGTCCCAAGCACTTTATGCTGAGCGCTAAGCAGGAACAGAAACTACTAGCTTTATAGACTATGGTGTTTTTTTAGGGGATAGAATCCATAGTCTTCATTAAATAGGTACAAGCGCTGAACTGAAGGTCATATGTAAGTAGCTCTTGGAGCAAATTCCACCTGCAGTACACTTCAAGGGGGGGGGGGTAACTCTCTTTTTTATTCCAGTGAGTGCTTTCTGTTGCAAATTGATACAGAACCTACTATTGAATCAATGATTCTATAGACTCACTATGAGGGAAGTTAATCGGGATACAACGGTGCATTTCTTCACCAAACGTTTGCAAGGATTGACTCATAGAGAAGTCCTAGCCAGCTTAGAGGAGGTCCGCGACAGGGGTAGCATAAAAGGCATTCAACTGACAACAAGTGAAAAGGAAAGTATTGATAATTGGACTAGTATTGAGAGAAAGGCAAATACAGCTAGTAGATGTTGATCGATCCCTAACAACAGTCACAATAAAAGACGCTCCCATTGAACTATCAGACCAGTATATACATGTAGCAACATGTATGGAAAAATATGGCAAAGTGGTATCTGGTACTCTGAAGAGGGGAACTATTAAATGAACAGATATTGAAACGGGAACACGTTATATACAACTGATCGATGCAATCCCTACTATTCCCAACACCACATCATTTGGGAATTACACTGTCAGACTATTCTGTGACAATGACAGGACAAAATGTATTTATTGTGAACAATCTGACCACCCCCAATCCAGGTGCCCCACGAGAGTCAAAAGGTGTTATAAGTGTGATGAAACGACTCTCCTGGCTAAAGACTGCACAGGTGAAATTCGTGTATCTAAAAATAGGCTCACTCACAGTGACAGGTCCACCGCATGGGATGCGAACTGGCATACAGTAGGCAAAAAGGGCAATGACACTCACAAAGCAAGGTAAATAATCCCGGCGATAGTAGCGTTGTACAGCGGGATATACCATGCAGTGATCCAGGTACTGTTAGTAAACAACAGGTGAAATCCTTAGTTTTTGGAGCCTCAAATTGTGCAAGGGTGAAACCAACAGACTCATCAATAAAAATCATTTCGAAATCTGGAGCTACATCTGAAGACATTCATGATTTGATAAAAATGGCACACGATGAGGAAGGTGTAGACAGTGATGTCAATGATGTGATAATCAGTCTGGGAACTAATGATGTCACTAGAAATAGACACAACCCTGACACAGTGAACATAAACTTAACTGAGGCCATGGGAAAAGTCCAAGATTCCTATCCAGGAGCACGAGTCACAGTATCGAGCATTCTACCGAGGAACATTACAGGCCAGAGTGGAGACCAACTCAACAGAACTGGGAAAATTGTGAATTCCTTTATTCAGAAATTCTGTCAAAGACATGAATTCCAATTCATTGACAATGACACAGTATTTCTGGAAAAAGGGAAACCCAACGGTAAACTTTTTGACAAAGACGGCCTTCACGTGAACACCAAAGGAGCAAAGACGCTGATGGATACATTCATAGACTGTGTGAATGATACCAATAAACTGGAGGCGCTCACAGTCCGGAAGAAAAAAAGGCCCCGAAGTGAGTCATTTCTTACATCTGAGAGTGAGAGCAAACAGCCGAAACATTAGATTTTCTCCATATACATTTGGTAAGAGACTTTAACTTGGATCATACAGACCTAATATCAACCATTTATTTGGATGGGAAAAGTTTTTTTTTTTTTTTTTTTTTTTTTTTAAACAACGGTATTGACTTACCAAGTGTAAATAACAAGCGCATTCAATTAAAACTTAATATGTTCGCAGATGAATCTCAATTCTTTGTTAGTAGCGCGAACAGTTTACCAAATATTTTCCACATTCTATCTAGATATGAAAAAACATCTGGTGCAAAGGTAAACTTAGAAAAAACAAAAGGACTATGTATAGGTATTTGGAAATTTTGAATTATCTCAAAAGACCATTCCGAAAAACTACAAAATTCAAATAAACGATTTGATTTACGAGTTCCTATGGAACAGCAAAATTCATAAGGTCTCTAAACAATTATGCTATCAGTCAAGAAATCAGGGTGGATTGGATATGTTGGATATAGACGTTATTGATAAAATAAAAAAAGTCAAAATGATATATAAGCTTATCCACAGTGAAACAGAGGCATGGAATATCTTAGGAAAATACTGGCTCCAAACTTACGATAAAGCGTTCAACATTGATTACTTTCTTTGCAAATGTAGCACCACAAAAGGGTTAGACCTCGGAAAAATACCAGACATATTTCAGCAGGCCTTAATTTAATGGCAGTTCATTATCCAAAAATGTTCTAATCACACCCGACAAGGCATATTGAATATGAATCTTTTTGGCAATAGCAAAATATTATTTAAGCACAAACCACTTTTCTTTAAACAATGGTGTAAGAGCGGAATGTAAAAAATCAAACATGTATGGAATAATACAGAAAGCAGATTTATAACTTCCGAAGCATTACAGAATAAATTAATCAACAGACATAACTGGATATCAGAATTTGCTAAAATAAAGAAGGCAATACCTAGTAACTGGTTACAAATCTTAGAAAACCAACAAGAAAATGCCCAAGAAATTACTAAGATCACCGACGATCTATGTCTAATATACAATGAGAAAATTATAAATACACTTAGGACCTCAAAAGTTTTTAAACACATTCTGTATAGCAATAGCTCAAAAACTAAACAAATGAACAAATGGGAACACTACTTTAATAACGAGGATATGAATTGGGAACTAATTTGGCAAACAATCAAATATTCAATAGCAGATAAAAAATGTAAGGATTTTCAATGGAAACTTATACAAAGAATAGTAAGCACAGAACATAAACTTAAACTAATAAAGAAATCAAACGGCCTATGTACATTCTGTAAAATTAATGAAGAAACCTTAACTCATTTATTTTATTCATGCCCAAAAATTGAATTACTATGGCAAAAAATTAAGAATGTAGTCTCGTGGTAAGGGAGATAGATCATGATTTTTTCATACAGACGCTTGAGTTATGACAGTGCCCCAAGCTCTTCAAGCATTTGAATGACCGCGATTTGATTAATACCCCCTTTTCTGAAGTTTGAATTTATGAATAAATTATTTTATTAGTTTGAAAAATAACAACACAAATAATCCTATCAATCTTAAATTGCTATTTTCTGGTAAATTTATATTAATTAAACATTGTTAATGATTTTAAAACTAAAAGTATTGACATCTAGGCTATATTGTAACAGAAAATTCTGCAGTGAATGTATAAAAAGTATACATATTAGGGGAGATAACTCTATTGTGAATCCCGTCTTTTTCAATGAAAAATGAAGGTTTTTTGGTGCTAAAAATGCTCTATTTGACAAATTGTGGTTCAATTTTCTTGAAAATTGACTGATTAAAAGCAACTTTGTCACTTTTTAGTCTGTTATTTTTCTATAAAAATTGAACTTCACAATTTTGATTTATTTTCATTTTGGTGAGAATATTTTAGGTAATTTACTTGCGTCTTTTTTACCTAATATCCTCCAAAAATGATCACTAGAAATTAATTATGACGAGAAGTAAAGCATTTTCTTTAAAAAAGGATTGATATATATCACATCAATTAAACAATATATATATCGTAGAACATTTTGTTAATTATTTTCATTTACAGGGCAGATTTAGTACAGACTAATGCTGTTTTATCATGTGCAGAATCTACTTAAAAATGGCAAATTTGAATATTTATTTAGAAAAAATAGATGGTTCAATTTCTTCGAAACTTTGACAGAAGATGCATAACACCATATTTACTTCATAAATCAAATATGGAAAATATTGAACGACAGGAAAATTTTGGGGAATGTGAGACTACCACCTTAAGAATGTCATTATAAGGCTATTTAACTAACCCCCTAATTATATTATGGAAGAAAAACACATTATGTTAGGACTGAATACTTATTTCAACAAGGAACAGCAAATCATTACCAGTTTTATCATAATGACATCAAAATGGTGGATTTGGAAAGCAAAAAATATTATTAAATATCAAAACGATCATGACGAAAATTTTATATTCAGACACACTAAAATAATTTAATCAGAACAGCAAACATTTTTGTATTGGATGGGACATTGGAAAAATTGACTATGATACTAGAAAATGAAGTTTATTGTAATAGAATGAGAGAATGTAGAATGAGTCGATGAGAAGGATGTAAAAAAATATACAACCTAACAAGCATTATTGAAATATAAGATATTATAATGAATGAAATAGGAGTAAGTAAGAGAAAGATATAATTGTAATAAAAATGAGAGAGAATGAGATATATTTGTACAACGAAAGGAAATAATAGTGCGATAATATGCTGAAGTTAAGATGACCATATAATAAAATGCTTAAAAAAATGAGAGATGAGAAAGTTAGTGAATGATGACTATGTACAAGTTGTTTATATGTAAAATGTTTTTTTATGCAATAAAATATAAAAAAAAGTAGCTCTTGGAAATCTCTTGGAAGACGTTGAGAAGAGAAAACGTCACTTAGGGAGAGAAACGACTCTAAATTTTAGGCATCTTATCATGCAACATGGGCAGAAGATTTTTTGTTTGTTTGTTTGATTTATTAACGTCCTATTAACAGCTATGGTCATGTAAGGACGGCCTCTCATGTATGCGGTGTGTTGCGTGTGGGCAGAAGATACAATTATAACGCCCTATCTGCATGGCTGATATGCAATCTTACTATAATATTATAAATATATTTCCAATAAATATTGACGAAATTATAAACGACATTAATGTTGTATGGATTATGACTTGCTGTATTTTTGGCATAGAAAACGTATTGAAAGTGTTCTAAATATTTTTCTTTGCCGCTCAAAGTTTTAAACTTTCGACAATTATCGACTTTTGTACAGTTTACGTATTCACAAAGTTATTAAACAATTAAATTTAAATATAGATTTTTAACATTGAAACATACGAAACAATATGTGGTAAAATAGTCGGTACTCGGGAAATGATCATAAAGTTTCTCATCATTCAATAAGATAGATGATGTATGACTCACTATGAGCATAACTAATTTTTTTTAAATTTTATTTTATGGTTTGTACTTACGTTTTTGTCGTGATGGATTTACTAGCAACTCTTCGTGGTTCCCGTCTTTGACCGCTCCCCTGGAGATATTTGATTTAACATCACTGGAGGAAAACTGGGGGACACCCGGAATATCAGTCAATCCAGAACTGGTGTCAATGTTCGAATTGGCATTATTGGATCCACGGGCTGTCGGTATACCACCATTCATTACATTCTCTAGTTCTGATATTTTTCTCACTAAACCGTTCACATAGGTGTTCTTCCGCACGATATTACGTTTAAGTGACGTCATGTCCCGTGTAACATGTGCTAGTCTAACATTTTGATTCAGTAAGTCTGACTCCAGCTTACCAATTCGATCATCTCTTTCCTTTAGCAATCGTTTCGTTTCTTCTTCCTTAGTCAACAGGATTCTTTCCATTTCTACATCTCTTTCTTTCAGCAATCTTTCCATTCTTTCTTCTTTTTCTTTCAGCAATTCTTCAATTTCTTCCATTTTCTGATTAACGGATGCCATTATTCCATTGTTATCACATTGAAGAGGCTGAATTTCATTTTCTAATTGGCTCGCGTCACGATTTCCGAAACAGTATGGCAAGCACAAAAGCAGTAGATATTTGGTTATTTTCTCCATGCTTGTAATACAATACAAATACAACTGTCGGTTTAAGCCAGACAGAGCCTTATCTTTGTACATAGCTGACACAGTCTGGTTTATCGGTGTCGAAGGATAAAGTTTATCGAATGTGCTCTATCTTTACGGTTTAGTTGATTTGTTTCTCAATTGACATCCGATATTTGTCAAGTTTATTTATACGTCTTACAAATTAATTCTTAATCAATTTTCCTCAACAGTACCTTGCTTAATTTAAGGGTTTTCATATTTAAGATTAGTGATTAATTCGTGCATTCAAAGCATGTAACAGTTATTAATAATTTTAAGTGTAATCTTATAGCGAAAATTCGTGATTTCTATTTAGGGTCCATATTGGTATTGATCTCTTCGTTATTTACGTTATTGTCTTTTTTTTTCTTATATCCACGAGTCTTGTTAGTGCAATATCGTGTGGATGTTAAACGTAAGAATTTCATTTCGGAGAAGTTGTGGGCGCGAAATTCTTGAACGGCGCGTTCGATTTTGTACGTTAACGTTCAAGATCAAGATAACAGACTTAAAAAAAATCGAACGAACATTAAAGGTTCATAAATTCTCAATCGTGTCATTTTACAACGTCTGCACTTAGTTATTCACATTTTTCTCACTACGTATGATAAGAAATTATGTCAAGGCCACGAGTTCGCTAGGGGGTCAAATGAGGTCAAGAAAAGGTAAAATATTGTTTGCTTGTTTGGTTACATTAATGTCCTATGGTCACGTAAGGACGGCCTCCCATGTATATGGTGTGTAGCGTGTATGAAGTGTGGTTAGTGTTTTGAGAGACTGCGGTATTTTCGTGTTTTGTCCTTCTTGTATATTGGATTTTTTACCCCTTTAATATTGTCATATGTCTGAAGCATGCCGTCGAAAACAAGCAACGCACCTCACCGAGTAACATTGTACTGGTAACGGCCTCTCAGGCACATATAATGCCCAATTTCAAAGTCATATAATTCAAAATGTCGGAAATAAAGACATTAACACTCACAATTTTATAACTTGGTTTTGGTCCTAACTTCATGGTTTTTCAGCTCCTTAACCATTAAATGTACAGTGTTGATTTTTCGCAAATATATTGTGGGAAGCATAGTCGATAAGGTCAAGTAAACAAAATGGCGGAAATATACCCCTAAAGCTTCCAGCCCTATCGTAATTTACTTTTTCCCATACATGTACTTTGAAACAATGTCACGGTCATATTTCACAAAATGGCTTAGTATAGCCCTCGTGTATGGCGATTTGTTCACTTGTGCAGCTGGATGTATATAATTATTCTCTTTACTCTTTCGTTGTTCTTTCTTTTTTATTAGTTTGCTCTTTTTGCTCGCGCGGTATTCCTTTCTTTCTTCAGTAGCCAAGACAGCCAAAATTACAAATGTAGATTAAAATCGGGAGCCATTGAAATATATACCTACATCCGTTTTTCTTTCAAGATGTTCAAATTAAAGTAATGAACAAACATACTGCATCTCAATAAAACATGAAATTATGCATGCTAGTAGTCAAGACTACCTAAATAATATTAAAATCGAGTCACTGAAAAAAATACCTTCTTCCGGTAATTCCAAAATGACCGCCGTTTGAATGATTGAAACTATGAGAAGTAATGAAAAATTACGCTGAACGTTTTAATAAAAGCATTAAACTTGTCATATTTATAGCCAAGACTACCAAAGTATGATTAAAAGCGGGAGCCTTTGAAAAATATACCTACTCCCGGTAATTCCAAGATGACCACCGTTTGAATGATTGAAACTATGATAAGTAAAGAAAAAATACGCTAAACGATTTAATGAAAACATGAAAATTGACATGTTAGAAGCATAGACTGCCAAAATATCATTGTAACCGGTTGCCACTGCAAAATGCACCTTCTTCCAGTAATTTCAAGATGACCGCTGAACAGTACAGTAGTCATAACAAAAACGCATATGACTTGTATAACACGGTATTTTCATAATCATATCTACAGGTTTTTATCAAAAACAAATGACTCATATTGGAATATATTCGTAATTTTGTTTCATTTGCGTTTTTTTTTAAATGACGACCATGTGAAAGTAAATATAAAATGAATACAAGAAAATGTTAAAGTATCGATAAGTTTACATTATTCGAATTTTTATCCGCATTACAGTTAACGATAGTAAAGTACATCTAATTGAGAACAAAGAATAAATTAATAGGTAACAGACATCCATTTCCGGTCGCTTGGTGGTAATATAGAAAGGTCATTAGTATTGTAACAGGGCAAGAGTAGTGGGACGCCAGCCGGGCTCGAACCCGCGACCCGGGACTTATTGGTCCACTGCTCTACCGACTGAGCTAAAGGGAAGTTCCCCCTAGCGCGAAGCTAGAAGGCGACCGTATCGCTATTTATAATTAAAACCTGCTTCACTACTTCTTCCTTACAAACGTGTTCGCCCCCGAACACAAACCAACCCAGGTTCTGTCTCCAAGGAAGCCTCTCAATATCGTATAGCTTTCGCTGGGAGTGGTCTACGGCACCAAATGTAAAAGGGCGAGAGTAGTGTGGTGCCAGCCGGGCTCGAACCCGTGACCCCGAACTTACTGGTCCACCGCTCTACCTACTGAGCTAAAGGGAAATTCCCCCTAGCGCGAAGGCGACCGTATCACTATGTACAATTAATACCTGCTACAGTATGTACATAAAAAATGATACATAATGTACTTCATTGAAGAGGTTGGACAAAATTTAAACAGCTTTAAAATGAGTATGATGGTTGTTTAGCAAAATTTAGCTTACTTCCGGTCGGTAATAGAAATGACAACATTTAATATAACTGGAAGTGCTTTTTAGTAGCTTGATTATTTTTGGTAAAGCAATGTGCTTGGTACATTTATTATGTTAAATTCGATTTTGTTAATCAAAGTCAGTTAGTCAATATATTTTGCTTTATTGTATTTCATAGTGTAAATACAATTTGTTATTAAATTATTAATATTTCTGAACCGGAAGTAAGTTGTTTTGTATAACTTAAAGGGATATTGGTTTTTTCTTGATTTTTTAATTTCTCAATATCACTTTTAATATGTAGGTTCATGACGAATTGCGAATAAAATATTTAAACGTACTTTCCTAAACATGATGGCAGCAATATTGAAAACTACCGGAAGTTGGCACTTTTGCGATGGCTCCTTATTGAAGTCTTATTTTGATTGTCTTGGATACTCAAATGCCATTTTTGTTAAGCTTTTATCAAAAATTGCAGTCTCCTTTTTCATATCTTCTCCGGGTATTGTCTGAGAAAATGCCAGCTAGTTTTGCATACGGATATGACCGCTATCTTGAAAAATACTGGAAGTATATAGTTTCATTAGTGGCTACCGATTTAGATCTTATTTTTATTGTCTTGGCTGCTCAAATGCCATTTTTTATGCTTTTATAAAAACGTATAGCGTGTTATTTCGTTACTTCTCTAAGTTTCGCCTACAAATAAGGCGGCCATCTTGAAAAATACCGGAAGTAGATACCTTTTTCAATGACCTCCTGTTTAATTACTATTTTTTGTTGTCTTGGCTACTCACATGTCGAGGTACAGGCTTTTATCAAAAGATGCAGCTTATTATTTCATTACTTTTCTTAGTTTCAAAAACGAACATGACGGACATCTTGAAAATACCGGAAGTTGGCACTTTTTGCGATGGCTTTCGCCCTTATTCTCTTTTAAATAGTCATAGGCACTTGCATACTTCCGTGATTGTATCGCAACAATGCAGGATATCCCATCTTTTGGCCAAATGCCGCTCTACTATTGGTTCCTTCGGCCGTTCGTCGCTTATTAGTTCGAAAGCGAAGGGAAATGTATTAAAGCGATCGTCTGTTTGATAACATTACTGATAACATTTGCTTGATGGAAATCTCGTGTTTTGAATGCAATCAAATATAGTTTTTTTTAATATTTCTGATGGCATTCATAGTGCTGTATAATAATAATAATACTAAATTGTTCTATCTATAATCATACACTTATGTCTAACCCATTGGTTCCAATAAGTAGTGTTTGACGTTAAACAATAAAGAATACCTACCTTTAGGTGTCGAGTGTTATAATAATGAATAACGAATACCTACTTTTAGATATCGAATGTGATAACAATAAAGAATACCTACCTTCAGGTGTCGAGAATAATAACAATAAAGAATACCTACCTTTTGGTGTCGAGAGTGATAACAATAAAGAATACCTACCTTTAGATGTCGAGAGTAATAACAATAAAGAATACCTACCTTTAGGTGTCGAGAGTGATAACAATAAAGAATACCTACCTTTAGGTGTCGAGAGTTATAATAATAAAGAATACCTACCTTCAGGTGTCGAGTGTGATAAAAATAAAGAATACCTACCTTTAGGTGTCGAGAGTGATAACAATTAAGAATACCTACCTTTAGGTGTCGAGAGTGATAAAAATAAAGAATACCTACCTTTAGGTGTCGAGAGTGATAACAACTAAGAATACCTACCTTTAGGTGTCGAGAGTGATAACAATAAAGAATACCTACCTTTAGGTGTCGAGAGTGATAACAACAAAGAATACCTACCTTTAGGTGTCGAGAGTAATAACAATAAAGAATACCTACCTTTAGGTGTCGAGAGTGATAACGATAAAGAATACCTACCTTTAGGTGTCTAGTGTTATAATAATAAAGAATACCTACCTTCAGGTGTCGAGTGTGATAAAAATAAAGAATACCTACCTTTAGGTGTCGAGAGTGATAACAATTAAGAATACCTACCTTTAAGAATACCTACCTTTAGGTGTCGAGTGTGATAATAATAAAGAATACCTACCTTTAGTTGTCGAGTCTGATAACAATAAAGAATACCTACCTTTAGGTGTCGAGAGTGATGACAATAAAGAATACCAACTTTTAGGTGTCGAGAGTGATAACAATAAAGAATACCTACCTTTAGGTGTCGAGTGTGATAACAATAAAGAATACCTACCTTTAGGTGTCGAGAGTGATAACAATAAAGAATACCTACCTTTAGGTGTCGAGTGTGATAACAATAAAGAATACCTACCTTCAGATGTCATGATGTTAATAGCGGGTGTTGTTACTGTGATTAAACACGAAAAATCAAAATAAATAAAATAGGTTCACAGTGTTAGAAAAGAAAAGAGTCCACACAGAATGTATGGTCCGATACTTAAACAACTTTGTACTTAATAAAACCATCATTTTTTTAGTTTTATTAATTAAGGAACTATCTTGATATAGATACCATACATGTTTAAGTGCAAAAATTTGACAAATATTTATCTAAATAAATTTTATATTAAAATTTGAAATGCTGTACAGATTAACTATACAGATAGATAAATTTTGTACAGATATAAAATATATATAGAATTCGAGTCCATGTACCTTATTTTCATAAATTCTGCAAATCTACTGTTGTAAGCCATCCGAGTGGAATTTTAAAAGGCTTGCGTTTCAGTAAGTTGGTATTGAACTGTTGTATTAAGGTTATATCCTCTAGTTTAATCATTATCGTTCAAGACTGTCTAAATGTTACTCTGTAGAAAGTAAAAGTATTATCGTAACGGGAAAATGTACAATATTCGCCCACAATTTCCTATTTTAAAAACAAGAAAGATATCCAAATGAGATAGGTATTCCTTGGATTTACAAAGTAGTTGAATAACTCATCAATCGCATATATTAGATATAGGTAACACCAGAAATTCTAACAACAGTACAATGACAACCAGAGTAGTTTTCACAGAGATTAGGATACCGGTACTTTAATTTGTACAGTGACTTTATTAGAGACAAACTTGAGCTGCCTGATAAGTGTTTCTACCTGATATCCTACCCACCCTCCCAATCTGCCGTATCATTTCTCTTATATAAAAAATGTGTTGCATGACAGTGGTTCCACTTTATTTACATACGATGACCAGTATCATCAAACGTGTGCCTTACGTTTTCGACGTATGTCTTACGTTTTCAGAAGGGAGGTAACTCGTACACAACGTTTTCGCACAATTTGTGTTAGAGTTTGAATCGAAAATGCAATTTTTTGTGGGTATTTTTCTTCTTTCTAATTTCAATAAAAAGTAAGTGAGGGCGCTTTTTCTAAGTATTTACACAATTTCGCTGTTGAAATTATTATTATTGTGTTTTGGCAGAAAATGTTTTTAAATCGACATAAAAAACAACGTCTGGAATTGGCAATATCTAGTGTAAAATATGGAAATTTGAAAAAAAAGAGCAAACCTTTAAAAGATGGTTTGTTTTTTTCAAAAACTACCAAGACCTACTTTCAAGGTCAGTGTAGTCAAATATACTCATATACTCACTGAGACTGCATGCTTGCCATAAATGATTTATAATGAGTTTGTTTATAAGTTTCCATGTATAACGAACGTAACACATCACTGTGTCTGTGCAATATGATCTCGGACACGTGCGTTCACCTTCACATGCACATAATAACACCAATACTAATTTAACAGCATATTAGAATCATATACTGGACCTGCAGGTAGGGCGTTAGAATTGTACCTGCTGCCCCTAATGCATGATCGTAAAAGGCGACTAAATTAAGGTTATTTTCTTTTCTTCGTAACTGACTTTATCTTTCATAATGCCTCCCTTGGCAACGCCTCACTTGTGGCCTTGAGTTGAGCGTTCGCCCCTGTGACGAAGGCTCTTGGTTCTGCCTCCTGGCCGAGACGCACGAGATACTTAATATCAATTATACATTTGGTAAATATGACAAAGGTCAGGCCAATATTTGCAATACAATGAAACAGTATCACACAGAGCAAGTATTTGTCTCATAAAAAGCTGATGTACATATACATGTATTTTCTACTGAATTAGACTCTTTTTGGAAGTTTGAGGTCAGTCCAACATATAGCTTACAAACTGGTTTGTTATATTTTATATAAATAATAAATAAAATCATTAAGATATGTAATTATTGTGTTATCTTGTTTGCTTCAATAGTATAATAAATATAGAAAATTAACAAGGGTAAATGAATAACATAAAACGTTAAAAAGTGCTACGGATTCGTCTATTCTTAACGTTTTCAGGGATATTAGAAAGCAAATCGGTGTTATTTTGAAAACTAATGCGGTGAGGTATTCTTTTTATTGGTTTTTCTTATTGCACATAAGTCAATCTTCATGGAATTTATAAAAAAAATGATTTTTCCTGAGATCATTTTTTTCAGAAAGAAAGAAAACATAGACTATTTTGATGCAATTTTTCCACTAAAATTGGGTCCGAAGTTAATTTTTAAATAATGAAATTTCGTTTTATTGTGGAAACCCAGCTTATTTGATATATTTATGGATTCTATATCCCCTACTGAAGGTATGAATATGTTACGGGCATATTCTTTATATGTTAAGGGATGTTACACGGAGGAAATATTATTTATTATAAAATCCTTAACAACCGGAATATTTTGTCATTAGTACATATCTTTAAGCAACCCTGGAAGTAAAATTAACCCGGTGACATATGATTTTTATGTGGTTTTTGTGATCAGGGTATACCTAAAATCTAAATATCAAAAAATGAACGAAATCCTTGAGAGGAAACCAGAAGGGACGGTCTACCTTAAATGACACAAGTCCCTGTGATAAGGATATATCATAGCGTCCTTTTAAAATTAAAAAAAAAATCAATCATATCTTCTCTATTGGCCTTTATACTAAGGACGGGAGCTTAAGACATCTCAATCTTAGTAGCGCATTAGAATCAACAATATTTGGTAAGTCATTTATATACAAAACAAATAGCGATGGTTCTCGTAGATGTGTGACCATTTACAGCAACTATTAAACAAAAAGTCTTCTATCCATCTTGCTTAATGAATTGAAACCCATATGATTTCAATTTGCTGATCAACCTTTGATGTGGAAGTGTCAAAAGCCTTCATGAAGTCCAGATATATTGTCTCGATACCACCACCTTCATCAATTATATTTTTCGTCCATTCATCCATGGTTTTTAGGAGCTGGAATACTGTGGACATCACAATCTCTGTTTAGTCTAGGATTCAAATGATAAAACTACTCACCAGGTGAATACCAAAGATTTCCACTTGGATGTTGTTACAGTTGATCCGGTGGTCTGTATAACTTTCTATTTCATAAATCCCAATATATAAATCCATGACAGACCAATCACAGTTCTGAATACCAATAATTCTCGTTTACCTCCCACATGTTTCTTTATATTATTACGTACATCCCTATTAAAATAGATTGTCATATCCTATTTCAAAGGAAGTTTTATATCAAGAAACAAAAACTAAACCCTGACATATTGACAGATGGTAATATTTCTCGTCAAATAGGAATGCGTATGACAAATATATCGTAATCGTTCTTCTTTCTAACATATCACGATGGCGAGGTGTATTTTCGTTAATTACAAAACGATTACCGAATTCGTCGTATTTAGCACCCTCCCCTCTTCTGGAGAAGAGTATGTGATGCCTCTAACATCAGCATTGTATGCCATATTAAACGCACTTGGGTGTCTTTTACATGTGAATCACGATATGATAATGCGTCTCAAAGGATAAAAGACATAAGCATGTTTACTATAACAGAATAATGCACCAAGAGTACAGAAAGATCTGAAATATGGCTGACTTTTTTTCGTCCATAACTTCTACATTTTGGTTTATTATTAAGCGCCCCCTATGTTACAATTATTTATTAAAGCGCCTTGGGAGCTAATTACGGCGAATACAGTAAGTGTAATTTGTTTTATAACCTGATGAATGTTATTTACATTCAGATAAGTGTGTTCACTGTGAAGAATTAAAAGAAGGGCGTTAGAATTGTACCTGCTGCTCATATTTTATGATCGTAAGAGGCGACTAAATTTAGAATCTGATATTTTCCCTTCTTCTTAAGGATATTTAACACAATTAAATGAAAATTTTAACTACTCATGGGATTTTCCTCAAATTTGGCACACAGATTATGTGGGTTAGTTTAAGCAAAGTTATCAAATAAAATTAAATTCAGTGGTGCTATTTTTCCCGCCATTTGCTTAAATATGGTTTTCATAGAAACATAACAGAAAATAGGTGGTGTGGACATTTATTATCATGCAGGTAATAGTTTTTCACGAAGATTTTTACTTCAACAGTAACGTAATCATCAAAATCTTTCTAATTTTTATATCTATTGAAAAAATTCATTAGTAACCATTCATATTAGCCTTGACAACAGAAAATATCCCTAGTAACCACAAAACTACACATAAAACTGATAATTATTAGGAAATAAAAACAAAACAATACTTGTATTTTTGTTAAAAAAGTAATTTGAAATGTTGATATCAGCTAGACAGATAAAGCAAATATTGAAAAATGTGGGTTATCTTTCACATTTATTCTTAGCAACAAATTTTATCCTTAGCAACCCCCCTAAAATACACACCAAATGCTATATCTTGCTTTATAACATCCTTTCTATGCTCACACATTGGAAAAAATGCCAGTTTTATTGACAACATCAACATATTTTTTAGGAAAATAGCAAAAAAAGGGTATTTTGCATTATACATGTATCTTAGCAACGCATGTTATCCTTAGCGACCTTAAAAAATCAAACATTATTACCACATGAAACTTCTACTGTGTTTATAATTTTGATCAAAAGTCATTTATACTGATTGCGTTTGAAAATTGATACTGAAAATGTAGAGAAAAAAGGTAATTACCGTGAAACTATACCTTGGCAACACATTTCATCCTTAGCAACCACATAAAAAACAGTCATTAAAGTATCATTGTCACTAAATTAAACATTAGCTAAGCTTACAATTTTTTTATCAAAAGGCATTTAGATTGTTTAAATTTAAAATTAGAAGTTAGCTTTCATATACATGTGAAGTTAGTAGCATACATTTTCCTTAGCAACCAGAAACAACAAACAACAAAAAATGTATTTATTGCCATACAAATGCACAATCATGCTCATATTTTGATCCAAAATCAATGACTCAGACAACATAAAGAAAATGATAATGGAGATAGTAAAATGTGTTTTAACCATAAACATATGTTTTAGCAACAAAAATTATCTTTAGCAACCACAAAAAAAAAACTTTTTTGTCATATAATATAAGTCTAAGCTATGCTAAGCTAATAATTATGATTAAATTTTAACTATTGACAGAGTCAGGAAATCGGAGTTAGAATAACACGTTAGTAACACATTCGATCCTTATTAAAGTAAAAAATATATACAATTGTCATAATTTCCATAGTAAATCTCTTATTTATATTGTTCATGTTCCTCATTACACTACGTGTACATTACTTATATTACTCATTGCACTACGTGTACATTACCTATATTCCTCATTACACTATGTGTACATTACTAATATTCCTCATTACACTACGTGCACATTACTAATATTTCTCATAGCACTACATGTACATTACTCATATTCCTCATTACACTACGTGCACATTACTAATATTTCTCATAGCACTACATGTACATTACTCATATTCCTCATTACACTACGTGCACATTACTAATATTCCTCATTACACTACGTGTACATTACTAATATTCCTCATAGCACTACATGTATATTACTCATATTCCTCATTACACTAGGTGTACATTACTCATATTCCTTATTACACTACGTATACATTACTGCTTTTCCTCTTTACACTATGTGTACATTACTAATATTCCTCATTACACTATCAGTACATTACTCATATTCCTTATTATGTTACATATACTATTTTGTCCAATCCTGAATCATCTAACCAAGTTAGAAAAAGAGTTCCTTTGATGGCAGATTGGTATCCTGCTATTTGAACATTCTTGACCATTTTGTAACATCTTGGCTATTTACCACTACTTATAAGATACTTTAACTTTAAAAAGAATTAACCTAAGATTTAACCCGACCTTTGCCTTAAATAGGCGTTATCTTTGGTAACCCGTACCTTTCCGCTTTCAGAAACCTCTGAGAATAAATCTAAAATGCCAGAGAAAGAATCCCGCTTAAAAGCCAGTTTTAAGTGGGACAATGATAGTCCACCAGTAGCTATCTTGTCCAGCATACCTGCAGAAAGTGCACCAACAAGTGGTGCCAGTGTCTGCAGATTACCTGCCTTTTGATCTACACATATACTTAAGATAAATAAAAACAATGTTTTTGTTTCAACTCTATTGATGCAGTTACTTGAGCACAAATTGCCATAAGGCTCCTGGCATCTGACAATGCATTGTGTGCATTGTAGCTACCACCAACTACTTTCTGGTATACATTAAACTCCTGGTTGTAGCATTCTAAACCTGGAACTATTTCCTTAAACAATTGTAGCGTGTCCATAAACACTAAAGCATCCAGGTTTACAATCTTACAAGCGCCAGTAAATGCTCTAGCCAGAAAGCAGCTATCACACCTTTTGCAATTATGTGCAACAAGTAATATATTAGCATTTAAAAATTGAATAAACTTTCTAAAGCCTGCTTTATAGGCACAGCCTCCACATACGCTCCCTTATGTGACATCCTTTCATTGGCAGACGATATTCCTTTGACTTCTGTTATCTATCTTTTTAGGAATTCTTTGCTTTGTTATTACGAAGGTGTCGAAGGATGATCCTCCAGCTTTCACAGCTGCAATTTGTGTGATGTGTGCATTTGTTCCTCAAAAGTAATGAACAGAGTAAACTAAAGAGTCGAACATTTTATTACCTTAAGCTCTACTGGCTTTTCATATCAGTAATTCAAACAATCGGACAAATAGTTCAAATGAAAGTAATTAATTATCTAGGGCTGAGGCCCACATGATTGATCTTAGATTTTTGATATTGATAAAATAAGAAAGAACTATATCCCTGAGATATAAATGACACTGCATCCATATAAGACGACAGGAAAGGATGGGACAGAGTACATGACAAGCATTTAATGATGCGCAATGAAAATCGATATATGCATGTATACATGTTCTCACCAAATCCAGTTGTTTCAAGATCAAAGAATACTTCTGTCAAGACAGGCATTGTCTCTAGTGGGGGAGCAGTTAGTACTGGAGCTTCCTTAATAGGTAGGATCTCTGTATTATCAAGAGGTCCTGGGGAATTAAAAAAAAATAATAAAAAAAAATATATAATTTAATGTCACTAATATGTACGTTTTGTCACTAATATGTACGTTCGTAGACCAAACTTTAGAATCACACACAATATCCTAGCATTCATCCTCGATACTCCAGGGATTACTATCACTGTCGTAACATCAACCACTTGCCTTATTATACATGAAAATCTCATAGTAAAACTGGTAGTTCACGACAAAAAACTAACCAATAGCAGGCCTGCAGAGACTTCATTTGAATGTTTCAGACAGAGCAATACCCAACTTCAAAACCATACAGTCAACTAGAGTGTACTGTAAATGTATGTTAATTCTTTTGATGTACATCAAGGGACGAATTACTTGTATCTTCTGTTGCCTCCAGTTTCACTTTGATATAGTCCCATGTGTGGTGGATATAATGTCAGTGATAGTAACCCTTTGAGTATCGATGATGCCTAAAATTGAACTCGAATTTTTTCAAATCAAATCCTATCAATCTACACATTTTGTAATTAGGATTCCGAGATGGACATATTTTGAGAATGTGAAGAATGTGTTTTCCTGAACATTTTTCGAGTGCTTTCTTAATCCTTTTTCTTATAACACTACAAAGAAACATTCTGGTCATGAAATAAGTTTAACGCTATATCAAGCACTATATATATATATATATATATATAAAGATTTTTTTATATTATTATTGCATGCTAAGTTCCTCTCTTCAAAACTAGAAGACTTAAAGCACTCCAGTTCCCTGCTTTGCAAGTATGAGGTTTACCTCTCATAAAACAGGATATTTACACCTGCCAAACTACAAACCTTTGAACTACACCTTACACACTTCACATCAATCTGCTTATTCAGCCATAAACTAGAATAACTGCATCTATTAGATTTTACCTCTCATAAAACTTTAAAAGAAAAACTTTGAGGAGAAGTCTGCCTTTCGGTGAAGTCGCTTCAGTTTGGCTTCTTTAGTCAACATCTTATCATGGTTCCTTGAAATAAAATTGTGCTTTGTTCAACAGTTAAATACACATGACAAAATCAAAAATCTAATGGCTTATAGGTTATAACCCAGATTAGATGCCAGCACAGTCCAGACATGGATAAGCCTGCAGTCTCCCAAAACACGCACCTCGTACAACATACACGGAACACACCGCATACATTGGAGGCCGTGCTTATATGACCATAGCTGTTTATAGGACGTAAATTAATCAAACAAACAAACAAACAAATTGTCACAAAAAACATATAAAGTCATATCTTGACAGAATACTATTTTACAAAACTTGACCCTAGCTGTGTATGATTGCCAACATCAAAGCTGATACTTAGGTCTAGCAATAGCTCCCTCCGAGTGGACTGAAAATCTAGGTTTCATACTGAGGAAAAGTGTTCAATCTTGTATAGTGTCCATATACCTTTAACAATATGGTTAGGATGGATATACTCACTTTTTGGTTCTTTTATCTCTAAGTAATGCCAAAGTGATTGTGTGCCCTCCTGGGGAAATTCCAACTTTACTAGGTGCCTGGAACACAACCAACAACAGTAAAAAAGTTGGGAAAATATCAATTTACTAAAATAAGTTTATTTAATATTCAATTGTATTTAGTTCATATAATTTGTCCCTAATGTTTATGATGGAGTGGAGTGAGGGAGGGACTGTAAATCCTATCCGATGAGAAAAATGGGACAAAAGATTTTTTAGCTGTTATCGGATTAAGTATTTTATCATTGATGAAACTTAGAATTTTTCATGACCTCCCCAGAAATAAGACATTCAGCATGGTATACTTAGTTTTTACATTTAAAAAAAAATATTTTTCATGCATACATGTACATTCATCAAAAACTTACATCAGCAATATATGTGTGTCCAACATTCTTCTGGGCGACTGCAGATCCCACACGAAAATTCAAATTGTCCGATCCAGCAATCAATCTTGATTTTGGTGCTTTTGCCGCAACAGAATGGTTCAGGCTCTCATTAGCTTGAGTACTTCCTAGACTAGCTAGTTTGTGTGTGGCTTGACCCTGTGTGAGAGTAAATTAGATTCACTGAAAAGACTATTTTATAGATCTATATTTCAGCTGGCCAGTCCGATTTAGGGGGTATCAGAAGATTTTCACATTCCTTAAAAAGTTAAGATAAACTTCTATGTAGCTTTTCCAGAAATATGAATACTGCCTACAAATTGTTAATATGTGAAACAGCAGGACTGGACAGATGTCATAAAAAACATATTCATGTTACCTAATATTGTTACATATTCGCTTTAAAACAAGCAACTGGGTTATGAAAAATTTGTATATAATTAGAATTGTACCTGCTGCCCCTTATCTTTTCTCTTCTTCCTAACTGACTGTATCTTTCCTCATGCCTTCCTTGGCACCGCCTCACTTTTGGCCTTGCGTTGAGCGTTCGCCCCTGTGAGGAAGGCTCTGGGTTCTGTCCCCTGGCCGAGACGCACCAAAGTCTATAAAAGTGGTAGTTTCTGCTCCTGCTTAGCGCTCAGCAAACGGGGAGAGGAACAACTGGTTCGCCCGTTGTCAGTATAATGTGACCGGATGGGGTGTGTTGCTTGGTGTTTTCGGCTGCATGCTTCAGTGATATAGCACTATAAAAAGGGCAATAGTTCCACTATACAAGAAGACATAACATGAATTTATCGCAGCATCTGCGAAAAGGCTGCCATCACCAGCGAATCTGCTGGAGATGGCAGTGATCAGGGAATCAAGCAGCCTTTCTTTCCGCAAAAAAATAATATGCAATACCAATCGGTAGCATTACTCAAAGTGACTCAGTGAAGTTTGTTTGTTTGTTTGATTATTAACGTCCTAGTAACAGCTTAAGGACGGGCCTCCCATGTATGGCGATGTGTTGCGTGTGTGTTGTACGAGGTGCAGTGTTTTGGGAAACTGCGGTATGTTCGTGTTGTGTCCTTCCTGTATGGTATAAAATATTACCCTTTTTATAGTGCTTTATCACTGAAGCATGCTGCCGAAGACACGAAGCAACACATTCACCCAGTCATATGTTACTGACAACGATAAATCATCAAACAAACAAACAAGAATAGGTCACTTGGGACTTCGTCTCAGGTTACCTAAAACAACTATTGCAAATGAAAAAACAAGCCAAAAAACATATCAGAACTAGACACTAGATATAGTGTTTCTTTATTATAAGTGGCAATTCAGGTGTAGCGTTACATGTTACAGGTTAATAGCATGATCAATAGGCGGTCTACTCGCCGAACGGATACTCATTTTCCTGGCAGCCCTAGACCTGTATCTACCATGTACACGACCTTGAGGATATACCGGTCCACTCGCCGAACGGATGGTAATTTCCTTGCCAGCCCTTATATTCGTTTTACGATACAGACGAAATGGAGGAGGTGTTACTATGTCACTGGTAGCTGCTGAAAGCGGATCCAGAAATCCCTCGGCTGACATCGTGACACATAAAATCGCAATTACTACGACAAACAATCGCATTTTCTGGAACAAGATAAAATCAATTACAACCATTTATAACGTTGAAAAGAATCATATGCATCACATGTTTAGTATAAAGATACAATTTACACCGTGTCGAATCGAGAATTAAAAGGATAAGACGACTGCATTAATAGTGTACAAATTGCTCATTAACAGCTGAGAGTTGAATTCTAATATGACAAAGGATACACAGAACGAATATACCGCAGCCTCCCAAAACATACGAAATCTAAACAGCATTTTTACATGACCCTGACTGTCAATAGGATTTTAATAAATCAAACGAAATAGCAAAGCAACTAACAAACTCTGTAACAAGGTGAAGTGATGCTATTGTTGTATTCTGTAAATTTACAGACAATCTTTGTATTCTGTACCCTTACAGACAAGAAATCAATATATAACAAAGTATGAAAATACGCGCTGTAACAAGGCGAAGTAATGTTATCTTTGTATTCTGTACACTTACTGACAAGAAATCAATATACAATGTATTACAAATTAGTATGAAAATACTCGTGTATAGGATTATCAACACAAATATGTTTAGTCACGGATTACAGAGACACACTTACTCACGGGATGAATACCAAAGATTCCCGCTTGGAAAGTGTTATAGTAGATCGGGTGGTCTGTGTAGCGTTCTATTTCATAAATTCCAATATATATATCCATAACAGACCAATCACAGTTCTGAATATCAATAATTCTCATTTACCTCCCACATGTTTCATTTTATTATTACTTTTATCCATATTAAATGTATTGCCATATCCAGTTTCAAAGCAAGTTTTATAAGAAATAACAAATCTCCCAGAAGTATTGACAGCTTGTTATATTTCTCGTCAAATAGGAATACGTATGACAGAAATCATAATCGTTCATCTATCTAACATATTACGATGATGACGCACACTTTTGTTAATTACAAAACGATTACCGAATCCGCCATAATTAACGCCCCTCCCGTATAACCGCTCCTCATGTTTTCTGGAGAAGAGTTGAAGTTGTGTAACAGTAATCATCTCATGGGTGTAACAATGTTTTACAACATCTGATGCCGCTTACTTCAGCATTGTATCCCATATTGTATTAACTTCATGTTGGGAGTCTCTTACATTTAAATCACGACATAATACGTCCAAAAGGATAAAAGACACATACATGTTTATTATAACAGATTAATGTACCACGAGTACAAAAAGGTTTTATAAAATATGGCTGACTTCTTCGTCAAAAACTTTACATTTTGGTTCATCATTAAGCGCACGCTTTGTTACAATAATTGAAGCGCTCTGGAAGCGAATATGATAAGTATAATTGGGTTTTGGAAACTGCTAAATGTTATGGAATTAACATTAAGATAAGTGTGTTCACTGTGTAGAAATAACATAAGCTGGTACTAATACCTACTAGACGTATGAGCAGGACAAGACAAGGCTCTGGGTTCTGTCCCCTAGCCGAGACATACCAAAGTCAGACACCAAAGTCTATAAATGTGGTAGTTTCTGCTCCTGCTTAGCGCTCAGCATACAGGGAGTGGGACGACTGGTTCACCCGTTGTCAGTGTAATGTGACCGGGTGTGGTGTGTTGCTTGGTGTCTTCGGCGGCATGTTTAAGTGATATAGCACAACATACACACAACACACCGCATACATGGGAGGCCGTCCTTACATGACCATAGCTGTTAATATGACTTTAATTAATCAAACAAACAAACTAACAAACAAACAAAGATATAGCAATACAGTTCCACTATACAAGAAGACACAACACGAATATGCCGCAGTCTCCCAAAACACGCAACACAACATACATGGGAGGCCGTCCTTACATGACCATAGCTGTTAATAAGACGTTAATTAATCAAACTAACAAATAAACACACTTCTGAGATGAATTTATAGAGCATCATTTTGTTTTTAAATAAATATTACCAAACCAAAATAGATTTCAGGATATCCCCTTTTGAGCACAATATTTCTGAGAGGTTAATGTTCCGGAGCCTGCTGATAGGGTGTTAATGGTGCATCAGTTTCAAATGTTTAATGTGTGGGTAGGACAATATATGTTAAATGTGTAAAAAAAAATTGGAATTTTTTATAAGTCTGTTTCTAACAGGGGAGATAATCAAGAGAGGAACTTTATGAAAAGTTTAGTCAACTTTAGTGCGGAATTCAACGAAAGATGGAACCCCCCACATACAACTTTAGCACGATGGTACTCCTTTACAGATTCTTATTCACAGTTGTGTGAGATGACCCTCTGGAAAATTAGCGATGCATTCCGATTGGTAGACAGATATTTTGCGTTTCACACTGTCACCCAGTAATTAGCATTAGAATAGTGGGGGCCAATCGACACGTCCGAAGCAACGCCCTACGACGGGTGATAGTGTATGATCGAACTTTTTCACCTTTTCGGCGTTGGTGATGTTGTAAACGGTGGAACGAAGCCAGGATTTATTGACAAAATATTTTTTATTTGAAATGTTCGGTGTATACCACATATCACCAAAACCAAAAGTTAATGAACATACATCTTTTTATTTCATATGATATACCCAATTTACTTTGCAATTAGGCTTTTTTAATATTATGTTCAACGAATTCATCACCAAAAGTCCTCAATATGCTGTTTTCAATTAATGAAACCAATATTTAGCAATACAAATCCTGCTCGTTATGTAAAAAGGAAAACGTCATAATTTAAAATAAACCATGGAATCACTAACAGATTTGTTAACACTGAATATCGACTTTAAAACTATCAAATGTAGTGTTTCAATGTGTGGCATAGTGTGCTATGATCTTTATGAAAAAGCAAATAAGCTATAGTGTTATAAAATTACTATTCGTTGGTACATCGAATGAAATGAAGTCTTTATCCCGACCAGTTATGTGTCCTATATGTAATGAGGTATCAATTGTGCATATGCCAAGAAACAAAATTAATTATTTTATGTTACCTTTTGTGTTAAATAGACATACATATACACAATTAAACACAAATTATTGTTCAAATTATGAACATCTTTCAATGCTATGTCGGTAATGGAGCATTTTTAACATTAGATTGGTTAAAGAAAACAATTGTTTACATGGTTTTGTAATTTAGTCAAAAAATCTTAAATGCCTGCAATTTTTCAGGTATTTTAATATAGATACCATACTTTCAAATACATGATTAAGTGCAAAATCAGGACAAATATTTATCTAAATAAATTTCCTATTAAAATTAGAAATGCTGTGCAGAATAATTATACAGATAGATAAATTTTGTAGAGATAGAAAATATATTTAGAATTCGAGGCCATGTACCTTATTTTCATAAATTCTGCAAATCTACTGTTGTGAGCCACCCAAGTGGAATTTTAAAAGGCTTGCGTTTCAGTAAGCTGGTATTGAACTGTTGTATTAAGGATATATCCTCTAGTTTAATCATTATCTTTAAAGACTGTCTAAATGTTACTCTGTAGAAAGTTAAAGTATTATGATAACGAGAAAAGAATAACTCATCAATCGCATATATTAGACTATAGGTAACTCCAGATATTCCAACATCAGTGCAATAACAACCAGAGTAGTGTTCACAGAGATTAGGATTGCGGTACTTGTACAGTGACTTTATCTGAGACAAATTGGGGCTGTCTGATATGTGTATTTACCTGGTATCCTACCGTTTCATTTCTCTTATATAACAAGAGATCCCAGAGGGATCTTGGCGCCAACCAAAGAATGATCTATGTCCGACATAGGAAAGATGGATCTTTTCTCTACTTTTCAAACTTTTTCAAACATATACTACATATAGAATTTGAGACAGATCGCTTAAGTACCTTCTGAGAAATAGCAGTAATAAACTTCAACTATCAAAATCCAAGATGGCTCCTCGGCGGCCATCTTGTTGATCAATTGGTCCTAAATCGCAATATGCACAGCTGGGGCCTCAGGGGATCCTACATGTGAAATTTGAGAATGATCCATTCAATACTTTCTGAGAAATACCAATAACAAACTTTAACTATCAAAATCCAAGATGGCTGCCTGGCGGCCATCTTGTGGACCGATCGTTCCTAAAATGCATTATGCACAACAAAGGGCCATAGGGGAACCAACATATGAAATTTGAGAAAGATCCCTTCAGTACTTTCTGAGTATTAGCGATAACAAACTTTAAATATCAAAATCCAAGATGGCTGCCCGGCGGCCATCTTGTTGACCGATTGCTCCTAAAACGCAATATGCACAACTAGGTCCCTAGGAAAACCAAAAGATGAAATTTGAGGCAGATCCCTATAGTACTTTTTGAGAAAAAGCGATAACAAACTATAACTATCAAAATCCAAGATGGCTGTCTGGTGGCCATCTTGTTGACCGATTGGTCCCAAAACGCAGTATGCACAGCAAGGGTCCTTTGGAAACATACATATGAAATTTGACCATCTGATGATGGTGGAATAAAAAATGTGTTGCACGACAGTGGTTCCATTTCATTTACATACGATGACCAGTATCATCAAACATGTGTCTTACGTTTTCAACGTATGTCTTACGTTTTCGGAAGGGAGGTAACTCGTGCACAACATTTTCGTACACGTGTTTGATAGAAATTGTGTTAAGAGATCGAATCGAAAATTATATTTTTTGCGGGTTTTTTTTTTTCTCTTTTTTTTTCTATTTTCAATGTAAAATGAAGGGGGTCACTTCTCACCTTTTTTCGCTGTTGAAATAAGACATTATCTAATAATGGATTATTATTGAGTTTTGGCAGAAAATGTTTTTAAATCGACATAAAAACAACGTCTGAAGTTGGCAATATCTAGTGTAAAATATGGAAATTTGAAGGTTTGTTTTCTGGACAAAAATGGTAATTTTATTTTTTGATAATTACAAAAAGAGCAGACCTTTTAAAGTTTTTTTCCAATAACTTGGCGAAAGCTACTTTCAAGGTAAGAGTAGTCAAATATACCCATGGGTCATTCAGTCGTACTGTACACATACCTAACCGTTATATTTTCACGGAAAGGACGAAATCGAAAGAAATTATAAACCACAAACAGCAGAAGAAAATTGTATTTATGACTAGGTGGGTAATTGGTGTCCTGCTAGCCCAATTGATAAAGCATCCGGCTTGCAGTGTTCAAAGCGTTCATTATTAGAATATATATATTTGAGAAATCTATTTATTTTTTTATGTTTACACAGCATGTTTATTCTTGAAAAGCAAATTCCATATGAACATGTTATAAACTTGAAACACTTCGTACACTTAACCTGTTGTAATTGTAGACTCAAACACCTTATTAATTCTTTATTTACGAAATACAAACCTCAGTGGAAGGAGAAATTAGAAAACTGAAATTACAAAAAAATGCAATCTATCAGTTTTGTAACGAAGTGTCCTATACCTACAAATGTTCAAAGAAAGAACGCCGGACAATACATAAACATCTTGGGTACCGTTAAGTTTTTTTTTGTTTTTTTTTTTTAAATTTATTTTTTATTCATTTTTTTTTTCAAAAAATTATACACATCACAACATATACAGAAGATACATGAGAGACGAGTACAATAGAAATTACATTTGTAGAGTTATTTCAAATTGAATATTTTAACGCATGTACATACATATATTTACAAGTAACTTATTAGCGTAACAAATACACACAATAACACACATACTACCATTCACATAAAAGATCTATCAAGAGTTATTTCCTTCCTACAGATGTAGTGAATTAGGGGAGACAACTCTTGATAAAAAATTACACCAAAAACAGGACAAAAAAAAAAGATAAAAAAGAGGGGGGGGAGTAAACCTAGGTCACAGATCTTTCAATAATTTTTAAAATATTACTGTTTATACATTTAACCAATTTTGTAATTCTGCAAGTGCTTGTGGTTTCCGCTTTAAATTACTGTTGGATATTATAATCCTATGAGCTTTTAGTTCAAAATTAATATGATTTTTAGACTGTTTAAATTGAGTTCTTTTTCTAGACATTTGCAGTTGTAAATGTATTGTTTTACTAGAAGCAGTATCAATTTTTCAATATGGAAATTAGTATTTGTACTATCTTGTTTGCCGAAGAAAAAATCCTGTTTTTCAAATCTAAGACTTAAATTATTAGTAATTATAAAATTCTTAATTGTTCAATCAAATTTGATACATTTTCACAGTCCCAAAATATATGAGTGATTGTTTCTGGATGTGTTTTATAAAATGTACATAGATTGTTGTTTGATTTACCAATTCTTAAAAGAAATGTTTTTGTAGTTAGTACTCTGTGATTTATTCGGATTGTAACCATTGAAGCTTGGAGCTAGTAGTATCATTAAAAGGTTGTTTATAAATATTTCCCCAATCATTCCGATCAATTTCAAAATTTTGATTCCATTTATTTTGATAAGTAGGTATAACTTCATTTTTAATTAAAACATTATATATATTTTCAACACCTTTTTTACAACTTAAAATCAATTTGAGGTTTATTAGTATGTTAGGAAGAGTTATAATATTTTTTTCAGAGTCAAAACTTATACCGTTCAGTTGATCATATATAAGAAATATCCTACATACTGGTTTTGGGCCGAAATAACCTAGCCTGAGACTGCATGCTTGCCTTAAATGATTTACAATGTACATTGAGTTTGTTTATAAGTTTACATGTCAATAACGAGCGAAACACATCACTGTGTCTGTGCAATATGATATCGAACAGATGCGTTCACCTTGACATGTTTTTATACACATAATAACGCAAATACTAATTTGACAGCATACTAGAATAAATCGAATTATAAATCGTATCGAATCATTTCTACATTTAATATAAACATAATCAAGTGCAGGGAAGGGAATACACTTACTCAGTAGGGGCCTAAAATTTTCATTGAAAATTTTGTACAGCCGCCATTTTTTTCCTGTTCTCCCTTGCTTTGCCCCAGAAGTACAGATACCGGCAATTTTCAAAATTGTGGTTACCTAACATATGAAATATAATATGACAATACTCCGTACACACTGTTAGTTTTAAAAGACTAGACGTCGTTTGCAAGTCCAATAAAATAGCTGTTGAAAACTATTTATCGTCAAACAGATGCTGGTCAGTCAGATACTTAATCAATTATACATTTGCTAAATATGACAAAGGTCTGTCAGGCCAATATTTGCAATACAATGAAACTGTTTCGATTTCAACATCTCGCTGAAAATACATCTGATGTAAACTAAACACATTGTTAAATAATTCTAAGGAATGCTGTTTGAAACAATGCATCGAGGAGATTAGAAACATTGACCAAATTAATAAAGTATAAACATTGATTCAGTTAGTCGTACTTTGTATTCGCTATATCGATTATAGACGGTGGTAACATTATAAGTCCAGATTTATTCCATATATTTGAATTACGAATTGTTGTCTATGTTGAAATAGTAAATACTAGAATATAACTTTCTGTCCAGAATGATAGGAGGGATACACTTTCGTTATATGATATGAATTAAAACTGGTGTTTCCACGAGGGACAATAGTTGGGCCACATATATATTTATATTATAAAATGAATGCAGAAGTCACCTAACAAAATCTAAAAATTACAAAACAAGAACTATAAGATTTGGATTTGTGTCTTTGATTAACTGAAATGGGAAAGATAATATAATTTTTGGATACGTCGGAAGTTCTTCCTGATCAGATATGGTAGGTTAATTTGAAGCAAAATCAACGACACGACACGGATTCGGGCAAAATTATTGAAAAATCAATATGTGAAATTGACCTAAATTGTATACAATTAATTGGCTGAATATACCATTGTTATAGAAATCCTTAAAGATACTCCACCGCTGGTATTTCTTCTCTATCAAAAAACAGGAGCAGACGATTTAATTTTTTTCAGTAACAAATACTTTGCACCATTTCACCTTTGAAAAGTTTGAGTTTCTAGTTTTTTTTTCAAGATAATTTTTTTAAAATAATTAATTTCACCCCTCCCCCACACCCACCCCCCACTATAAATACTTGGCACTGTGTCCTATATGGAATGTGGTACCAATTTTGCATATACCAAAAGCAAAATAAACTTATTTTATATTACTTTTGGTGTTAATAAAACATACATATACACCATTAAACACAAATTATTTTTTCAAATGGTGAACATCGTTAAATGCTCCGTCGGCAGTGGAGAATTTTTAACATTAGTTTGGTTTAAAGAAAACAAATTGTTTACATGGTTTTGTAATTTTGTCCTAATATCTTAATTGCCTGCAATTTTTCAGGTATTTTAATATAGATACCATACTTTCAAATACATGAAAAGTGAAAAAATTGGTTTTAGTAAGTTGGTATTGAACTGTTGTATTAAGATTATATCCTCTAGTTTAATCATTATCTTTCAAGACTGTCTAAATGTTACTATGTAGAAAGTTAAAGTATTTATTTATTATAACGAGAAAATGTACAATATTCGCCCACAATTCCCTCTTTTAAAAACAAGTACGAACTCCAGGTGAGATAGGTATTCCTTGGATTCACAATGCACTTAATTAACTCATCAATCGCATATTCTAGAATATAGGTAACTCCAGATATTGCAACGACAACCAGAATAGCTTTCACAGATATACCGGGACTTTAATTTGTACAGTTACTTTATCAGACAAATTGGAGTTGCCTGATATGTGTTTCTACCTGATATCCTACCCACCCTCCCAACCTGCCGTGTCATTTCTCTTATATGAAAAAAATGTGTTGCATGACAGTGGTTCCACTTCATTAACATACGATGACCAGTATCATCAAACGTGTGTCATACGTTTTCGGAAGGGAGGTAACTCGTACACAACGTTTTCGTACACGTGTTTGATAGAATTTGTGTTAGAATTTGAATCGAAAATGAGATTTTTTGTGGGGTTTTTTCTTCTTTCTAATTTCAATGTAAAATGAAGGGGGTCACTTTTTCTAAGTATTCACACAATTCCGCTGTTAAAATAAGACTTGTTTAATATTGACTAAAGAAAAAAAAAATGATAATGTCCTATCTGATGAAGAAGGACCTCAGTGTTTGATCTGTTAAGGGACCCGATTATATTGCGTCTCGCCGTGCACGTACACATGTGACTAGCTATGTGTCGTTTAATCACGATAGTGACCGCACGCATGGATTTGAGTTAGACTGGTGTGTTGGCAGAATTTAGTGTTGTTTAAAAATGGTATGTTTTTTTTCCTTATTTTTGTGGTATGATAATTATAATAGTTCGGTGCTTGGTGAGAATATCAGATATGACATAAACTATAGCTAGAGTCTGTAGGTAACATGTGCCTAATGCTTTCATCATATTATCTAGGATACGTGTAATATATAATACCTACAATAATTTAGGTATTTTTGTCACTGCACATATCCTACATGTAGGTTTCATTGAGACATCCTTGGTCTATGTAGAGTCTACTTGTACTAGGCCTACTGCGAATC
Source organism: Argopecten irradians (assembly GCF_041381155.1). Lineage (NCBI taxonomy): Eukaryota > Metazoa > Mollusca > Bivalvia > Pectinida > Pectinidae > Argopecten > Argopecten irradians. Next base: position 23,438,956 of record NC_091149.1, on the reverse strand, counting down.
CATGTGATATTGTCATAGGTAATAACAACCCCGGTCCGAGGACTCCCAGATACCCCTGTGGCACATGCTCGAAGGCAATGACATGGAAATCAAATGCAGTGTGTTGCGACACCAGCAACGTTTGGTACCATGTTGACTGCCAAGGGATAAATAAATCCCAACTCAAGCACTTGGATCACAGTAGTGTAACCTGTAGGCCATGGGCTAGGAGGGTCCCACATGCACCCCCCCCCCAAACCTCCGAACCAATAATTTTCTGAACCCTTATGACCCACTGATCACAAATCCAAATGTTAACATTGCATAAGTTGGGATGAACTTCCGGTTATGACGTCATCAAGATGGCCGCCATCTCGAATTTCACTAAAAATTGAAAAAATAGTCATAACATTAACATTTTTCAACCGAAGTAGACAAATGAGGTATCAAAATGACCACAAATAGAACAACAAAAACATATCAGGACCAAAAAATCCAATATATGTAGTGATTTCTACGCAGGAACTGAAAAAAATCGGATTTAAAGCTCAAAAATAGTGATTTTTTTCAGCAAATTTTTCATATTTTGTTTGACGCAGCAAAAATGTTTCCCAACAACAATCTATTATTTCTAATAAATTTTTTGACCACTTATCAATCAGTTTAAACAACAACAACAACAAAAACCAATGTTAACATTGTATAGGTTCCGGTTATGACGTCATCAAGATGGCCATCATCTCGAATTTCACTGAAAAATGAAAAATAGTCATAACATTGACATTTTTCAACTAAAGTAGACAAATGTGGTATCAAAATGACCACAATAGAACGACAAATACATACCAGGACCAAATAATCCAATATGTGTAGTGATTTGTACGGAAGAAATAAAACAATAAGCTTTTAAGCTCAAAAATGGTGATTTCTCAGCAAATTTTTCATACTTGGCTTGACGCAGCAGAAATGTTTCCCAACAACAAATTATTATTCGTAATCAGTTATTTAAACTCCTATCAATCAGTAAAAACAAAAACAACAAGAAAAATATATAGAAATACAAAAAAAAAGAATTATTGTTATACCCTCAATTTTGTAGATTAGCAGCGTCTCAAAAATAACACAACACCTACTGATAGCGTAACAAACGTAACCTAAGCTAAGCCTGTGTTTCCGTTAATATCATTAACAGTTCCCTAAGCGTTTTTGTCTTTGAAAATGAACACATTCATTGTTTATTTCCTATGCATAGCATAAGCAAAATGTCAGATGGTTACTACAATGTCACTAATATGTCTTTCACTGGTTCTCAATGATAACCATTATCATTGTGCGCGCTTTCTCGCCTCACTGACCTATTCACTGAAGAGACTCGGCATATCTGGTAGCTGGTACATGCAGTCCGAATCAGAGTACTCGAGATATCAGTATCCAATTCGTCGAAAGCCAGATCGACGTCTTCGATGTCGATGAGCTCATGTGACACTGCAGTGTTGTTCTAGCCATTTATGACCCATCCATATAGTTCATATCAGGAACAACAGGTTCAGGGATGTGGGATCTCTTTCAGATTCTAACATATCGTACGTATATGCTGTTTCAGACTTCTCCGGCATTATGGAAATTACACCAGATGCACATTCTTCCAATGGTGGAATTGGTTCTCCTTAACACATAACTCCATAATTCGTATAAGTACTATTCATCAATCTTGTGGACACTCGTGCAACCATAAATGGCATAGGTGATATCATCGAGGTCATTAAATAGGGCATAAATGTTAAATGTTTTTCATTGGTCTGACTTTTCCCACTCCCTTGAAGGTGCTGGTTGTGTCACATCTGGTGTATGCGCAAAGAGACCATTGAAGACTCTCCAGTAAAAAGTTTTCTAATGTGCTTTCCAGTTTTTGGCAAAGAGTGAAACTTCACTGCAGACCTCATTTATGACCTCAAAGAATCCACCTGTGCCACCTATGGTCACTGAGGTTCACAAGAATGAGAAATTGTGCTTCATACGAATTAAGGAGAACCAACTCAACCCTCCGCAGAATGTTGATCTAGTGTCTTTTCCATCATGCCGGGGAAGTCTGGAACATCATATACGATATGTGAATCTAGGTGAAACTAGGTTGGAAACAGGAAGAGCTCCCACATCCCTGAAGCAGATGTTTCTGATCTTAACTCTGACCATGGACAGTTGACAAGTTAGAACCACGATGGTAACCCAGTAATGTAATGTCACATCAGGTCACCGAGGTCGAAGACGACACTCTGACGAGAAAGTACGCACAACGAAAATGATTAGCATTAAGAACTAGTGAAAGAAATATGTTACACTGTAGTAACCATCTTATATTTCCTTGCGTTATACACAGGAAATAAACAATGGATGTGCTCATTCTAAAAGACACAATATGTTTCGAAAAGTGTCATGGTATTTACGGAACTTTAATTTGATTTGATATCCTATAGCTATTAGTTAGCGTTTTGCTGTAATAATTCAGTTTGAGAGGCTACTAGTCTACAAAATTTCGAACATGAAAATGGATTATTTTGAAGTCCCACTTAGATATTCAGCCAACTTTAAATTCAAATTTGTTAAGATATAAATCGTCAATAGCCAATGTTATATTCAGGTAATTCCAAGACACTAGGAAACTGTAGTGTTAGCGGTTTGGAAAAAATAACAATCATATGCCGCATCCGGTGATGTTTTGTAAAACAAATGATGGTATAACAATTCTCTTTTGCATTTCTATATATTTTTGTGTTGTTGTTGTTTTAACCGATTGATAAGAAGGTCAAATAACTGATTGTGAATAATAATTTGTTGTTGGGAAACGATTTTGTTGCGTCAAGTCAAATATGAAAAAATGCTGAAAAATTACCATTTTTGAGCTTAAAATATTATTTTTTTCATTTCCTGCGTTCAAATCACTTCATATATATTGGATTATTTGGTCATGACATGTATTTGTTGTTCTATTGTGGTCATTTTGATACCTCATTTGTCTACTTCAGTTGAAAAATGTCAATGTTATGACTATTTTCATTTTTCAGTGAAATTCGAGATGATGGCCATCTTGATGACGTCATAACCGGAACTTATACGATGTTAACTTTGGTTTTGGTTGTTTTTGTTACTTAAACTTATTTACAAGTGGTCAAAAAACTTATTAGAAATAATAGATTGCAGTTGGGAAACATTTTTGCTGCGTCAAACAAAATATGAAAAATTTGCTGAAAAATCACCATTTTTGAGCTTTAAATCCGATTTTTTCATTTCCTGCGTAGAAATCACTACATATATTGGATTTTTTGGTCCTGATATGTATTTGTTGTTCTATTGTGGTCATTTTGATACCTCATTTGTCTACTTCGGTTGAAAAATGTTAATGTTATGACTATTTTTCAATTTTTATTGAAATTCGAGATGGCGGCCATCTTGATGACGTCATAACCGGAAGTTCATCCCAACTTATGCAATGTTAACATTTGGATTTGTGATCAGTGGGTCATAAGGGTTCAGAAAAAAATTGGTTCGGAGGTTTGGGGGGGGGGTTTGCATGTGGGACCCTCCTAGCCCATGGCCTACTGGGATTGCTTAAACTGTGGTCTTCCACATTTCTCCTCCACACTCTTTGATACATCCCCAACTGACATCTCCAACAAATTTTCACACCTACATGACACAAGCACCCTCTCCAGTAGTGATGTCCCTAAAAGTCCCGGTTCTCCCAAAGCATCCTCCTCCTTAAAAAAAACCAACCACCTCGCCCAACACAGCCAACAGATTCATCAAACCCACTAGGATAGCTACCAATAATTTCGTATCCATCTTCAATAAAAAACCTGAACTGGAACACCTGCTTCACACACTCAAACCGGACATAGTAATAGATACAGAAACATGGCTCAACAATAACATCCCATCCCACGAATATTTCCCATCACACTCTTACACAACATACAGGAAAGACAGAAATCCAAACAAAAAAGGACAAAAGCACGGTGGAGTTCTGATAGCAGTAACAAATGCATACCACACAGAACATGCAAAAGAACTAGACACAGACAACGAATCTATATATATTAACATCAACATGACAAATTCGCATAACCTAACAGTAGGCGCATACTACAGACCCCCCTCAGACAAAGGAAAATCAATTGAACACCTCGAAGACTCCATAAATAGAATAGGCCAAAACAATAACACAATTGCATACATCATTGGAGACTTCAACTTACCCCATATGGACTGGCACACCAACACCACCATCCCAAGCACACCACAACCTAAGCTACACCAACACCTACTTAACATCATCAATGACAAGTCTCTCACTCAAACGACAGCTTCCCCCACCCGTGGTGAACACATATTAGACCTTACTCTAACCAATAGGTCATCCATCATCAACAAACAGGAAATATTACCACCACTAGGAAAATCAGACCACGACATAGTTTACACCGAAATTGACGTCCGACTAAAAACAATCAGAAGACCACCTAGAGACAGTCTCATCTACAATTAAGCCAACGGGGACAACATAAAAACTGACCTTGAACAATTAAATACACAACTGGACGAACGATCTAATGACAACATAGAGGAGATATGGCACTCCTTCAAAACAACACTTAACAAATCCATAGACAAAAACATACCCACCAAGCACATCACACACAAATCCAAACCCCCTTGGATAACCCGCCCCATTCGCCAACTCATAGCCAAATCCAAACGCTTACACAAACAGTATAAATCCAAACCAGAAATCAAACACAAATATAAAGCAACAAAATCAGAACTACAAAATCAAATCAGAAACGCATACCTCAACTACTTAGAAAAAATGATAACAGAGATACCAATAGACGAACCTCGATCTTCACACCCTCAAAAAACACAATCCCAAATTTTTTTCTCCTACATAAAAACAACTAAGAAAGAGAACTCTGACATCACAGCCCTACGGAAAGACGGACAGCTGTTGACGGACACAACTGACAAAGCCAACATCCTAAACCAACAATTCCAGTCTGCTTTCACACAAGAACAGAATACAACCATACCTGACAAAGGACCTTCACCACACCCAATTATGCCAGACATCCACATAACACAACAGGGCATACAAAACCTACTGAACAATATAAACCCGCATAAAGCAACTGGCCCCGACAACATTCATGGCAGAATATTGAAAGAACTCAAAGACATCACAGCTCCTATCCTTACAAAAATATTTACATGCTCACTCACCACAGGAACACTTCCCCACGACTGGAAACATGCAAATGTCAATCCCATTTACAAAAAAGGCGACAAATACAATCCCGCAAACTACAGACCTATATCACTCACATGCATCACATGCAAATTAATGGAACACATTATCACCAGTGCCACCATGTCACATCTGGAAAACAACAACATACTTTACGACAAACAACACGGCTTTAGACCTTCCAGATCGTGCGAAACCCAACTGGCCACGTTCATACACGACCTCACACAAAACCACAACCACAACAACACGCAGACAGACATCATAATCATGGACTTTGCAAAAGCCTTTGACAAAGTACCACACAAACGCCTTCAGTACTTACTCAAATACTACGGCATCACAGGTAACACACATGCATGGATAACAAATTTTCTTTCACATCGCACCCAGACAGTAATACTTGAGGGCAAACACTAACACAAAATACCAGTAACATCCGGAGTCCCTCAAGGAACCTGTCTGGGCCCCATACTTTTACAAGACCATACACAAACAAGAAGACACACAGAAACTACAACACGACCTTGACAATGAAGGACAATGGGAACACGACTGGCTAATGCAATTTCACCCCGACAAGTGCAACGTCATCTCCACTACCACCAAACGCAACAAAATCCACCACAACTACACTCTCCATAACCACTCACTTGAACACGTCAAACACAGTAAATACTTAGGCCTCGCACTATAAAACAACATCCAATGGGACAAACACATTAATAACATCACCGCAAATGCAAACAGAACACTAGGTTTCCTAAAACGAAACCTCACAATCAATTCACCACACATTAAAGAACACGCATATAAAGCACTTGTCAGACCCAAACTAGAGTACTGCTCCTCTATCTGGGACCCACATAATACTGGCTAAATACAACAAATAGAAAAAAAACTCAACGCAGAGCAGCAAGATATGTAGACAACAGATATCATAACACTTCTTCAGTCTCAGACATTTTATACACACTCCAATGGCCAACAGCACAAACACGCCGTCTACAATCACGGCTCATCCTCCTATATTAAGTCACACACCATCTCGTTGCCATCAACCCAGAACAATACCTAACACCTGTAGACACTCGCACTAGACACACACATCCCTATGCATATACACATCGCAGCCACAAAGGATACATTTAAGTATTCCTTTTTCCCACACACCATCACACACTGGAATCTCCTTCCTGTGGCAACAGTACAAAACATTACAATGGAGGGCTTCAAGGCAAACATAAACAACGTAGCCCTTGAAGCCCCCACTCACAAATAAACACCTCATTTTTATCATGTTTTTTAGCCTATCTACTTTTATCTATTCCAGCACCAGAAGAGAGAGAAAAAAATGCACTGTATATAACCCCTTCCCCCACGCCACTGAGCCGATCACCTCACCTAAAATCGTCACTATTGATGGATGGTGATAAACCAAAGAAGAAGAAGAACAAAAGTGTGTTTAGAATATATATATTTATCAGGTATGTTTTAGAGTCATTTGAAAATGCAAATTAATTGACGCATAAGATCTCGAGGCCAACGTGAACAGTAAGGTGAAATTTGAGTTTCGCAAGGGTTGGGTAAAGCCCTACCAGCGAGGTTTGCTCAATATGCACCATCTGTCAACAAATTACAATGTATTTGTAAAATATATATACATTGCCGTTATATTTAAGTCAGACCAGAACATAATGATATCACTTAATTCTATCATCTCTATATAGGATTTAAGGTTTACCACAGGTATCATATACAGTATGTTCAAGATAGATTACTGTGATTTTCCGTCATGGAATTGAATTTAATGAATCGCAATATTTATGATAGTTTTTTTTTTGTACAACTGACATTTCTAGGATTATCTGAGTTTGAAGAAATAGTGCGTGTGAAAAATAATTCGAGGATTGATTATGTGCCTGGCTTTCAAGACTTCTGACATGGTCGATGTGGTTTCTAAATACATTAATTATGTCTATGTTATTTTTCTTTTTGTGACTTATGTAGTAGCATTTGTAGATAATGTATCCTATGATTATAAGTAAATAATTAATTTCATAATAATTTTTTAATTTAATTTTATATATTATGACGAAGTATTTTAGGTTGAAGATATTTTTTTGTATCCGCATTGTTCAAAGAGATGTTATTTTTTTGTTTAAATGATGTTAATATTTTACATGTGATGTAAAAATGATCGTAGTCTTCAGTTTCATTGCATATATTACATAATTGATAAGTTTCAATTGATGTAATATCTGTTTTGTTGTTAGTATTTTATGTAAGAGTTTCCATCTGTATTGCTTAAGTTTTTTTTCATGCAGGTAATTGAATATGAAATTATTTGTTCAGTTTATCTGGTATTCTTCAAAGTTTTCTTTGAAAATGTTGTGCCAGTATAAATATGCAACTGGTTTTTGTGAGGTTTTTCTAATGAGATGATTATATGTATCTTCGTTGATTACTTTGTCTATTGGTTTGTTATAGATAGTTATTTTCTTTGGTGGTCCATTGTTTATTTCAGTTTCTGTGATGAATTTTAGTGTTGTTTCCAAGACAGAGACAGAAAATGCAAGCTGTGGTAGTTATAGAGCTTTCACTATTTGCATTCTTCATATTATTGTCAGTTTTCGACTTCGCCGTTTTTCTGTTTTTCCTGACCAATTTCTTTCCTATTTCATTTTTGTTTAGGCCGAAGTAAATACCTAGTGCTTTAATAATTGTTTCTGACCATGATATTTCTTCATATTCATTTTCCATTGCTATTCCCAATTTAAGCCCTTTTGATTTATCTCTGTTTGATACTAATCCAGAATAAGATCCAAAAAATTCAATCAACTTATAATAAGAGCCTTTTTAATTTCAAGTTTAGACTTAAGAAAAGGGGTGGTGTCTTCAGCGAGTTGTGAGATTTTGAGAGCACGTTTTTGAGATGTATTTATTGTGATCCCGGTTACATTGGGATCACCTCTAATTTTGATGGCCATAGCTTCTACTGCTATTACATGTACAAAGAGCAAGGCTGAAATTGGACATCTTTGTCTGATACTATCAATTATATTTCGCATAAGTCTGATGTTGTATCCAATGTATCTTCCTTTTATAAATCTATTTTGATCACTGTTAATTATGTTTGGTAGATTTGTTTTAATCTTTCCGCAAGACAATGTGCTAGAATTTTGTAGTCTACATTTAGAAGCGTGATTGGTCTCAAGTTGTTTAGATCAAAAGAGTCATTTTTGTTGTATATTAAGGATAACATGCCTTTTCTTTGTGATGATGATAGCATTCCGTTGTTGTAACATTCGTTAAAAACAGTTATAATGGGTTCCTTTAATTCTACCAAAATTCTCTATAAAATTCCACAGTGAGACGAATTTGTTTCATTTTAAAAATAGCTTTTTTGCACTCTTCTTCGTTTAATAATCCTTCACATATGTTGCTCTCTTTATCACTTAGTGTTTTTTTTTCAAAAGTTGTGTTTTGGATGTATTCTAGTATCTGTTCTCTGTCTGTTTTGAGGTGTAAAGTTTTTGGTAGTATTGATGAAGTGTTTTAAGATTTTCTTTTTGTGAGGTTACTATCATGCTATTTTCAGTGTTTATTTTATCGATTGTTTTGAGCATTTGTCTTTTCTTCTCAAGGGATAAGTGACCTTATTTGAGCCCCTAAGGCTTTGTTTATATAACATGTCTTTAGTTTGCTTTCAATTTTTTCTATTTTGATTTGGTCGGAATCATTACTTTGAAGTCTTTCATTAAGTTTATAATCCAGTTCTGTAATATTGCATTTTTGATTTTTTTTTTGACTTTTGCTAAATTTTATACTCATTTCTCTTATTAAAATTTTACACAGATCCCATATTTTTCTAATGTCTGATTTGTCTGTCTTCCATTGTTCCAGTGTTTTTTTTTTTTAAATATTTGTATGCTTAATCTTTTAGCAAGCAATTGTTTAGTTTCCAATAGCCTGGCCCTCTTTTAGTAGATTTGATATTAATTATTTTAGAGACTGCCTGGTGGTCAGTAGTTTTTATTAGAGCTGGTCTTATGTCAGTTTTGATTACTTTTTGTAACATTTCTTTAGAGATTAAGAAGTAATCAATTCGACTTGCTTCATTGTTTGTGTTTTTTCTTCGCCATGTATATTGTTGTCTGTTTGGATTAAGTGTGCGCCATGCATCTACAATGTTGTTTTCTTTCTTTTTTTAGTATTTTTAGGCTTTTAACGGTCTCTTAGATTTTATTTACTGATTTCCTGTCTTGTATAGATTGTGTTTCATTGCAATCTCCCCCTATTATTAGAAGTCCTTGGTTAAAGTGATATGTGCCGTTACTGGCCGAAAATTTTGACATGTTATTTTTTTCCTTAATTATCTGTTTAAAACCATACGTTTTAATGAAGAAATCTGAAAATCGTTCAAATGGACAGACAAACATAAATGATGCCTTATAAACGTTAAAGTTAGAACACATAGGTTATGCACTGTGAAATACTTTTTTAAGCCTTATACATGTTTTGATGAAAACATACCTTCTGAAATCACTTTACAATTACTAATAATACTGTACAAATGTGAAAAGAAATTGTACACAACAATATGGCTTCATGGTCTGACTCATTTCACTACACTGAAAATGTTAATATAATGATTTTTGGCAGTACTGCCAAAAATCATTTTCAGCTCTTTTTTTGTACATGTAAATTAAAACCTGTAGATTAAAATTATTGTAATTCTCAAAATGTGGGCAACTGTTGGTGTTGAATAACTTATTTAAAGCTCGTCTTGATTTGTAAGTATGAAAAATACGGCACATATAACTTTAAAATTTTCATTTGTTTGTTTTATTTTTTCAAAAAACGTGTTTCTATTCTTTCTGGCATTTGGTGCATATACGTTTATGATTGTGTATACCTGATTATCTACTTTGATATTCATCATCAGATATCTTCCTTCATTGACCTTTACCGCGTTTTAAAATTCGTATGTATTGCTTTGTTTTATAAGTATTGTTACTCCTCTACTATTGTCTGTTCCAAAATTATGAAAGGCATAGCCTTGCCATTCAGCTTTAATTTTTTTTAAATTTTTCTTAGTATAATGAGTTTCCGGTATAAGCACCATGTTTTCTTATTGTTGTTTATTGTTTACACTATTCATATAATCTATAACGTTTTTGTTTTTCTCCTAACCCTTGTGCATTTAGGGTTATAATATATAATTTGTCAACTCTTTTGATGTCTTAATAAAAGGTAAAAAGTTATCTATTCTTTCGATTTTAACATCTCGCTGAAAATACATCTGATGTAAACTAAACACATTGTCAAATAATTCTAAGGAATGCTATTTGAAACAATGCATCGAGAAGCTTACAAACATTGACTAAATTAACATAGGTGTAAACATTGATTCAGTTCGTCGTAGTTGGTATTCGTCATATCGATTATAGACGATGTTTAACATTATAATTCCAGATTTATTCCATATATTTGAATTACGTTGTCTATATTGAAATAGTAAATACTAGAATACAACTTTATATCCAGTATGACAGGAGGGATACAATATCGTTATATAATATGAATTAATACTGGTGTTCACCGAGGGCCAATACTTGGGCCATATATATATTTCTATTATATATCATTGAGTATTCAAGAGGTATGTATACAGAAGACACCTTACAAATTTTAAAAATTACAAAACAAGAACTATTGGATTTGGATGTTTGTGTTTGATTAACTGAAATGGAATAACTTATATAATTTTTTGATACTTCGGAAACTCTTCCTGATCAGAAATGTGTAACAAACAATCGCATTTTCTGCAACAAGATAAAATCAAATACAAACATTACAACGTTGAAAAGAATCATATACATCATGTGTATAGTATAAAAAATACAATTACACCGCGTCGAATCGAGAATTAAATGAACAAAATTTACTGCATAAATAGTTTACAAATTGCTCATTATCAGCTTAGAGTTGAATTAGACTATGACAATGATAAACAGAAATATACCACAGTCAATGTCGTCATTCAATCAGCCTGCTTATTTATGGGACGTTCTCTATTATAACAATCGTAACTTTTGCAGTAAAACATTTAACAAATACGTTTGTGTCACTTTGCAACCAGGGCGAATTAATGTCACTTTAGAGCTCATAATTAAGGGCGTGGGACGAATGGTTCTTCCGTTGTCAATTTGATGTGACTGGATGGGGTATGTTGCATGGCGTCTTCGGCGGCATGTTTCAGTGATAAAATTGTACCTGCTGCCCCTATTGCGTGATCGTAAAAGGCGACATAATTTAGGATCTTATCTTTTCTAGTCTTCCTAACTGACTTTATCTTTCCTAATGCTTCCCTTGGTACTGCCTCACTTTTGGCCTTGAGATGAGCGTTCGCCCCAGTGAGGAAGGCTCTGGGTTCTGTCCCCTGGCCGAGACAGACCAAAGTCTATAAAAGTGGTAGTTTCTGCTCCTGCTTAGCGCTCAGCACACAGGGAGTGGGACGACTGGTTCGCCCGTTGTCAGTATAATGTGACCGGGTGGGGTGTGTTGTTTGTTGTTTGGTGTCTTCAGCGGCATGCTTCAGTGATATAGCACTATAAAAAGGGCAACAGTTCCACTATACAAGAAGAAACAACATGAATATACCACAGTCTCCCAAAACACGCACAATTGACCCTGCAGGTAGGGCGTTAGAATTGTACCTGCTGCCCCTATTGCATGATCGTAAAAGGCGACTAAATTTAGGATCTTATCTTTTCTAGTCTTCCTAACTGACTTTATCCTTCCTAATGCCTCCCTTGGCACCGCCTCACTTTTGGCCTTGAGTTGAGCGTTCGCCCCTGTGAGGAAGGCTCTGGGTTCTGTCCCCTGGCCGAGACACACCAAAGTCTGTAAAAGTGGTAGTTTCTGCTCCTGCTTAGCGCTCAGCAAAAAGGGAGTGGGACGACTGGTTCGCCCGTTGTCAGTATAATGTGACCGGGTGGGGTGTGTTGTTTGGTGTCTTCGGCGGCATGCTTCAGTGATATAGCACTATAAAAAGGGCAAAAGTTCCACTATACAAGAAGACACAACATGAATATACCGCAGTCTCCCGAAACACGCACCTCGCACAACATACACGCAACACACCGCATACATGGGAGGCCGTCCTTACATGACCATAGCTGTTAATAGGACGTTAATAAATCAAACAAACAAACAAACAAACCTCGCACAACATACACGCAACACACCGCATACATGGGAGGCCGCCCTTACATGACCATCAATGTCAATAGGACGTTTATTAATCAAACAGACAAAATTCAGTGATATCACAACATAGAAGAGCAAGGGTTCCACTATACAAGAAGACAACACGAATATCGCAGTCTCCCAAACTACGCACTCTGCACAACATACACGCTACACACCGCTTACATGGGAGGCCGTTCTTACGTGACCCTTGCTGTTAATAGGATGTTAAAGATCAAACTAAGCCACTTTGTAACCAAGGCGAATAAATGTTGTATTTTGTATCCTTACAGACACGAAATTAATATTTTACAAATTAATATCAAAATACAGGTATAAAGGAATTATCAACACGCATGTGTTTAGTCACGGATTCAAATGATAAAACTACTTACCGGGTGAATACCAAAGATTCCCGCTTGGAAAGTGTTATAGTAGATCGGGTGATCTGTGTAGCTTCCTATTTTATAAATCCCAATATATATATCCATGACAGACCAATCACAGTTCTGAATACCAATAATTCTCATTTACCTCCCACATGTTTCATTTTATTATTACGTATATCCCTATTAAAATATATTGTCATATCATATTTCAAAGGAACAAGAAACAAAAACAGACCCGAAAGTAAAGACAGGTGGTAATATTTCTCATCAAACAGGAATGCGTATGACAAAAAATAATATCATAATCGTTCATCTATCTAACATATCACGATGGTTAGGTGTATTTTTGTTAATTACTAAACGATTACCGTATTCGTCGTAATTAGCACCTTTCTTCTTTTCTAGATAGTATGTGATGTCTCTAACATCAGCATTGTATGCCACAAGTGAATCACGATATGATAATGCGTCTCAAAGGATAAAAGGCATAAGCATGTTTAATATAACAGATTAATGAACCAAGAGTACAGAAATATCTAAAATATGGCTGACTTTTTTCGTCCACAACTTACATTTTGGTTCATTATTAAGCGCCCCATTTGTTACAATTATTTATTAAAGCTTCTTCGGAGCTAATTACGGCGAATACAGTAAGTGTAGTTTATTTTACAACCTGCTAAATATAATTTACATTCAGATAAGTGTGTTCACTGTGTAGAAATAAAAGTAGGGCGTTAGTATTGACCTGCTGCTCCTATTGTATGATCATCGTAAGAGGCGACTGAATTTGAAATCTTATATTTTCCCTTCTTCCTAACTTATTTAATTCTTTAATCAAACAAACAAACCGCTGCAAGTAAAATGTGACCAGGTGGGGTGTGTAATTTGGTGTCTTCGGCCGCATGCTTCAGTGATATAGCACTATAAAAAGGGTAACAGTTCCAAAATGTGTTTGAAGTTTTAGCCTATTTGACCCTATTCCGCCCCGCCGAAATGCCCACAGGGGAGCGGCCGGGTTATCATAGTAAAATGCTATCCCAAGCTTATAACCAAATTTGACTCATTTCCTATCAAACTGAGCAAAATATGCTCAAAAATATGTTTTACCTATATAAACTATAGTAAACTTGACCCCCTCCCCAGGGGGAAACGTGAGACCCTGTGGTCATATAATTCACAATTTTTGTAAAAGATCTTTCTATATATAAAGAGTATTTGATTCCACCACATCTGTGAGTGGAGAAGATTTTTGTTTTAGTAAATTTTACCCATTTTGGCCCCTCCCACAGCCCCCTGGGGATGGAGACCGTATAATTAACAATTTTGATGGGGTTTATGCCTTAGAAGGTTTGTGCAAAATTTCATTGAAATCGCTTCAGCAGTTTTTGAGAAGTCGAAAATGTAAATTGTTTACGGACATACGACACACGACGGACGACGACGAACAAAAGGCGATTAGAATAGGTCACTTGAGACTTCGTTTCAGGTGACCTAATAAAGGAAGAGACTGGTTCGCCCCTTGTCAGTATAATGCGACCTGGTGGGGTGTGTTGCTTGATGTCTTCGGCGGCATGCTTCAGTAGTTCCACTATAAAAGAAGACACAACACGAACATACTGCAGTCTTCCAAAACACGCACCTAGTACTTCACACACGCTACACACTGCATACATGTAAGGTTAATAGGACGTTAAATTTGTTTGTTTGTTTGATTATTTTAATGTCCTATTAACAGCCAGGGTCATGTAAGGACGGCTTCCTATGTATGCAGTGTGTTGCGTGTGTGAAGTGCGTGTTTTGGGAGCCTGCGGTATGTTCGGGTTGTGTCTTTTTGTTTAGTTTAACTATTGCCCTTTATAGTGTGACCTAAAACAACCATTGCAAATTAAATAAACAAGCCAAAAAGAAGATATCAGAACTAGACACTAGATATAGTGTTTCTTTATTATAAGTGGCAATTCAGGTGTAGCGTTACATGTTACAAGTTAATAGCAGAATGAGCAGGCGGTGCATTCGCCGAACGGATACTCATTTTCCTGGCAGCCCTAGACCTGTATCTACCATGTACATGACCTTGAGGATATACCGGTCCACTCGCCGAAAGGATGGTATTTCCCGCCAGGCCTTATATCGGTCTATTCAGCGAAATGAGGGGTGTTACGGAGTCAGAAATCCTCGGCTGACATCCTGACACATAAAATCGCAATTACTACGACAAACAATCGCATTTTCTGAAAAAAAAGATAAAATCAATTACAACCATTTATAACGTTGAAAAGAATCATATGCATCACATGTTTAGTATAAAATACAATTTACACCGTGTCGAATCGAGAATTAAAAGGAGAAAATGACTGCATTAACAGTGTACAAATTGCTCATTAACAGCTGAGAGTTGAATTCTAATGACAAGGATACACAGAACGAATATACCGCAGCCCCCAAAACATACGAAATCTAAACATCATTTTTACATGACCCTGGCTGTAAATAGGACGTTAATAAATCAAACAAAATAACAAAGCAACAAACAAAGCTATCTTTGTATTCTGTACCCTTAAAGACAAGAAATTAACTTTATTTTTGATTGATTTGGAAGTTGCTAACTGTGAAAATTAATGGCACACTGTTGTATGAACATACAGTTGTCGCCTTTGTAAACTCATTTTGAGGAATTTTCCTCTTTAAATTTTGATTTTCGACATGTAAATTTTAAACAATGGATTGAGACCCCAGTGGTGAACACTGTTAACTACACTATAGTGTACATTCTTACCTGGACTACTGACTCTGTATTCACCATTTCTACTGTGCTATTACTACAACAGTAAATATGCCTACCAGTGATCGAAACAAGAGTGAAAGTACAAAATCAGGATCGGACAAGACCATTGAAGACAGACTTGATGAAATCACAAATATGCTATCTAGTGTGGTCACTAAAAAGTATTTGGAAGATAGATACTTTAAGCTCAAGGAGACTATTAGAACTGAAAACAAGCAATTGGTTGAAGAACTGAAGGGAAAAGTTTTTGACCTTGAAACTGAAAATGAAAATTTACGTTGTACAGTCAGTAATCTGGAGAAAAAGGTAGTCGAACTTCAGAATTCCAATGACACCATGGAGGACAGGAATAATGACCTGGAACAACATGGCCGAAAGAATTCTCTCAGGATTAGTGGCTTGGAAGATCCCTCAGACTCGGAAACGGCTGTAGAATGTGCTAAAATGGTGGTTAAGCTTGTTAATGAGAAACTTGGTGTGCAGCTTACTAATTCAGACATTGACATAGCTCACAGACTAGGAAAATTTCGCACTGACAAACCAAGAAATATCATAGTGAAATTTGTCCGGCGTTTCAAGCGAAACGAAGTAATAAAATCGCGCTCGAAGCTGAAGAAAACAGGAATGACCATCTTCGAAGACTTAACAAGAGCCAACCAACGTATACTCACTGATGCCTACAAACTCCCTTGTGTTAAAAACTCTTTTAGCATTGATGGGAAACTATATGCCATATTAGTGAACGGAAAAAAGAGAAATCTTTCTATCAGCACTTTCACTAACTAAAAGTTTTCTTATGAATGATTCCAACTTCTATTGGAACTCTATTGGCATATGGAAAAATCGGTATAGAACTTTGGCATGGTAATGCCGCCAGGAGTGACTTCCCCTGATATGTACTGATATATCAATGACTGTTGGTCAAATATAATATGTGTATATACGCGTGTGTGTATCCTGTGTAGTGTTGTGAGTATGTGTAATTTTGGGATATAAGTACTCCATAAGACAGGTAAGATGTTGTTTTCTTTTTGGTTTTGTTTGAATTATACCAGTAGCTCATCCTCAGAGTACTTTTTAATGTTTTTTTCCCCAAAAATTTCTTTTCTCTTTTTTTTCCAGCTCACTAGGTATAGATAAGAAGTATTTAATATATGTTCCCCTCTAAGATTTCAAAGTTAAGAAATTTTGTTTAAAGTAGCATCAAACATTGTGCTTCGCTTCACTTTGAATATGCCGTGCCTTAACAATTAGAGTGGATCAATACAATTGTACATAGATACCATATTTTTTCTTTGATTACCCTGGTATAAGTTCTGGGGATGGTTATATTTGATTCTAGTACTTTACTTTCTCATTGTAGATAACATTTCAATAATATCAGCAAACTGTCGGGGCATTGGGGAAAAAAACAAGCGTGCTTATTTGCTTTCGTATTTAAGATCGATGCAATATAACATCATATGTTTACAAGACACACATTTTACTGAGGAAAATGAGCATATAGTTAGAAATGAATGGGGCTATCAGTGTCTTTTTAACTCCTACAAATCTAATTCTAGGGGTGTTGCCATCTTATTTAAAAAAAAAATTTGAATTCAAATTTTTTAAAGAAAGAAAAGGGCCGAATGGAAATTTTTTTGCGGTTGAAATATGTGTAGAAAATTTTAAGACAACACTTATTAACTTGTTTGGCCCAAATGAAGATAACCCATTTTTCTATAATCTTGTATCTGAAACAATGGATGATTTTGACAATAAGTATGTTATAATCTGTGGTGACTTTAATTTGATTTTGGACCCTAGTAAAGACTATGACAATAGTTATAAACATATAAATAATTCTAAAGCCAGGGATAAAGTTTTAGAAATCATTGACAATTTTTCATTAATAGACATATTTAGAGAGCATCATGAAACCTTAAAAAGATACACCTGGAGGAGTACTAATCCCAGGAAACAGGCACGATTAGATTTTTTCCTTGTGTCAGAAAATTTACTTTCTAATACAGTTCAATCAAGTATAGAGGCAGGATATAGATCAGATCATTCATTCCCATCCATTTCACTTAAACTAACTGAGTTTAAAACAGGTAAAGGCATTTGGAAATTCAATAACAGCTTATTACATGATCCAAACTATCTTAGTCTTGTTAAGGAATGTATCTTGGACCTTAAAAGAACTTATTGTCTCCCTTTGTACAATCTTTCCAATCTATCAAACATTCCAGATAAGGACCTTCAGTTTACCATAGATGATTCACTTTTCTTAGAAACTTTACTAACACACATTAGAGGCAAAACAATATCATACTCCACTTATGTTAAGAAACAGCAAAACCAGACTGAAAATAATTTAAAAATAGAAATTCAAGAACACTTGAGTCACAACAAAATATTGATCTAGCTTTATTGGACTCTAAAAAGAAAGAATTAGAAAAAATCAGAGAGCATAGTATAAAGGGTAGCATGACCAGATCAAGAGCCAAATGGGTCGAAGAAGGTGAGAAACCGACTAGGTATTTTTTAAACTTAGAAAGTAGGTCGTTATATCGGGGAAAATACACGTTTAATTTATGATTTAATGAAGTATACAGAAGAAAATGATATACCGGGTATGCTATTAATGATAGATTTTCAAAAAGTCTTTGATTCAGTTTCTTGGAATTTCATCGAAAATGTTTTTAAATTCTTTGGATTTGGATTTGATATTCGAAAAATGGATAAGTGTGTTTCATAAAGATGCCAGTGCTGCAATCATTCAGGGTGGGAACCTATCATCATTCTTCAATGTAGAACGAGGCTGCCGTCAGGGCGACCCTATCGCCCCATATATTTTTATCCTCTGCGCTGAAATTTTGGCTATTAAACTGCGAAACAATAAACATGTAAAAGGTATTGAAGTAAATAGTTTACCAATCTTACTGTCACAATACGCGGATGATACCTCTCTAGCTTTAGATGGTTCTGAAAGATCACTAAAAGAATCAGTCAACGAACTTAATTCATATGCTAAAATTGCTGGTCTTAAAATTAATGTTACCAAAACACAGGTAGTCTGGATTGGTAGCAAAAAATTTAGTGGAGACACCTTCCTTCCAGATTTAAATTTACAATGAGAAAAGCATAAATTCACTCTTTTAGGGATAGACTTCCATGTAAATTTACATGAAATACCTAAATTGAATTTTGATAAAAAACTAATTAAATTAAAGTCATTGATAAAGACCTGGAAAAGAAGGAGTTTAAATTCTATTGGCAGAATTCATATTATCAAATCTCTTCTTATTTCACAGTTCAATCATCTCTTTATTGCACTTACGAATCCGGATGAACAATTTCTTTCAATAGTAAATTCTATTCTTTTTGAATTCCTTTGGAACAGTAAAACAGATAAAGTTAAAAGAGAAGTTGTCATCCAAGATATTTAAATGGTGGCTTAAAAATGATCAATTTAAAAGCATTTATAAACTCATTAAAGTTGTCTTGGATTCGAAGGCTTCTTCAGACCACATCTAAATGGCAACTTATTTTGAAAAACTATGTGAATATTGATTTACTTGTTAATTGCGGCAATGATTTTGTGCAGAAATGTCTTAAAAATTGCAGTAATCCTTTCTGGGTAGATGTTTTTAAAGCCTGGTTCCATTTGAATTCTTTGATTGAAAAAATAGTCTTATTGATAATTCTGTGTTGAAATCTCCACTGTGGTTCAATGAAAATATACTTATTGGCCACAAAACAGTCTTTCTAAAGAATTTTTTTGATTCTGATTTATAAACGACTTAATATCAGACCATAATACTGGACGTTTTTACAATTTTCAGGAAGTCATTCGTATATATAAAGTAAAATATAATTTCCTTCAGCACCACAGCATTGTGTCAGCAGTTAAACAGTCCATATCATCCAATGAATTCACTAAAAGTAAAGTACCATATCCATACATACCAATAAACATTGAGATATTCTTGAAATTCGAAATGGTTCTAAAGACTTTTATGATATTTTCATCAAGAGAAATACTGAGCCAACTGGTAAAAAGAAGTGGCATGAACTTTTTGATTTGGATGACACAGCATGGGCTATGATATACAAAGTTCCTTTCACTGTTACAAAAAATAGCAAGCTGCAGTGGCTTCAATACAGAATAAATCATCATATCCTAACTACTAACTCCTTTCTCTTCAAATCACATTTAGTTATATCGCCTTTATGTACTCTTTGTAATTCGGAGAATGAAACTATTCAACATGTACTGTGGGATTGCTCTTTCTATCCCATTTTCTTTCAATAAGCAATCCTTTTATCTACCCCTCAAGCTCCCCTTCCATACCCCACTTTCTTTTGTTTTTCTCTTTCCTCTCTATACTCTAATATTCACCCAAAGAAATGTAATTAAAGGAGTAAGAAATGATAATTTTACTTTATAAATTATATATAATTACCTCTCACTACTGGCAGAGGAAAGCAATAGGTTAGGTGAGGCACCCTCGTCAGCCAATATATACATTGTCTGGAATCTAACTGTAGTTGAGAGGTAAAATTGTGTGTCCATGTGTTTGTTCATATTTAATATTCTACACAACTGTACTGTACAAACAAACATATCGGTATTCATGTGCTTCTTAAAGCAGGGTTCAAGTAGTCAAGACAAGAGGCCCATGGGCCTTAGCGGTCACCTGAGTTCGGATACAGAATGAAACAAAGACACAAAAACACTATATATTGGCCAATCAGGCCCTTGAAACCAGTCAGTGATTTTATAACTGACTTTTCAATCTATGAGGAGTATCTGGTGCCATCAAATCTGTGAATTCAGAAGATTTTTTTCTTCTTATTTTAGTCATTTTGACCCCGCCCATCTACCCCTGGAGGTTGACCAGGACCAATATGGATATGATGATGCTATCACAGGGTAATAATTCTAACCAAGTTTGACCTATTGAAAATTAAGAAAATAATGCTCATAAATGTGTTTTTCCAATATCAATTAATAGATTTGACCCCTAATCAGGGGAGAGTCTGAGATGCCAGGGCCATGAAATTCACAATTTTTGGAAAGGGCCTTAAAAAGACTTTCCAATCTATTAGGAGTATGTATTTGGTTCCATCAAATTTCCAAATTCAGAAGGAGACTTTTGAATTTTTAGCCATTTTGACCAATTTTGGCCCCACCCTCTGGTCCCTGGGGGTCGGCCAGGACCAATATGGATATGATGTTAAAATACTATCTTAGGCTAATAATTCTAACAAAGTTTGACTCATTTCCTATTACACATGACCAAATAATGCTCAAAAAATAAGTTTTCCCTATAAACTAAAGTAGACCCCCTCCCCAGTAGAGACCCCAGGGTCATATAATTCACAATTTTTGTAAAGGACCTCAAGACCTTTTAATCTATGAAGAGTATTTGATTCTACCATTTCTGGAATTTCAGAAGAAGATTTTTGAAGTTTTAGCCTATCTAACCCCATTTGGCCCCACCCCTCAGGCCCCTGGGGGGCTGGGACCATATAATTCACAATTTTGGTTGACCTTTGGCTATGGAAGCTTTCTGCAAAATTTCAACAAATTTGGTTCAGTAGTTTTTGAGAAGAAGATAAAAAAGTAAATTGTTTATCGCCATACGACGGACGACGCACGACGCCGGACAAAAGGCGATTAGAATAGGTCACTGGAGACTTCGTCTCAGGTGACCTAAAAAGGCAATTTAAGTCAGGACATTTCATATTTATACAAACCATTTTGAATGATAGTTAGTTCCATTATAGTCCAAAAATTAACATTTGTTTACTTTGCCATGAACTCTATCTCAGACCATTTGAAACTTTACAGCTTAAAATGCCTCAATTAAAAATAGGCCTGAGATTACAAATGCAGTTTTTACTTAGTTTTTTTTCTGCTTGAACCCTGCAATTTTACATGTCTTTTGAATTTAAATAATACGTATAAAAGTTGCGAGTTGAATGGATCCCCTCCTGTGTGAGGGCAACTTATTGTATCATTTCCCTCTTTTAAGTAATAAAAATCTTTTTTTTTCTAAAAAAAAAAAATATTTATTACAAAGTATGAAAATACACGCTGTAACAAGGCGAAGTAATTTTATCTTTGTATTATGTCCCCTTACAGACAATAAATCAATATATTACAAATTAATATGAAAATACACGTATATATTAAGGCGAAGTAATGTTATCTTTGAATTCTGTACCCTTACTGACAATAAATCAATGAATAAATATGAAAACACTTGTATAAAGGAATTATCAATACACAGGTGGTTAGTCACGGATTACAGAGACAAAATTACTCACCAGGTGAAGATTTCTACTCTGATGTTGTTATAGTTGATCCGGTGGTCTGTTTAAATGTCTATTTCATAAATCCCTATATATATACCCATGACAGACCAATCACAGTTCTGAATATCAATAATTCTCATTAACCTCCCACATGTTTCATTTTATTATTACTTTAATCCATATTAAAATATATTGCCATATCATATTCCAAAGGAACAAGAAACAAAAACAGACCCGAAAGTAGAGACAGATGGTAATATTTCTCATCAAACAGGAATGCGTATGACAAAAAATAATATCATAATCGTTCATCTATCTAATATATCAAGATGGTCAGGTGTATTTTTGTTAATTACAAAACGATTACCGTATTCGTCGTAATTAGCACCTCTCTTCTTTTCTAGATAGTATGTGATGTCTCTAACATCAGCATTGTATGCCACATGTGAATCACGATATGATAATGCGTCTCAAAGGATAAAAGGCATAAGCATGTTTACTATAACAGATTAATGAACCAAGAGTACAGAAAGATCTAAAATATGGCTGACTTTTTTCGTCCACAACTTACAAGGATATTGATCCTGCCCGGTGTCCTTTTGATTGTCAATGTCACATAATAGGTAACCCAGAACTATAGAGTACCTACTGTAGTAGGCCTGTATTTTATACTATTGCAAATTTCCTGTTTACAGTTAGTTATCATGATTTTAATTGTAATGAATAGAATAGCCATTGTATAAATATGGCTTTTGACAACTTTTTAAGCTGCTTTCACGCATTTGTTTTAGTATGATGGATTCTCTGGCGACTTTATCGCAAGGGGATTACTCAGGATTCGACCCCTTCTCGTATATAGAAAGTTTCATGGGAAAAGTAAAGGGAGGAGCTTAACATTCTCCATTAACTTTTCGATTAAGGTAAAATCTGATTTTGTGGTTTCAAGCACACGCTGAAAATAATTTTTATTGAAAACATACTTCTATTCACTAAATGGTTATTTAAACATATATGTAAATGCACTGCGTTTTCTGATCTAATCGGACCGGGATATTTGGGATATTGATTACTATAATTCGTTGTTCATCAAAATTAGTAGTACGTGTAAATGAACAAAACATGAATGTTTAGATCAATGTGTTTTGATATCAATTAGTATTTTCATTTCTATGGTAAATACACAGTATTGCACCTTTTTATATGAAAGGTGAAATCCACGCAAAACGTCTCTTAGATGTCGGAAGTTGTCCGCCAATTCATTCTGTAATATCGGCCTGTCGACACGTAGACGAGAATGTCCTTTCTGATTACGCATCCCCTAACCTTCAGTACCTTGAGAAATAGCGTCGTGGTGAAATATCACATCCTAAAATGATAGTTGACTACGTCACAAGTCTTGAGGAACATCAGTAAGTGTCAAACATTTATTTGGATTGTTAATGTCGACGAGTTACAATAGGTTTTGTGTCTATTGTTTCTGTGTGAATAACTAACAAAACGATAATGTTATAAGACGCTTTCTTATGTAGACTTGAATGATATTCTACCCGAGCTTCACAAAATGTAAAACCATGTTTGTGATTACGACGGTCCCAATCCTTCATAACCACATATACAAATACTTTGCTCTTACGCTCGACGTTTGTATTACAGTTGGACAATAGCCCATCATTTTCGATGTCTGCTTCATTAATTGTAAAATAGGCATATTTTTAAGTAAATACTGGGGAAAAAAGTAAAAAAGTAGCAAAGTAACGGCATGGATATATTGTAAATGAAAAACCAGTTTTACATATGCATTAGACTCGTTATATTTGTATAAGCTAAAACAGAACCAAATTAATAACAGATAATAGGAGCATTTATATGAATCACATCCAAACTTACCAATTGTCAATAATTACGTATTGGTTAGGTTCGATTTAATATTTTTTATGGCCTATAACTAGTCAACTACATTTACATCCCGTACATGTAGTGTGCAGCGTGTGTGACGTGGTGCACGTTTTGGAAGACTTGGATATATTCCTGTTGTATAATGAAGAATATATCGCATGTTTTGTTAGGTTTGTTTAATTATATTTACGTCCTATTAATAGTCAGAGGCATTTAAGGCCGATATCTCGTGGATGTGATAATTGCATGTGTAAAGTGCGAAGTGCAAGTTTTGGGAGGGAGGGGCCACGGTAGTAGAGTGTTAAAGATGTCCCAACATATTACCACAAGCCTTCCACCTCTGGGTTGCGGGTTCGAATCCCATGTGGGGCCGTTGCCAGGTACTGACCGCTGGTCGGTATTTTTTATCCGGGTTATCTTGCTTTCCTCCACCAACAAACCTGGCACGTCCTTAAATGACCCTGGCTGTTAATGGGACGTTAAACTAGTAAAACCGAGTTTTGGGAGACTGTGGTATACACCTGTTGTGTTTTAATACGTATTGTTTTCTTTAGGATGACAACAGAACAGAGAGAAAATGAGGTGAGAGAAAAGGTGAAACAAATTCTACCTATCGACGTGATGTCAGAACATCCACTTGGCTGTAATTACATTGGCGAACAATTTGATATCCTAAATACAAGTTATTGTTTGGATTCGGTGGTATCGGATATATCGGAGTATAAAGATTGCCTTGGTAATGTGTCTCGATTGTTAAAGGAAGGTGGGATGCTTGTAATCATCGGCGCCCTGAGAGGGACATACTATCGGGTAGGAGAGCAATGTTTTACAGTATTTTCATTAACTTCCGACAAAGCACAACAGATATTGATTCAAGCTGGTTATAGTGTTACAGAAGTTATTATTAAAATTGAAATTATTAAAACATATCACTTAAATCTGTCAAAATACACGTAAAAACAATAGGCCAAAATCATGATGAAAAAGACGTCAGCCAACCAGCAACAAGGTTCTCTAATGAAAAAACTTGTTCATTCAGACTAGAAAAAGCTAGATATTAATATCGGGTCATTGCACTCGAGCAGCTGCGCCACAAATGTTTAAAAGATGTAACTTGAATTAGTAGTCTGCCCATTTTTCCACCATGTCGTAACAAAATTATCATATATTTTAATAATTCATTCTGTCAATATTTTCATACTAGAAATGCTAAATATAAGGAATATGTATGATTGGAAAAAGCATGCTTTGCACTGTTATTCTGACAGTGCTATACTAGAACTATATGGTACAGGGCTGTATCTTATAACATTTTCAAAAGCCGTCACGATATCAACATTAAAGTACGTGAGTACCAACGATTTTCCCAATGTTAATTTTGTTCTATTTACATCTTAACGACTGCTTCCCTGTGTTGTGGTGTGAGATTGCGGGAAATGTGTTGTGTTGTATTTCCTTGTGATTATTTGTTTGTTTGATTTTTATTACAGCAGCCAGGGTCAATTTCCTTGCTTGTGATCGAACGAATGTTCATGTCTGTGTGTCTAATGTGATAGGGTGATTTGAAAGACTGCGTTGATTCGGTGGCCCACTATACAGGAAGATTTTTCTTTTCATATTTAAAATTTGTAAGAAAAAATGCAAGAAAAAAAAATGGGTTGATATGGTTCGGTGAGCTTACACCATGCCCCTCGTCCTTCCGTCAACATTTCCTAAACGTGACTTAACATAGAGTTATGCACGAATTTTTACCAAATTTGGCAAGAAACATCGTAGGGGGAAGAGGAAAGAGTTTGTATAAATTTTGGCTCTGACGTCCCAAGACAGGAGGGGCGAGGCCCAATAGGGGAAATATAGGTTAATCCTTTAAATCGCTACTAGTCAGTTTTTCATGGATTCTAACCACATTTGGCCATAAACATTGAAGGGGAAGGGGAACAGAGTTTTTGTATAAATTTTGGTTCTTAACCTCGGGGGGCAAAGGATGAGGGCATCTGCTGAGGGCCCCCAAATAGGGAATATAGAGATACCACCTTTAAATCGCTACTATATGGTCATAAAGTTCTGCATGAATTCTAATCCATTTTGATCCGAAACATTCTCTGGTCAATGGGAGCAAGGTCATTCATTAAAACAAACTTGGTAGCCCTTTATCCCATCATGCCACAGGCCCAACATGGGTACCCTGAGCCTGTTGGTTCTTGAGAAGAAGTCATTTAAAGATTTCAGCATATTTGATCCCGGTGACCTTTTTTCCAATATTCATTCTATTCTATTCTATTTCCATCTAGCTAGAAAATTGGTTTCAATAGACATATAAATAAAATTATGTTTCTTTCACAGATGTACTTGAACACAAATTTCCATATTTAGATAAATTATTAACTTTCACCGCTTTCACATCATTTACAGATGCATTCATCATTTATTCATCATTTCCTTTCAATCATTCATATCAATTCAAAAAAATTGATATTTGTAATTACAAAAAAATAATTTACATTGTGTATATATACCAGGTAGTTAACACTGCAATCAAATATATCAGGTAAGGGGAGACAACTCTAATATAAAAATCGGTAGAAGGGAGATTACTCCGTATCACCTATTCTGACATTCTATTACAAATTGATATAAATGCTTGCCTACTTTTGAAAATGTCAGTGTTACACATATTATGTATTGTTATTTGTTAATGCACTTTTTTTTACATTTTTAAATTTAACTTCTAATCAATCCATAAGTAGTTTTAAGGAGTGTGAACAACACAATATGATTAAAATTGATATCAACAACAAAGGGAGCTAACTCTCATATATACTTAAATGAATAAAAGAGTAGTTATAAATACGTGTAGTCACATTTTATGTAATAAACTTCGGTATTTTGAAACTATCAATTCCTTTATCCCATTTTGTTTGATTTTTATGTATATTGACATATTATCTTTAAGTAATTCTTTTAAAGTTTGAAATGCTGACGTACATGTAGGAGAAGTTGATATTTGTTTTTTTTATATTCCTTATCTTTCATATAACCCATTTATTTGTTATCATGACTGTGTTAGATTTTTTTTCCAATAAATTATCAGTGCAGTCACCGAGCATCATATTCTCCTTATCAATATTCCATGTCATATTTACAGTGTCAAAACGTTCATTATTGTGCAGATTAGACATGTATTATGTCTAACAATTGTGTTGTGAATAAAATGTTATAAAAACAAATGGTTTAAGTCTCATTTTCAGTTCCACACATATCACATAGTCCATCGGATCTATTCATTAGACTTAGTTTGTTCGGTATATATTACCCTATGTATACTTTTCCATTGAAATTCTTTCATTTCATTTGTAATGGCATAGTCGGTATTTCCAAAAAAAAATCCAAACATTCATCCAATCTATTTCCTTCTGAAATTGAGTATTCCATTTAATTTCTGTTTTTGGTCTTATAATTGGTGTAGTAATAGTATGCAGGGTTTACAATTTTAGTTCTTTTGGCTTTATAATTTTAAAATGATTTGCATTAAAAACACATATCTCTAATTTATTGTTAATATATATATATATATATATGTTGTTTGTGTTCTGGTTCTGTTTCATTACCTTAAATTATTTAAATATATTTTCTAGGTAAAGCTTTCTTTATTTTAGAAATCTCGGCAATCCAATTATGTTTAAATAAAAGTTCACTTAAAAGTTCTTGGTTGTTAATAAAGTTTTTCATGTTACCATCCCATATGTCAGACACTTTAGTGATTCCACTTTTCGAAAAAGAAGATAAAACATAACGGTTGATTATTATGTTGTACGTTTTTAATGGTTGTGAAAAAAATTGTGATATTCCATTAGGTACTATTTTAGATTTCATATTTGACCATGCTTTCAAGATAGTATAATAGATTAAGGAATTTGATTGCCAATATTTAATCTCTTCAAATCATAACATCTAGCTAGAAAATTGGTTTGCATATATTTATTATCATTTTTTAAGTAGTGTTTTTCCAATAGCATTCCATGCCCCGGGTTTTTTGTGCATAATTCTGTAAACTGTTTTTGATTGTATATTTTCTTACAAAGTCTGTCATCTTTATCATTTCAATTCCTCCATTCAATTTACCATTACAACAAACTTTTCTTTCTATCAGATTGATTTTCCCATCCCATATTTGGCCCCGCCCCCAGGGGCCTTGGGGGCTGGGCCAAATAGACTAAAACTTCAAAAATCTTCTGAAAATCTTGAACTGGTACAATCAAATACTCTTCATAGATTGGAAGGTCTTAAGGCCCCCCTTTACAAAAGGTGTGAATTTCATGGCCCTGAGATCTAAAATTTTCCCCGGGGAAGGCGGTCAAATTTACTATAGTTTATATAGTTCCACTATACGAGAAAACACTACACGTATATACCGCAAAATCCCAAATTACAAACCACATACTACTATATATACGCACCGCATGCATGAGAAGTCGTCCTTACATTACCAATTAAACAATTTTTTTCAGAAACAGAAAAACAGGAGATGGGTGGTATCCTGTCTGTCACACTTTTTGGATTAAAAATTAACAGTATAACCGAATGTCTTGGCCAATCTACGGAAGGGTCTCTATTTGTGGATGATTTCTTGATCCGTAACAGATAAAAACAAACATGCACACTTTGGAACGACAACTACAACAATGTTAGGCAAATTTTAAAATTAGGTTGACGAAAATTGCTTAAGATTTAAGATCAAAAGCTGTCTTCTTGCATTTTTGTCAAAACCGAAAACGACACAACGATCCAGACCTCACACTCAATTGACTCCAGTTGTTAAAGACACTAAATTTCTTTGACTAATATCTGATTCGAAACTGTCCTTTGTTCCCCCTTATCAAATATCTAAAGAATCGTATAAGGCAACTAAATTTAGGATCCTATCTTTTCTTTCTTCCTATCTCCCTAACGTCTCTCTTGACACAACCGCATCGCATGCCTGGTTGTTAATAGGACGTTAATATACATAAAGGAAGGTTATCAGTTGAAGTAAGAACACAATTATACCAGATCCTACCCCTCAACAGACAGACTCACAATGCATTACATAGGGATAATATGCGGTTATATAACTTTAATTCTATTTTAAATGGAAACTCGTGACTAATCCTTATTTATTACTCTAGCTCGACTGGTAAAAATAAAACCGTCGACCACAACAACAAAAACACACGTTCAAAGTATTTCCGTGTGTAACCGATGTATTTTTTAGCCCACCATCATCAGATGATGGGCTATTCAAATCGCTTTCCGTCCGTGGTCCGTCGTCCGTTAACATTTCTTGTTACCCATATTTCTCAGAAAAGGCTGAAGTGATCTTTCTCAAATTTCATATGTAGGTTCCCCTAGAGCTCTAGTGGTGCATATTGCATTTTGGGACTGATCGGTCAACAAGATGGCCGCCATGCCGCCATCTTGGATTTTGATAGTTAAAGTTTGTTACCGCTATTTCTCAGAAAGTACTGGAGAGATCGCTCTCAAATTTCATATGTAGGTTCCACTGGGGCCCTAGTTGTGCATATTGCATTTTGGGACCGATCGGTCAACAAGATGGCCGCCAGGCAGCCATCTTGGATTTTGATAGCTAAAGTTTGTTACCGCTATTTCTCAGAAAATACTGGAGGGATAGCTCTCAAATTTCATATGTAGGTTCTCCTACGGCCCTAATTGTTCATATTGCATTTTGGGACCGATTTGTCAACAAGGTGGCCGTCAGGCCGCCATCTTGGATTTTGATAGTTGAAGTTTGTTACCGCTATTTCTCAGAAAGTACTGGAGGGATCTTTCTGAAATCTTGTATGTAGGTTCCCTTGGGCCCCTAGTTGTGCATATTGCATTTTGGGACCGATTTGTCAACAAGGTGGCCGTCAGGCCGCCATCTTGGATTTTGATAGTTGAAGTTTGTTACTGCTAATTCTCTGAGAGTAATGGAGGGATAGTTCTCAAATTTCATATGTAGGTTTCCCTGGGGCTCTAGTGGTGCATATTGCATTTTGGGACCAATTGGTCAACAAGATGGCCGGCAGGCAGCCATCTTGGATTTTGATAGTTAAAGTTTGTTACCGCTAAAGTACTGGAGGGATCACTCTGAAATTGTATATGTAGGTTCGCCTGGGGCTTAGTTGTGCATATTATATTTTTGGACTGATCAGACAAGATTTGACGCCAGGCAGCCATCTTGGATTTTGATAGTTAAAGTTTGTTATCACTATTTCTCATAAAGTAGTGAAGGGATCTCTCTCAAATTTCACATGTGGGTTCCCCTAGGGCCTTTGTTGTGCTTATTGCATTTTGGGATTGCTCAGTCAACAAGATTACTGCCAGGAAGCCATCTTGGATTTTGATAGTTTAAAGTTTGTTACCACTATTTCTCATAAAGTACTGAAGGGATCTCTCTCAAATTTCACATGTGGGTTCCCCTAGGGCCTTTGTTGTGCTTATTGCATTTTGGGATTGCTCAGTCAACAAAATGGCCGCCAGGCCACTATCTTGGAGTTTGACAATTGAAGTTTGTTACCGCTATTTCTCAGAATTAAAGTACTGAATAGATCTCTCTCAAATTTTATATGTAAGGTCCTCTAGGACCTTAGTTGTGCATATTGCATTTTCGGACTTATCTGTCAACAGGATGGCCGAAAGGTAACCATCTTGGATTTTAATAATTGAAGTTTGTTATATATCTCAGAAAATAGGATCTTTCTCCAATTTCATATGTAGTTTATATGTAGTGAAAGTTTAAAAGTCATGACCATAGCTGTTAATTGGACGTTAATAAATCAAACAAACAAAAGTTTGAAAAGCAGAGAAAAGATCCCTCTTTCCAATGTCAGACGTAGATCATTCTTTGGTGGGCGCCAAAATCCCTCTGGGATCTCTTGTTCATTGTCGCCATGTGATTATCACATCCTTTATGTTAATCAAGAACATACTATTATAATAATGAATAATTCACTCCATCAATATATTCTGATTTTAAATGCTAAATATGAAGACTATTTAACATCGCGCACAGCTGCGTATGCATCAGGAAGCAAATGGTTTGAATTTATATTCGGGGACGGAAAGGGTACAAGTCTACCTTATAACATTCTAAAAAGACGTCACTATATCAACGCTTTAGTACGTGAGTAAATTAATTTCTCTCGGTGGTTACTTAATGTTGATCGTATGTGATACGCATGTGTGTGTGTGTGTGGGTGTGTGTGTGTGCATGCCTGTATATTTTGAAAAGCTGCTGTCTTTTAGTGTTGTATGACCTTGTGATCGTGTGTTTTGGGAGGCTGCGGTATACTCTTAATGTGTCTCCTTGTGATAGTGGGTTTTGGAAGGCTGCGGTATATAAGTGTTGTATATCCTTGTAATAGTGTTTGGAGGGTTTGGTATATTTGTGTTGTCCCCTTGTGATAGTGGAATTGTTACCCTTTTTATAGTGCTATCTCGCTGAGATAAACCGCCGATGATAAGCACGCCCCATCTGGTCACATTATACTAAAAACCTTTACTGGTTTGTTGTATGTATCATAATTTGTAAATGAAAGTCTTTGAGATAGCAGTTTTTAGGTCATATGACCCAAGAGTGAGGATGACCTATAGTCGTCATGTTTTGACCGTCGTCGTCCGCCGTGCGTTAACTTTTTACATTTTGAACTTCTTCTCCAGTTCTACCAGTGCGATTTGGCTTAAAGTTGCATGAGATGATCCTGACATGGTCCCGACAAAGTATTATTATTTTTTTCGGGTCAATCCGAAATCCA
Source organism: Argopecten irradians (assembly GCF_041381155.1). Classification (NCBI taxonomy): domain Eukaryota; kingdom Metazoa; phylum Mollusca; class Bivalvia; order Pectinida; family Pectinidae; genus Argopecten; species Argopecten irradians. The sequence continues at coordinate 23,407,255 of NC_091149.1, read as the reverse complement.
AGATGGCCGCCACAGCTACCACCTTGAAAACCCATCTTGAACTTCTCAAGTTCTACCGGTGCGATTAGACTGAAACTTGCATGAAATAATCCTAACATGGTCTCGCTAAAGTGTTGTTATTTTTCGGGTTGATCCTAAATCCGATATGGCGGCCGCCATCTTGACATCACATTTTGAACTTCGTCTCAAGTTCTACCTGTGCGATTTGGCTGAAACTTTCATGATAGGATACAATCTGATTAAAACACTGATCCTTATAACCACTCCGTTCAATAGAGGATCTGACAATATCCCATATGGGGTCACATTCAGATGACCTTTATACCACGTGTACTTCAGAGCAAATGCAGTTTCTACACCTTACAACATCAAATGAAATCGTCTTTTCGCCCCAGTATACATATGCAATTAGCTTTTGTTGTGCACTCCGGGTGAGATGACTACTTACACAAAAATAATTTGTACAGCTTTTTCAAACTCTTTCGTCCCCAGTCAAGATTCTGGCAGTGCCAATTTGATTGGCCATTTCAAAAGGTCATCTTGACGTGACCCCTAATGGGATGTTCTCAGATCCTCTTATCCAATGTAGTGATAATAAGAATCTGCATTTTAATCAGATTGATTAAAATACACATCCTTATTATCACTACGTTTAATAAAAGGATCTGAAAAAATCCCATTAGGGGCCATGTCCAGATGACCTTTGAAAAATGACCAATCAAATTGCTGCTTGCAAAATTTTGAAAGTGGATTTCAGTGGACGAAATTGTTTGAAAAACTATCAGAATGATTTTGGTTTACGTAGTCATCTTGCCCAAACAGCACAACAAAGCGTATTGTGCATGTTTACTGCGACGAAATATCTTTTTCAATTGATGTAACAAGGTGTAGAAAAAGGATTTGGTATGAATTACTCGTTGTATAAAGGTCATCTGGACGTGATCCCCTATGGGATTTTTCAGATCCTCTATTTAACGGAGTGGTTATAAGGATCTGAATTGAAATCAGATTGGATATGATACTTACATGGTCCCGACAAAGTGTTGTTATTTTTCGGGTCGATCTGAAATCTAAGATGGCCGCATAGCCGCCATCTTTAAAACACATTTTGAACTTCTTCTCAAGTTCTATGCGATTTGGCTGAAACTTGCATGAATGATCCTAACATGGTCCGGCCATAGTGTTGTTATTTATCGGGTCGATCCGAAAGATGGCCGCCACAACCGCCATCTTGAAAACACATTTTGAACTTTTCAAGTTCTACCGGTGCGATTTTACTGAAACTTGCATGAATGATCCTAACATGGTCCGGCCATAGTGTTGTTATTTATCGGGTCGATCCGAAAGATGGCCGCCACAACCGCCATCTTGAAAACACATTTTGAACTTTTCAAGTTCTACCGGTGCGATTTGGCCGAAACTTGCATGAAATGATCCTGACATGGTCCCGACAAAGTGTTATTATGTTTCGAGTTGATCCTAAATCCAAGATGGCCGCCTAAGCCGCCATCTTGAAAATACATTTTGAACTTTTGCTCAAGTTCTACCGGTGGAATTTCGCTGAAACTTGCATGATATGATCCTGACATGGTCCCAACAAAGAGTTGTTATTTTTCGGGTCGATCCGAAATCCAAGATTGCGGCCACAGTTGCCAAGTTGAAAAACGTTTTGAACTTCTTCTCAAGTTCTACCTGTACGATTTGGCTGAAACTTGCACGAAATGATTCTAACATGGTTCTGACAAAGGTTTTTTTTTTTTTTTTTTTGTGTGTGTAGATCTGAAATCCAAGATGGCCGCCACAGCCACCATCTTGAAAATTCATTTTGAACTTCTTAAGTTCTAACGGTGCGATTTTGCTGAAACTTGCATGAAATGATCCTGACATGGTCCCGACAAAGTGTTGTTACATTTCCGGTTGATCCCTAATCGAAGGTGGCTACCATGACACTATATCTAATTAATTTCCTATATGATAATTGCCAAGATAGTCAGATGACCGTTAGAGCCCCTGCGCCTCTTGTTTGTCACATGGGAGGAAGTCTCAAGTAACATATTTTTATCGTCTTCAATGAAATTTCGCACAAATCCTCTAAATGCATAGGGCCAATCAATATTGTGAATAATAGGGTCCCCACTCCTCAGGGGACTGTGAGAGGTGTCAAAAGGGATCAAATTGACTAAACTCTCCTTCTCCACTCACATATGTGAAAGAATCAAATTTCTCTCATACCTACACATGCAATACTTACTGGTTTAGGGCAATACACTCATGTCGCCTGAGGCTGTACTGCATGACTACACATGCAATAAAGCCTCTTGACGTCACAGCGGAAACAAAATTACTATTTTCTAGGTACAATTTTAATTTTTATTTCACGAAATAGCCTTGATTTACTTTAAAAGATACAAACAACGGGATTTGCGTTGAAAATATCATGCTATTGTGATATTTGGAAAATTGACTTGCAGTCTTGTTTTTTTTCGAATTTTCTCTTCAAAATAACGGAAAATCATAGCAGTAAAATTGCAACAAGAGGCCCATTGGCCTTAACGGTCACCTGTGTTAGAATATATAATTAAACAAATAATGAAACAAATTAAAGACATATAAACACTTTATGCTGGGCCTTGAAGTTGGTCAGTGATTTATAAATTTGACTTTTTAGACTATGAAGAGTATTTGCTTCCATCAAACCTGTGAATTTAGAGGTATTTTTTTGAAATTATAATCATTTTGACCGTGTTTGGTCCAGCCCCTCTGGTCCCCCAGGGGGTCATCGAGGACAGGTATGGATGTTAAAATGCTATATCTTAGGCTAATAATTCTAATCAAGTATGACTCATTTCCTACGAAAATTGGGCAAATGATGTTCACAAATATGTTTTTCCTATATAAACTAAAGTAAACTTGACCCCTCCCCAGGGGGTAAAGTGAGACCCCAAGGTCATATAATTCACAATTTTTATAAAACATCTTAAGACCTTTCCATCTATAATTATTTGATTCTACTATATCCAGAATTTTAGAAGATTTTTGAAGTTTTAGCCTATTTGACCCTTTTTTAGCCCCGCCCCTCTGCCCCCAGGGGGTCGACCAGGACCAATGTGGATATGATATTTAAATGCTATCTCAGGCTAATAATTCTAACCAAGTTTGTTCAATGTTACCCCTTTTGGCCCCTCCCACAGCCCCCTGGGGGGTGGGGACCATATAATTCACAATTTTTTTGATTTGCCTTATGCCTTAGAAGCTTTGTGCAAAATTTCATTGAAATTGCTTCAGCAGTTTTGGAGAAGAAGTCGAAAATGTAAATTGTTTACGGACATACGACGCACGACGACGGACAAAAGGCGATTAGAATAGGTCACTTGAGACTTCGTCTCAGGTGACCTAATAAAACGTCGAGGTATGAGATAAAAATACTCTTAGATATGGAGGATAGGTATATTCTACTCTAAGGGTTCCAAAATTTCGTAAAACTCGCCAAGCAACATTTTGTGACCCTCGGGTAGAATATCCATATCGTTCGTATCCACATATTAAAGATACTCCATCGCTGACAAATGGCATTCTTTCGCTTTCAAAAACAGGAGCAGACGAATTAGTATGTTTCTTCAGTTACAAAAATTACTTCACACCTTTACCACCATGAAAAGTTTGAGCTTCTAATTTTAATTCAAAACAAAAATATTAAAAATAATAAATTGCATCCGAAAAAATTCCGTAGCACTATGTGTTATATGGAATGAAGAATTGATTGCGCAAACCCCAAAAGCTAAATTTTTTTAGTGTTCATTACACATCGTTTTTATATATACACGATTAAATACCAATTATTAATAAATTGATGATTACCATTTATGCCCTGTCGGCGGTGAAGCATCTTTAAAGAGTCTTATAACTCTTAATAGATAGTAAGGTATTGCGGTAATTAGCAATATCGTGAATTATATGACCCACGGGTCTCATGTTCCCCCCTGGGGAAGGGGTTTACTTTACTATAGTTTATAAAGGGAAATATATATTTCAGCATTATTTGGTCATTTATAATTAGAAATGAGTAAAATGTTGGTAGACTTATCAGCATTAGATGGCCATTGAATACGTTTTACAAATCCATTAATGACCCCCATGGACCTATAAATGGAAAGGTCTTTAAGGTCTTGTGCAGAAATTGTGATTATATGAACGTGGGGTCACACGTTAACCCGTTCCGATTGAGGGGGTCAAATTAACTTTAGTTTATTTATGAAAAACACATTTATGAACATTATTTGCTGGAAATAAGTCAAACTTACTGAGAATTATTAGCCAGAAATAACATTATATGGCCCTGCAAGTAGGTGGTTAGAATTGTACCCGCTGCCCCTATTGCATTATCCTAAAGAGCGACTAAATTTAGGATCTTGTTTTTTCTCTTCTTCCTAACTGACTTTTTCTAATGGCTCCCTTGGCACCGCTTCACTTTTGGCCTTGAGTTGAGCGTTCACACCTGTTAGAGAGGCTCTGGGTTATGTCGCCTGGCCGATATTAGTGGTAGTTTCTGCTCCTGCTTAGCGCTCAGCAAACAGGGAGTGGAAGATTGGTTCGCCCGTTGTAAGTATAATGTGACTGGGTGGAATATGTTGCTAGGTGTCTTCGGCGCCATGTTTCAGTGATACAGCACTATAAATAAGGGCAACAGTTCCACTATACAAGAAGATGCAACATGAATGTACCGCAGTCTGCCAAAACACGCATCTCGCATAACACCACATACATGGAAGCCCGTCCTTCCATTACCATAACTGTTAATAGGACGTTAATTAATCAAACAAACAAACAAACAAACGCTCCTGTGAGGAAGGTTTTGGGTTCTGTCCCCTGCCCGATAATATTGGCAGTTTCTGCTCCTGCTAAGCGCTCAGCAAACAGGGAGTGGGACGACTCACTGGTTCGCCCGTTGTCAGTATAATGTGACCAGGTGGGGTGTGTTGCCTGATGTCTTCGGCATTATAATAAAAAAAACAACAGTTCTACTTTACAAGAAGACAAAACATTTCGCGGTCTTCCAGAACTCGAACCTCGCACTTCACAATGCATACATGGGTGACCGTCCTTACCTGCTCAATGCTGTTAATAGGACGTTAAAAAATATTGGTCCTGCTCGGTGTTCTTCAGATTACCAATGTCACATAATAGGTAACCCAGAACTATAGAGTACCTACTGTAGTAGGCCTGTATTTTATACTATTGCAAATTTCCTGTTTACAGTTAGTTATTATGATTTTAATTGAAATGAATAGAATATACATTGTATACATATGGTTTTTGACAATTTTAATGCTGCTTTCTCGCATTTGTTTTAGTATGATGGATTCTATGGCGACTTTATCGCAAGGGGATTACTCAAGATTCGACCCCTTCTCGTATATAGAAAGCTTCATGGGAACAGAACAGGCCTCGATCGACATGAGGGAAGAGCTTAACATTCTCCATAAACTTTTCGATGGAGGTAAAATCTGATTTTGTGGCATCAAGCACACGCTGAAGATATTTTTATTGAAAACATACTTCTATTCACTAAATGGTCTTGGATATTTAAGGATTAAAGTCTCTTTCTGGTGGTTCTATCGAAGGATAAAGTTGAGTAGGGTATCGCTATTTGGAATGGATCGCGAAGCGGTCCATGAAACAAATATCGATACCCTACTCAACTTTATCCTTGGATAGAACTACCAAAAAGAGACTTTAATCCTTATATTTACAGTCTTAACTATTATTTTCATAGCTCAAAATTTACGCTTAATAGTGTTTATGGCATTTTTTATAAGACTAAAATTGGATTGTACTGTTTGGTTCCGACAGGCATTTGGAACAGCCACTCGAAATGGCGGAAATTCCCGCCAATTTATCAATGAACATACAAATAAAATGAGTTCCGTCTGATGAAGCATATATCTGGGGTTTTCCCGGTATGAAACTATAAATCGTTTTATTTATCTGTTGTTAAAAACACCATGGTGCAAAGCAGTTTGGTTTTAATATTTTACTTCGTATGATTACACACGCTTACACAATTCATAATGTGGCAGGATATTTAACGTAGGCCTAGTTGTGACGCGGCGTGCGATTCAAACCGCCTGTGTCAACGAGGTGTGATAAACAGTGTTTGTTCAATTTTGGGATCACTTGAGTTCTACTAAATCAGTTCACGTTTGAAATTACTTGAATACACGGATGTTTACATAGTTCCATGTCATCATTTCCGGATTTTGGAGATTTTCAAATGTATCGGACGTCGTTTCGAGGAACATGTACAAACACAGGTAGGCCCACTAGGGCAAACGTTTACCGCTCTCAAAATGTTAGCTTATATTTATATTGTTGTTTCAAACACTTCAATAAATATTAGAGATATCTATTACAAGTATTGTAGAGCTACAATTGTAGGATTCCGTTTCATTGATATTTCGAAACACCCAAACGTACATTGACAAACAGTATGTTAGGCCTACTCTCGCCGATTCACAGTAGATAACGTACAGGACTTGTCTGTCCCCGAGATGAACAAAAATGCATTGTCGTGCCAGGTCGTTTTGGTTAAACTCAGACTGATGTTGTCCTGACATATCTTATCCATTTGCGTACAACCAAAGATGTTACAAATACTTATAGGATGTAGCATGTTGCAGCGAACAACACAGACTCACCGACACACAACATGTAAACATTACGACGTCATCGGAATGTCCATAACTGTACATTGTACAACATTGTTTATTTATCATACGCACGGAAGCATTGCTCAATGAGTTACGGTATACGTAGTAACATAAACAATGTAACTTTTCTACATTTGTATTTATACACGTACATGTATACGTGTTCAAACCTATTTTGATACATGATCATCGAACTTACGTTCGGTACTGAAAAGACCAAAAATTTCTGATTTGGACCATCATAAATTCATCCGCGCGGCTCCAAATTGCGCGTGACATACTCAGTCTATCGAGAAATAAAGTTGAGTAGCCTTTGGTTGACATTAACGGGGTTTATACTATCAATTCACCACCGACTGTAAATATTTAAACATATACGTAAATGCACTGCGTTTTTTTATCTAATCGGACCGGGACAATTTGGATATTAAGTATTATAACACATTGTTCATCAAAATTAGTAGTACGTGTAAATGAACAAAACATGAATGTTTAGACCAATACGTTTTGATATTCAATTAGTATTTTCATTTCTATGGTAAATAATAATTATGGCTCCTTTTATTATGATAGGTAAAATCCACGCAAAACGTCTCTTAGATGTCGGAACTGGTCCGTCAATTCATTCTGTAATATCGGCCTGTCGACACGTAGACGAGATCGTCCTTTCTGATTACGCATCCCCTAACCTTCAGTACCTTGAGAAATGGCGTCGCGGTGAAATATCACATCCTAAAATGATAGTTGACTACGTCACAAGTCTTGAGGAACATCAGTAAGTGTCAAATATTTATTTGGATTATTAATGTCGACGAGTTACAAAATTTTATGTGGCTATTGTTTCTGTGTGAATAACTAACAAAACGATAATGTTATAAGACGCTTTCTTATGTAGACTTGAATGATATTCTACCCGAGCGTCACAAAATGTAAAAACCATGTTTGTGATTACGAGGGTCCCAATCCTTCATATCCACATATACAAATAGTTTGCTCTGATGCTCGACGTTTGTAATTCAGTTGGACAGTTATGATAGCCCGCCATTTTGAAGTCCGAAGAAAACTACTGCTGTTAGTCACTTCACTCTAGTATTACATAAAACTTGTGTGATATTTATTACGCAAATTTCGGTGTCTGCTTCATTAATTGTAAAACGCCTATTTTTTTAAGTAAAACTTGGTAAAAAAGTAGCAAAATGACGACATGAATATATTGTAAATGAATAACCAGTTTTACAAATGCATTAGAAATTGTTTTGTTTTGTTGTGTAAGTCTCGTTCTATCTGTTTAAGCTAAAACAGAACCAAATCAATAACAGCTAATAGAAGCATTTATATGAATCACATCTAAACTTACCAATTGTTCAATTATTATTACTTACTAGTTAGGTTTGATTTAATATTTTTACGGCCTATAAATAGCCAACGCCATTTAAGGCCGATATCCTGTACATGTAGTGTGCAGCGTGTGTGACGTGGTGTACGTTTTAGAAGACTGGGATATATTCATGTTGTATAATGAAGTATATATCACATGATTTGTTAGTTTTGTTTAATTATATATACGTCCTATTAATAGTCAGAGGTATTTAAAGCCGATATCTCGTGCATGTGGTTATTGCATGTGTAAATTTGCCCTGCAGGTAGGGCGTTAGAATTGTACCTGCTGCCCCTATTGCATGATCGTAAAAGGTGACTAAATTTAGGATCTTATATTTTCTCTTCTTCCTTACTGACTTTATCTTTCCTAATGCCTGCCTAGGCACCGCCTCACTTTTGGCCTTGAGTTGAGCGTTCGCCCCTGTGAGGAAGGCTCTGGGTTCTGTCCCCTAGTCGAGACACACCAAAGTCTATAAAAGTGGTAGTTTCTGCTCCTGCTTAGCGCTCAGCATACAGGGAGTGGGACGACTGGTTCGTCCGTTGTCAGTATAATGTGACCGGGTGGGGCCTGTTGCTTGGTGTCTTCGGCGGCATGCTTCAGTGATATAGCACTATAAAAAGGGCAATAGTTCCACTATACAAGAAGACACAACACGAATATACCGCAGTCTCCCAAAACACGTACCTCGCGCAACATACACGCAACACACCGCATGCATGGGAGGCCGTCCTTACATGACCATAGCTGTTAATAGGACGTTAATTAATCAAACAAACAAAACAAAAAATGCATGTGTAAAGTGCGAAGTGCACGTTTTGGAAGGGAGGGCCACGGTGGTCGAGTGTTAAAGATGTCCCGACATATTACCACAAGCCCTCCACCTGTGGGGTGCGAGTTCGAATTCCATGTTGGGCAGTTGCCAGGTACTGACCGCTGGTTGTTTATAGGACGTTAAACTAATAAAACCGAGTTTTGGGAGACTGTGGTATATACGTGTTGTGTTTTAATGCGTGTTGTTTACTTTACTTTAGGATGACAACAGAACAGAGAGAAAACGAGGTGAGAGAAAAGGTGAAACAAATTCTACCTGTCGACGTGACGTCAGAACAACCACTTGGCTGTAGTTACATTGGCGAACAATTCGACATCCTAATTACAAGTTATTGTTTTGATTCGGTGGTATCGGATATATCGGAGTATAAAGCTTGCCTTGATAATGTGTCTCGATTGTTAAAGGAAGGTGGTATGATTGTAATCATCGGCGCCCTGAGAGGAACATACTATCGGGTAGGAGGGCAACGATTTACAGTATTGTCATTAACTTCCGACCAAGCACAACAGATATTGATTCAAGCTGGTTATAATGTTACAGAAATGATTACCCGAAACACTATCACTAGTGAGAATTGTTGGGATGGAAAAGGATTTTATATGATTGTAGCAACAAAATCCTCGGCGTGAAAATCTACTTAATTATTACGTACTGTAAACAATTTATTTTTGCGAGATACAGATTATCACGTATTTTCACGAAAAAGCGAATTCTTGGTCATTGGATAACACTCGTATGTCTCTTCGGATGAGGACTGTAAAGCTTCAAAAATGTTGAACTGATGAAATGTTAAATGGAGTTAGTGTTCACTGTATCAACCCGAACATATTTAATAAACAGTATTGGCCTATGGTAAATATATCGTGCACACAGAGATTGCAGCATACTCCTCGCGCATGCATATTCTAGCAGGATCAGACAATATACATTTTAATTGGTCGATTTTGCGAAATCTAGGGTTATGTTTGTGCAAATGGGGATTAAGTCGTTTTTATACTGGTACTTTGTATAGATGTGTAGGATGATTTGAAAAAAAATCTATTGCTCTTTCTAACCGTTTGCTAGGTAATCTGATCCGAAGGTTCAGGATGACCTATTGTCATCATGCACCGTCTCAATAACTGATAGGCCCTGGTCATTTGACCTGTAGCATGATGGAATAAAGGACTACAAGGTTTGTTCAAATGAATGACCTTGACCTTCATTCAAGGTCACAGGGGTCAAATAGGCTAAATTTCTTTAAAAAATTGTGAATAACTAAGAGACCTAGAGAACTCATATCGGGCCAGAGGCATGACATGATAGATGACTATTAAGTTTGTTCAAGTGAATGAAGTTGATCTTCATTCAAGGTCACATGGGTCAAAAAGTGTAAAATCTTTAAACGACTCCTTCTCAAGAAGACACAGTGTACTGGTATTGGTCATGTAGCATGTTGGGATGAAGGGCTACGAAGTTTGTACAAATGAACCACCTTGATCTTTAGTCAAGGTCACAATGGTCAAATTGGGTAAAATGTTTAAACGACTTCTTGAGAATAGCCAAGTGGCCTAGAGACCTGTTATTGGGCCAGTGGCATGCTGGGATAAAGAAATACCAAATTTGTTCAAATGAATGACCTTGATCTTCATTTGAGGTCACACGGGTCAAATAGTGTAAAATCTTTAAACGATGTCTTCTCAAGAACCAGAAGGCCCAGGGTACTGATATTGGATTTGTTATATGCTTGGATGAATGGTTGCAACATTTGTTCAAGTGAATGACCTTGACCTTCATTGGAGGTCACAGGGGTCAAATAGACTAAATTTTTTTAAGACTTCTTGTTAAGAAGTAAGAGTCCTAAAGACTGGATATTGGACTTGTAGCATGGATGGGACCAAGAGACATTCATCCATGGTCTAATTCATCAAATATATCAGAACCTGAACTTCTAATAGAAGAGTTTTTTGTATTGCCTTAATTGATTAACATATTCTTTGAGTGTGGTATTGTGCCAATAGTCAGATGACCGTAAGGGCCCATGGGCCTCTTGTTATGAAGATGTGCTAGCAATGGGTTTTTATAGCCGCTAAAGGTAGGCGGGTTAGATATTTGGAGTCTAAGAGCTTGCCACTATTCTCGTATATAGTACCACGTAGATCTAGACCTCTTAAACCTCAAAAAATGTTCTTATGACACTCTGGTGGCCCCATGATTATATAATCTGTAACTAATTATCAGATCCCCGTGATTGTGTATGCACTAGATAACAACGATGGCGTAACTATAATGCTACCTCATTTTGTTACATGTCCACATATGTCGATGTATATATACGCAGCTTATTGCACCGACAGTAAGAAATAATTTAAAATATTAGCATTTAAATAAACAGTATTTGCCTAAAATAGATAATAGTTCAAATTGATAGTAGCGATTTAAAAGATATACTACTATTTCCCCTATTGGGCCCCGACCCTTTTGCCCCAAATTCTGTTCCTCTTCCCCATGATTGTTTCTTAACACTATTACCAGTAGACGCTTTGGGCCAGGTGAGCTAAACATGTCATTTCTACCGGAAATTTAAAATACTGTTCATAGTGATATAGGAGGAAGTTTATCTTAACAAATAACAGCGGAAACTTTAATCACATCAATATTTGCAAACCTGTAACTTTTTAACAATATTTAAAATAAAATTTAACAAATCAATAATATTTATTCAAACAATATGAAGCATCGTCGAGATCCTATGATTTCAAGCGTTTCAAGCACCTTGATGAGTCACTTCCGTTTCCGTTTATTGTAGTATAATGTGTTTATATTTTGTGTGTGTGTGTGTGTGTGAAAGTTGTACTGTCCTGTCTTTCATATTGGTATCCTACATCCATGCTCAACTGTTGCTTCTATGTCCTGCCAGAGGAATCTTCTAATAGCCGGGTGATTGATCAGTCCTGTCCTATCCACTCTTTCATCATCGATAATGGGTAACGTAAATATTATTGATGTCCAGATTTTCTGGACTACGATCTACTTCAATCGCTGGCATTTCTCTAAACTCCAAGATATCGTTAAGGAAATATGTCATGGCTTTTTTTATCACTTTAATTTTTTAATGATAAATATTTATATTATCAACATTTTTTATCTACTGATTTCACTTCTTATAATATTATCCTGTTGTAATGACATAGAGAGTAATCCTGGACCATTACAGAATCTAAATCTTGTTCACTTAAATGCTCGGTCACTTAGAAATAAAACCTCTCTGATCGAAGTAGAGCTAGAAGATAATGACATTGTATGTATAACTGAATCTCACTTAAATCCTATGATATCTGATAATGACATTCAAATGCAACCATTTAATGTCGCTCCTTACAGAAAGGATAGAACAACTGGGCCGGGGGTGGGGTTATTGTTTATTATAAAAATACTGTCGTGTTGAAGAGAAGAAGGGATTTGGAAAGAGATGATGTTGAGTTACTCTGGTTAGAGGTTCTAATAAACAATCATAAATTTCTCCTTGGCTGTATATATAGACCTGATAGTAATATTGATTACTGGGATAAACTTGACGATACATTGACTAGAGCTACTGATACTCCACTAGATGTTATACTTACAGGTGATATTAATGTTGATATGCTAAATTTACCACTAAATGATCATTTATCAAGACTCCTTATTAAACATAACCTTGCTAGCCTTATCAATGAACCTACAAGAATAACACCTGATAGTGCCACTTCCATTGATATTATCCTTACAAACAACCCCAACCTAATAACTAATACTTTTGTATCACCACCATTCTGTAGTGACCATTCATCAGTTCATGCTCAAATTTCTCTTACTGTTTTTAAACAGGTGACTTATAAAAAAACTATATTAAAATATGACGAAGCTGATTTTGAAAGTATGAATAATGCTCTCCTTAATATTGACTGGTTGAACTTATCAACACTTCAAGACCCAGACACATTTAACTCATTTATTATAGACTCAATCACCGAACAAGTCAACAGTTTCATTCCGACCAAAATTATTACTGTGCGCCCAAATGATAAGCCCTGGATGAATAATACCATCAGATTAAAAATGAGACAACGCAATAGAATACAAAGAAAAGCTAAAATAATTAATACCCCCCACTACTGGGAACGATTTCGTTATCTTAGGAATGAAACAATCGACTTGATCCGTGTGGCTGAAAAAAACTACATCAAAAAGCTTGAAAATTGTCTAAAGGAAAACTCAGTCCCTCCAGACAAATGGTGGAAGATAGCAAAATCTATCACTAACTTCACTAATAAATCCTCTTCTATTCCACCTCTTGAATCTGATAATCAAACCATCAATCATCCTATTGATAAAGCAGAAATCCTGAATAATCATTTTAGTAATATTTCTACATCTTCACCAAACCTTGAATTACCTCAAGTAGCACAGCCCTATATACCTTACTCACTTACTAATATTCAAATCACTCAACAAGATGTATCTGACCAAATTAGTAATCTTAATGTAAATAAACCCCCTGGACCAGACGGTATAGTTCCTAAAATAGTAAAACATTTGTGTAACTCACTTATTCTCCCTCTCTGTCTTCTATTTAATAAAACTCTGGATTCAGGAATAATTCCAATTAGTTGGAAACAATCAAATGTAAATGCTATATATAAAGGGAATGGGTCATCTAATGATGTTCAAAATTATAGACCTATCTCAATAACCTCTTGTTTCAGTAAAATAATGGAAAAATAGTATTTAAATATCTCTACAACTATCTTATGGACAACTCTATATTATCTAAGCATCAGTCTGGCTTCATACCAGGTGATTCCACTGTTAATCAACTATTGTTTATTTATAATGAAATTGTTAGCAATATGGACCAGGGTAAGGAACTTCGATTTATTTTTTGTGATATAAGTAAAGCTTTTGACAGAGTATGGCATAAAGGTCTTTTACATAAACTCCAGATGTATGGAATAAATGGAAATTTACTTCTATGGTTCGACAATTACCTATCTGATAGATTACAAAGAGTGACCACAGAAGGCTACTATTCACAGTTCAAGGTTGTAAATGCTGGGGTACCCCAGGGATCAGTACTCGGGCCTCTTCTTTTCCTCCTCTACATCAACGATATCACTGATAATCTTTCAACTAATATCAAACTTTTTGCAGATGACACCTCCTTGTACGTAATTATAGATGAAAACCCAGCACAAGCAGCTCAAGCACTAACAACTGACCTCTCTAACATTAGTGAATGGGCAAAAACATGGGACATCAAATTTAACCCTAACAAAACTAAATCTGTACTATTTTCCAGAAAACATAACAAAAACAGCCCCCCAATAAACTTCCAAAACAATCAAATTACTGACACATCTGAACACAAACACCTAGGGCTTACACTTAAGGACGATGCATCATGGAAACAACATATCCTTAATATATATGAAAAAGCATACAGTAGATTAAACATTCTTCGTTACATTAAAAATAAAGTAAATCGTCAGTCATTAATTAAAATTTACACAGCATTTATTAGGCCAATCTTAGAATACGTAGATATAATATGGGATAATTGTACACAACAATCAAAAGACCTTTTAGAATCTGTCCAATTAGAAGCAGCCAGAATTATTACAGGACTTAGGTCTGGAACATCTCACAATAAACTTTATACAGAACTTGGATGGGAAACACTATCAGTAAGAAGACACAAACACAAACTAATAATGATGTACAAAATAATGCATGGCCTATCACCACAATACTTACAAGATATCCTAAATCCTTTCAATAACATTAACAATCAAAACAATAATGGCTATGCTCTCAGACAAACAAGAATATTTAATCCACCAATATGCAGAACTAATAATTATTTTGATAGTTTCATCCCACTAATGTGTCGCACTATAAACACTTCCGATAACAATCTCTTTAACTCTCCTTCTCTCTCAGCCTTTAAACACCAACTTAATAAAGATGACCCAGTTGTAATTGAATCAACCCAAATTTTTAAAACAGAAGGTGATAGAAGAGCTAATATTATTCTTTGTCAACTTAGAAATTTGTGTAGTAATCTTAATTCCCACCTATATACTGACCATCTATCTGATGATACATCTTGTGCTTGTTCTTTTGAAAATGAAACTATATCCCACTATTTTCTCGAATGTCCTTTATATGACCAACATAGACTTTCCCTGTTCACCTCCATTAGTAGTTATGCAAATCATAACCATATTGATATCAATATTCTTCTTCAAGGCTGTCCTGACTGTGGTAAAACTATAAACAGACAGTTACTTCACGATGTTCACCTATATATTGGTAAATCTAGACGTTTTAATCTCTATATGATTTAAATTAGCCATGACATAAGTTTTTGACATAAGTTTTTGAAATAAGCTTTTGAAATTTAAAGATTCCCTTTAAAAAAAAAAAAAAAACAACATTTGAATACCGTTGTATAAATTCTACTCTAATTATCCTCTGATAAAGATATACTTGGAGTATTTTGTTGAGCATGGTTGTTTTAATACGGTTACTTTGTTTTATTCTATATACAGCATACACTTATCTTATTAAAAGAATATACATGTATATTTTCAATTATTTTCAGGAAATTTAACAGTATTGAGAGCAATGACAAGTGTATATATATATACACATGGACTGTTGGTCATTGTCTGTCAATATCTGAGTAACATTTGGTCTAATTAGTAATATAACATGTTCTTGTATTAAAATAATAGCTGTATTTGTATTATGTGTGTGTTGTGTGAACGGAGTATGCAAAAGAGTTATCTCCCTTTATCTGTTGTAAAATTTCATTTCAAAACTTAAATATAATATCTATAATTGATGTAAGTTTAAACTATTACTTTTGCCACCATTGGAGAGAATTTATATAGGCTTTGCCTGTTATTTAATCCATTTGACTTGTACATCTTTGTCAATAAAATTTGTTGAAATGAAATGAACAGCGGAAATGGATTGCTGCATTATAACGATACCTAACATATTTGACAACTATTAATTCAAGTAGAAAATTTGCAAGCGACGTGATAAAAAACACATCGAACTCATAATTTAAAGTTGGTGGAGATGAATCTCCCAATCTGATTAAAATATATATCTAGATACATATCCTCACTATCTCCCTCACGAGCGAAACATATCCCTGTGTATGTGTAATGTGATATCGAGCACGTGCGTTCACTTGGAGACGTTATTATACGCATAGTGATACAAATACTAATTTGACAGCAAATAAGAATCATATGAAAATCCTATTGAATCATTTCTATATTAAATACAAACATAAAAAATAATACAGGGAAGGGAATATACTTACTCTGTCGGGGTCTAATTTTTTCATTGAAAATTTTGAACAGCCGCCATATTTTCCTGTTCTCCCGTGTTTTGCCCCAGAAATACTAATACTGGCATATTCGAAATTGTGGTTACCTAATATATGAAATATAATATGGGAATACTCCGTACACAATGTAAGTTTTAAAAGACTACACATCGTATGCAAGTCTGATGAGCTGGTGTTTAAAACTGTATTGATCGTCAAACAGATGCTGGTAAATCAGTCTAATACTTAATAACAATTATACATTTGCTAAATAATTCCAGATTTATTCCATATATTTGAATTACGAATTGTTGTCTATGTTGAAATATTAAATACTAGAATACAAATTTCTGTCCAGTATGGCAGGAGGGATACACTATCGTTATATAATATGAATTAATACTGGTGTTCACCGAGGGCCAATACTTGGGCCATATATATATTTATATATATATATCATTGAGTATCCAAGAGGTATGCCTACAGAAGACACCTAACAAATTTTAAAAACTACAAAACAAGAACTATAGGATTTGGATGTTTGTGTTTGATTAACTAAAATGGGATAGATAATACAATTTATGGATACTTCGGAAGTTCTTCCTGATCAGAAATGTTAGCTTAATTTGAAGCAAAATCAACGATACGGATTCGGGCAAAATTATTGAAAAATCAATTAGTGGAATTGACCTAAATTCTGTACAATTAATTGGCTTAATATACCATTGTTAGAGAAATCCTTACAGATGCTCCACCGCTGATATTTCTTCCCTATCAAAAACAGGAGCAGACGATTGAGTTTTTTTTCGTTACAAAAAAAATACTTACTTTGCACCATTACCACCTTTGAGAAGTTTGATTTTCTAGTTTTCTAGTTTCTCCTTGCCATTCAGCGTTAATATTTTTTTCATTTTTCTTAGTAGAATGAGTTTCCTGTATGAGCACCAAGTTTGTTTTTTATTGTTTACACCATTCATATAATCTATAACGTTTTTGTTTTTCACCTAACCCTTGTGCATTAAGGGTTATAATATGTAATTTGTCAACTATTTTGATGTCTTAATAAAAGATAAAATGTTATCTATTCTTTGGTTTTCTTTGCTCTGGATTGCAATTACTCTGCAGGTGAAAGAGGACTTCTGACATCTGCACTTACACTACTGGAATTCTGACCTCTACTTGGAGTTGATTTTACAAAGCGATCCAGAGTATCCTGTCCGTCTTGTAGGTCGTTGCTGGAATTGCCAGACTTCCTCTTTGCCTTTTTCTTTTCCTTACTTTGTGAGTCACAGGTTCAATATTGTTCCTGAAATCAAGTGTTACTAGAGAGTTGGAGCATCTTTTTTTTGGTCTGCTTGGTACGAGGTATCGTCTTCCTCAATCACTGGAATTTTGACTTCCTTTTCAGAGTCCGAATCTGATTAAATGTCGTCAGAGCTGTCATTGTCTGATTCAGTTGGGGGTGGTGTTCATTCTGCTTGTACGTGTCCAAGCAGTATAACATTGTCTACAGACTCTTTTTTTTTTACAGTCTTTGTGAAATGACCTGTAGCGAGACAATTACCACATTTTGTGTTTTCATTTGGTTGAACTTTGGTGTATACCCATGGTCACCACCACTGGATGTGGGGACGACAAGTTCCTGATCCGTAGGATCCTATCCCCATTTTCACAATTAGTCAGACGACCATCTATCTAAGTTTTTTCTATACAAGCTGACCAATTCACAGGTTGTGTCTATATTGGATATTACCTGTTTTATTACTTTATCTTCAACATAGCTGGGGATGTTTTTAACCCCGACCTTCATCGCTTCGTCATCATTTAGCTACATGTAGCTACTGGTAGGATTGTATTTATAGATTGGTATGTTACGCTCTCGCAGTATTATTACATTGTTTATTAGATCGTTTTTTTTTAAGTCGTTGCTGTCGACATATATACGCCATAGCCCGCCGACTCTTTGCAAGCCGCTCAGATTTTCCGGGGGGGATGGCATTTGCTATTCCTTTGAATACCTCCGTATGGTTAAGCCATTGCTCTTTTGCTGGTTTGTTTTCTCCAAATATGTCTCTTTCGGAGAGAGATACAGGTTTTGTTGTTTTGATGCGATAAAACAGCACCGGCGTATGTATGGGATGAAGTTTGTTGTTCAGATACCTGTATATCGGCCTGTCCGCCATTTGCCGGTTTGGTTGGCGCATTGTTTTCTACAGATTCTGCCATATTTTGCCGTATGAAGTATTTGATATTTTCCTTTTTCTATAAATTCTGATATTTGCGTTGTTTAACACTAATTGGGCATTGATTTACCCTGTCTTTATAGCCAAAAACGGAAATCTTACCTGGAGCCGAAAAAATTTCCCTCCACCTTGGTTAAAGGGTAGATAACTTCTCCACATTGTCAATCTGATTGAAATACAGATCCTAATAACCACTCCGTTCAATATAGGATCTGAAAATATCCGATTTGGGGTCATGTTCGGATGACCTTTTACCACGTGTACTCCAGATCAAATACATGTTCTACATATTTCTACGTCAATTGTTAACGCCATTTCGTTTAAGTAAGCATACACATTGAACATTGTTGTGCACTTAAGGCGAGATGACTACGTACACGAAAATAATTCGGACAGCCTATTCAAACTAGTTCGTCCCCAGTCAAGATTCTGGCAGTGCCAATTTGATTGGCAATTCCAAAGGTCATCCTGACGTGACCCCTAATGGGATATATCCTCATATCAAACGTAGTGATAAAAAGGGTATGTATTTTAATAAGATTGCCACATGGTCATTTTAGTTTTTGATTATTACAAAAAGAGCAGACCTTTAAAAGATTTTTTTTTAATATCTTACCAAGACTTACTTTCAAGGTCAGAGTAGTCAAATATACTCATGGGTCATATTCAGTCGTACTGTACACATAACTGCCCGATATATTTTCACGAAAAAGACGAAATTGAAAGTAATAATTAAATACAATCAACAGAAGAAAATTGTATGTATTAAGTACATATGTAGCGGAGTTAGACTAGGTCGACCATTGGTGTCCTGCTTGCCCAATCGATAAAGCATCCGCCTGCAGTGTTCATTTTTAGAATATTTATATTTGAAAAATCTATCCGTTTTTTATGTTCACAGAGCATGTTTATTCTTGAAAAGCAAATTCCATATGAACAAGTTTTAAACTTGATACACTTCGTACACCTAACCTGCTATAATTGTAGATTCAAACACCTTAGTAATTCTTTATTGACAAACTACAAACCTCATTGGAAGTGGAAGGTAGAAAACAACTGAAATTAAAAAATATACAATCTTTCAGGTTTGGAACTAATGTACAAAGAAAGAACGACGGACATAATATAAATGTCTTGGATACCGTTAATTTGATCATATAGAAGAACAGGTGTCCTACATTCTGGCTTTGGGCCGAAATAACATAGCCTGTGACTGCATGCTTGCCTTACATGATTTACAATTAGATTGTTAATAAGTTTACATGTATAACGAGCGAAACACATCACTGTGTCTGTGCAGTATGATCTCGAACACGTGCGTTCACCCTGTCATGTTGTTATACACATAATAACACATTAGAATTACATACCAATCGTATCGAATCATTTCTACATTCAATACAAGAGGCCCATGGGCCTTAAAGGTCATCTGACTCATGGCACAAAACAACAAATATTTTACTCTGCCACATGAAACAGATTGAGAAATTACCAGGCAACACATGAGTTTATATACTGTGTTTACACACGGTCTTGATTTATTTCAAAACAAATTGAAATAGTTACAATAATTCAATTTAGTCATACATGTGAATATTGCCACTAGTCTATTTTGACCTACATCTACCAAAGTTTAGCTGGTACTGCAGCCTATTTATTAATTTTCAAGTTTTGGATCACTGTAATAAGGCAGTTGTTGTATACTTTGAGTATTGGAGACAGAGTTAGACACACTGCTGATGTCGCAGAAATCACTGCAAATATCAGAAATCATTCCATAAACGGACCGTCTAATTGACTTGTACTGTCATTTTAGTGATATCTAAATCTAATACTTAATTTCTGTTTAAAACATATGTTTCCACACATGTAATATTTCATCATAATATTTGAAATATATTTCAATTGATATATATATAAATTATTTTGATTTATTCATTGTATTGTCAGTTTGGGCGATCTCTCTCTATATTGTATATAAACATGAAATATATATTAAAATAAAGCAAAAGTTATGTAAATTTATTAGAATATTATTAACTAAAAGCGATGACATGTACATTAAAATAATGTGGATTGTCATATATAATTCATGTTGTCGAGAGATATTTTAATCTTCATGTAGATTTTTTTAGTGTTTACATTTCACATAAAATACAATATTTTATCATACATGTATTGCATGTACGTATGTCGTTATGTTCATTTGGCCTAGTGCCCTTTTCTCCCCTCTTTGCCTATCCCACCACCTAAGAAGGTGTGACACATTACCTGAGATGATGATCAGCCAGGCGTCACAGGTAAGGTTTACCTATTTTTCTTTAACCCTAGGGGGTCCATTATAGCACTCAATCCAATCGATAGCGTTAGAATTGTACCTGCTGCACCTATTGCATGATCGTAAAAGGCGACTAAATTTAGGATATTATCTTTTCTCTTCTTCCTAACTGACTTCATCTTTCCTAATGCCTCCCTTGGCACCGCCTCACTTTTGGCCTTGAGTTGAGCGTTCGCCCCTGTGAGGAAGGTTCTGGGTTCTGTCCCCTGGCCGAGACACACCAAAGTCTATAAAAGTGGTAGTTTCTGCTCCTGCTTAGCGTTCAGCATACAGGGAGTGGGACGACTGGTTCGCCCGTTGTCAGTATAATGTGACCGGGTGGGGTGTGTTTGCTTGGTGTCTTCGGCGGCATGCTTCAGTGATATAGCACTTTAAAAAGGGCAACAGTTCCACTATACAAGAAGACACAACACGAACATACCGCAGTCTCCCAGTACACTCGCCTCGCACAACATACACGCAAAACACCGCATACATGGGAGGCCGTCCTTATATGACCATAGCTGTTAATAGGACGTTAATAAATCGAACAAACAAACAAACCAATCGATAGCATGCTGTGATCGCCTCTGTACCTGTATAACCTGATTAGTTTAGTAAAGTCTACTTGACCCCATGTTTGGTTTTGTTTCAAATAATAATAATAATAAACTTCTAGCTCTTTTTGTCATCAAATTGCAATTATTCTTTCAATTTAGAATAATTGTTATAGATTTTTTCTCAAAATGAAGATAACGTATACACATTGTTTTGTATTTTGTTTGTATGTCATTTTTTTTTCAGGAGAGGGAGATGGGTTTATTAATAGTTAAAATTTATTCTACATATATACGTGTATACATGCGCACAGTTTGTATATTTTGTGTATTGCAACCATGCGTCGAGATCGGGCTCCCTTATACATGGATTACCCTAGCCCCACCCAAACCCTAAACCCCCTACAGCATAATGCATGTAAATAATCTAGCTATTGTATATTATTTCGCCGCACGCTCCTGACACTAATTCCTGCCCTTCGGCGAAGAGTTGTATTTACCTTCAATTTAGCTAATATCAATGGCTCAGGCATACATACTAGTCCAACGGATGTGCAGTATAGCAAAGGAGGAACGAAGTTAAAACAAGATATTTAGATAATAAACTATATAGATTTTCTGGTAAAACGCTATAATCTAGCAACTGGTTTGTTTTAAATTTTCATATACATGCAACAATGTTTAAAACTGCAATATCGTTTCAAGTTAACAGTAGAAAAAAACTGAAGATGTCTATTAAATACTTAGTAAATCAATATTGTAAAGACCTTATTAGCCGTACATTTGTCTGTCTAGCAGCTCTCAAGTACGTAAATCGTCAAGTAAACAAAACAAAATACATACATATATTTAATGGATATCCTTCATATATCACATTTAGATTTACCGTGTCTTCAATACAGTAGCATTAAAACCCCATCATCGTTTCACATGTTTACTCAATCAAATTGAATTCCTAAATTTATATCAACCACGATACCTATCGCCCAGACACCGTTCTTACCGCCCGTACCGCACATTGTGAGCACAACGCCCAGACCGCACATCGTGTAACGTTGTGCGATCACACAACTGTATAAACATGTAAACACGTGTACAATAAACAGAAAAACAATCGCACATATCTGAAGAAATAAAAGGCGAATGTCAAAATGGACTTATTGTCAAGCCCTGGTGGCGTTGTTTGTTTGAGATGCAGAGAAATGTAAATTTTCTCTGGGTCAACTTCATCACTGACAGGGTAAGTGGTTCACTGTTCCTAAGCCCTCGCAAAATACCTGTCAATCCGTGTCGGATGTTGTCCAAGGATGAGGATTTGTATTTTTGTTCCATCTGCTTTACGTATATCCGGTCTCCATGAAAGCTGGTCCACGTCCCGAGACTGGTTGAACTGCTCTCATGCGGATGCACACCACTTTTGGGGTGTGATGTGCGTCCGCGTGATATCAGTGTAGCTGAAGGCTTTCACAGGCTCTGGGTTCTGTCCCCTGGCCGAGACACAGACACCAAAGTCTATAAAAAGTGGTAGTTTCTGCTCCTGCTTAACGCCCAGCAAACGGGGAGTGGGACGACTGGTTCGCCCGTTGTCAGTATAAAGTGTGACCGGGTGGGGTGTGTTGCTTGGTGTCTTCGGCAGCATGCCTCAGTGATATAGCACTATAAAAAGGGCAACAGTTCCACTATACAAGAAGACACAACACTAACATACCGTAGTCTCCCAAAACACGCACCTCGCACAACATACAGGCAACACACCGCATACATATGAGGCCGTCCTTACATGACCATAGCTGTTAATAGGACGTTAATAAATCAAACAAACAAACAAACGAAGCTCTGAGGCGGTACTTGGCTTCGCCAACCGTCTCAAACTATAACAATTTAAAAATATGGAGAGCTAAAGCTCGACGCTCTATTAAGTCCGACAAGAAAAGTACTTAGAAAGAGTACGTCTCAAAAATTAATTCGAATACAACTTCTCGAAGAAAGTTTGGGAAATGATTGGTAAAATCAGTGGGAAAAGAAAAGCAACACCATCCTCCCACCTCATTAACAAAAATAAAATATTTTCTTCAAAATCCGAAATAGCTGACGCCTTTGCCAAAACATTTGCTAAAAATTCATCCGTCAAAAATCATTCCAAAAAATTTCAAAAATTTAAAAAAGAAAAGGAAAAGAGACGTCTTAATTTTAAATCCTCCAATAGTGAAAGTTACAATAGGCCTTTCGAGATACCAGAATTGCTCGAGTCCCTTTAGAAATCAAAGAACTCGGCAGCTGGACCAGACGAAATTCCATATATGTTTTTAAAACAATTACCAGACTCTTCACTAAAATGTCTTTTAACTATATTTAATCAAGTTTACTCTTCTGGCAAAATTCCCGAGTCTTGGAAGGAATCTACTATTATACCCCTTCCGAAGCCCGGGAAAGATGCTACTGATGCCAATAACTTTCGTCCTATTTCATTGACGAGTTGTATTTGTAAAACTCTAGAACGTAATGATAAATACTAGATTAGTTTGGTTCCTGGAATCAAACAATATTTATAAGTCCTTTGCAAAAGCGGCTTTAGAAACCGCAGGGGAACGGTAGACCACTTAGTTAGACTAGAAACATTTATACGAGAAGCATTTGCCAAGAAAGAACAACTGGTGGCCGTAATTCTTTGACCTTGAAAAGGCATACGACACAACTTGGCAATATGGAATCATGAACGATCTCCATGATATCGGTATACGTGGTAATTTGCCAAAGTTTATTTCAAATTTTTTTTATATCTGACAGGCATTTCAAAGTTCGAACGGGTTTCAACTTATTCAGAAACAGAAACACAGGAGATGGGCGTCCCTCAGGGTGGTATCCTGTCCGTCACACTTTTTGGATTAAAAATTAACAGCATAACTAAATGTCTTGGCCAATCTACGGAAGGGTCTCTATTTGTGGATGATTTCTTGATCTGTTACAGATAAAAAAACATGCACACTATAGAACGACAACTACAACAATGTTTAGGCAAATTACAAAATTTGGCTGACGAAAATGGCTTTAGATTTTCAAGATCAAAAACTGTCTGTATGCACTTGTCAAAAAAGAAAACCGCACAATGATCCTGACCTCACACTCAATGGAATTAAAATTCCAGTAGGTGAACAAACTAAATATCTTGGACTAATATTTGATTCGAAACTTTGTTCCACATATCAAACATCTGAAGGATAAGTGCTCGAAGGCGCTGAACATTCTACGAGTTCTTTCCCATTCTGATTGGGGTGCAGACCGTGAAATGCTTCTACGTATCTATCGGGCACTTATTACATCAAAACTTGACTACGGCTCTATTGTCTATGGATCGGCTCGCAGCTCCTATCTACAGATGCTTGACCCTATACAGAATCAGGGACTGCGTCTCGCACTTGGAGCTTTTCGAACAACACCTGTGAAGAGTCTCAATGTGGAAGCTAATGAGCCATCTCTAGACGATCGACGAAAGAAATCATCCTTACAGTATGCTGCTCAACTGAAATCCAACCCCAAAAATCCCGCATTTAACCTTGTATTCAATCCACAACATCAAGAAATATTTACACAAAATCAAAAGCTCATACCAACATTTGGCATTAGAATTTCAAAATTGTTGCTGGAACTAAATATAAATTTCGACACCATTGACGAGTACACCATATCGAAGTTAAGTTATCATGGTCACTCAGAGGCACTGAGTAATCAGTAGGATTGATATTGTTAATCATAATATTTAGGGATTTATAGAATCACCGCTAGGTCAGCTGTGTATTATTTGTATATATTTGCATTGAGTAATTTGATAGGAACAGTAATAATGTAGACACTGTATAGATCATCAGTTAATTGTGACTGGTACGGACCCGGTAAACGTCATAAATGTACACGACCTTGAGGATATACTAGGTCAACGTTAGCTCCATGAGACGGAGTCAGAAATCCCTCGGCTGACATCGTGACACATAAAATCGCAATTTCTACGACAAGCATTTTCTGGAAAAAGATAAAATCAATTCAACCATTTCCAACGTTGAAAAGAATCGTATGCATCACATGTTTAGTATAAAGATGCAATGTACACCGTGTCGAATCGAGAATTAAAAGGATAAAATGACATAAATAGTGTACAAACTGCTCATTAACAGCTGAGAGTTGAATTCTAATATGACAAGGATACACGGAACGAATATACCGCAGCCTCCCAAAACATACGTAAATCTAAACAGCATTCTTACATGACCCTGGCTGTCAATATGACTTTAATTAATCAAACAAAATAACAAAGCAACAAACAATCTCTGTGCCCTTACAGACAATAAAGCAATACATTACAAATTAATATGAAAATACGCGTATATAGGAATTATCAATACACATGTTGTTAGTCAGGGTTACAGAGACAAAATTACTCACCAGGTGAAGATTTCTACTCTGATGTTGTTATAGTTGATCCGGTGGTCTGTTTAAATTTCTATTTCATAAATCCCAATATATATACCCATGACAGACCAATCACAGTTCTGAATATCAATAATTCTCATTTACCTCCCACATGTTTCATTTTATTATTACTTTTATCCATATTAAAATATATTGTCATATCATATTCCAAAGGAACAAGAAACAAAAACAGACCCGAAAGTAGAGACAGATGGTAATATTTCTCATCAAACAGGAATGCGTATGACAAAAAATAATATCATAATCGTTCATCTATCTAACATATCACGATGGTTAGGTGTATTTTTGTTAATTACAAAACGATTACCGTATTCGTCGTAATTAGCACCTCTCTTCTTTTCTAGATAGTATGTGATGTCTCTAACATCAGCATTGTATGCCACATGTGAATCACGATATGATAATGCGTCTCAAAGGATAAAAGGCATAAGCATGTTTACTATAACAGATTAATGAACCAAGAGTACAGAAAGATCTAAAATATGGCTGACTTTTTTCGTCCACAACTTACAAGGATATTGATCCTGCCCGGTGTCCTTTTGATTGTCAATGTCACATAATAGGTAACCCAGAACTATAGAGTGCCTACTGTAGTAGGCCTGCATTTTATACTATTGCAAATTTCCTGTTTAGGTGGCAGTGTACAGTAAATTTGAAATATTCAGCAAAATAAAGTGCAGACTTTAATTATGTACACACAGCTTTTTAACCTTAAATGACATCTATATAATAAAAGTATTTATATTTTTAATCTACACAACATTTGCAATTGTTATACAGAGTTCATTTTTGGACAGGTATGCTTTTTGTGGTTTTGTGAAAACCATGATAACCAATTTTTTAAATGCAAAAAAAATGGATTTTCAACCCAAAATTACACCCCCTCTTAGAAAATTTTTTTCTTGAACACAGTTTAAAACCAAGCATCATTGCCGTGATAGCGGAATTGAGCCTATTTCGACAAAGGTATATCATTAAACTTTTGAGCAATCTTACCTCGTACCCCGGCTTTCAATTTCTGCTGCTACAGTATTGAATTTTTAGCTTGCCTGGCCCGAAGGGCCGGTGAGCTTATGTCGTCCGTCAACATTTCCTTTAAATCGCTACTAGTAATAGAGTTCTGCATGGAATGTAACCATATTTGGCCACAAACATCCTTGGGGAAGGGAAACAGAACGTGTATAAATTTTGGCTCTGACCCATTAATCTCGAAACCATTTCGGGGAATTGTTTTATCCAAATGTGAAGCCTGCATATAAATATCTTGATTGAATTCACCAAATTTAGGATATATTTTTTAATGTTTATGCATATAATAAAACAGGGGCTTTCTGCTGAATAAAAATCTCACCCATGGCCATTCGGTCTTACTGTACACTGCTACCTTATACAGCATGTTTTGTATTTTAAAGTTTTCCGAAAACCCAAACAATGTCTAAACAAAGTTGTGACGAACAAAATGACTTATCCGGATACTGTGTATCTCTAATAGTCATCGAGTAATGCCATTTTCCCCATAAGTTATCTTTTCACCAATATCCCTCCAATACAAGTAACAAGGGGAGGTAATTTGAAAAAAATAAAGGTTAAATAACTATGATGTTTTCTGAAATAAAATCATTCTGAAAATTGAATATGGTATATGGAGTTTCTCTCTATGCAGAAAAGTGAATAATACTGGGTTGCTATGAAATCTGACCCTGTTCTGTGACGTCATAGCAACCATGACGTCATAATAATTGTGACGTCATCATTATCTGCGCAACGGACGTCATAAATACTTAGTGTTATTATTTCTGACTATACAAATCCTATTTTACTTTACCATAGCATTAAATATACTTATTCAGATAGATAAATATTAACATGACATTTCAAAATGGCATTATTTCCAGCATATTTAATCACAATATTGAGTTTTCAACCTTAAAATATAGAATATTACATCTATTCATACAAAACTGTACGCTATTCCCATTTTATTGAAAAAAAAAACCAACATTTCCCCTCTTTTCTTAAAAAATGCCAATAACTGAAAATATCGGCTTAACCGAACACTCACTCTAGTACAAAAAAATACATATTATAGCCTTAATTATATTAAAACTGAGAAATCAATGAAAAACAACCCCGAAATTAGAACTTTTGCTGTAAATCTCCATGGATACCGGGTAATTAGCAGAGCAAAATTAATTGGAATTCATATTAAATGGACTGAGAGACACCCGGTTAGCTGTTTTCAGCTTGCTGTTCAAGTGTTAAATGATTAATCAATTAACAGTCAAGCATATCATACCATACCTAGGTAGCAAATTACAGAATGGCAAAATTAGCCAATTACCTCCCTTTAGTTGAAGCAAATGAAAAATATATATATTTACACAGTTTCAAACTGTTTGCTTGTGATTTCTAAGATATATGAATGAAAATTTAACAAAAGCAATTATAATCAAGGTCATTATCCAAAAAAAACAGAGAATTTCATTCACTTATAAGGTGGCAGTGTACAGTAGATTTGAAAACAAATCAGCAAAATAAAGTGCAGACTTCAATTATGTACACACAGCTTTTTAACCTTAAATGACATCTATATAAAAGTATATATATTTTTAATCTACACAACATTTGCAATTGTTATGCAGAGTTCTTTTTTGGACAGGTCTGCTCTTTGTGGCTTTGTGAGCCTGTAAAAACCATGATAACCAAATTTGATTTTTTGAAAAAAATGAAAAAAATTGGGATTTTCAACCCAAAATTACCCCCCTCTAGGAGAATTTTTTTCTTGAACACAGTTTAAAACCAAGCATCACTGCCGTGATAGCGGAATTTAGCCTATTTCGACGTAGGTATATCATTAAACTTTTGAGTAATCTTACCTGGTACCCCGGCTATCAATTTCTGCTGCTACAGTATTGAGTTTTTCCATCTTAGACGCACATTCGGATACCCTCTAAACCATAAATCTCGAACCCATTTCGGGGAATTTCTTGTGAAAAATGTGAAGCCTGCATATATTTCTCTAGATTGAATTCATCAATTGTAGGACATATACATTTTTTATTATTTTTTTATGCATATAATAAAAAGCGGCTTTCTGCTTAATAAAAATCTCACCCATGGCCATTCGGTCTTACCGTACACTGCTACCTTACAGTTAGTTATCATTATTTAAATTATAATGAATAGAATATACATTGTATACATATTGCTTTTGACAACTTCCAAAGCTGTTTTCACGCATTTGTGTTAGTATGATTGATTATATGGCGACTTTATCGCAAGGGGATTACTCAAGATTCGACCCCTTCTCGTATATAGAAAGCTCGACCCCTTCTCGTATATAGAAAGCTTCATTGGAAAAGAAAAGGCCTCGATCAACATGAGAGAGGAGCTTAACATTCTTTTCGATGGAGGTAAAATCTGATGTTGTGGCATCAAACACACGCTGGAAATATTTTTTTTTGAAAACATACTTCCTTTCACTAAATGGTTTTGGTTATTTAAACATATATGTAAATGCACTGCGTTTTCTCATCAAATCGGACCGTGGGATATTAAATATTATAATACATTGTTCATCAAAATTAGTGGTACGTGTAAATGAACAAAACATGATTGTTTAGACCAATGTGTTTTGATATCAATTAGTATTTTCATTTCTTTGGTAAATACAAAGTATTGCACCTTTTTATATGATAGGTGAAATCCACGCAAAACGTCTTTTAGATGTCTTAGATAGTTTTCGTTTGGAAATGAAAACAAACCTACGCATTCTGATACGGTCTTCAAGCCTGTTTCGAACGATCTGCTCAAGAATAACCTCTATATGTTTATATGGCTTGGCCACTGTCCACCGTTTACTGTTTTTTTTATTGAACGTCCTGTGCATTCTAAATGTAAAATATAATGCATGTTAAGTTAAGTGGTAACAGAGCGAAAATAGGGTGAGACAACACCTATATGATATTAATGTTTTATTAAAAATACCCAAAAATGAAATCATTATTTTAAGCAAAGATGTAGACTATGCATAAAAGTCTTTTTGCCAAGGCGACTAATGGAATATTTCTTTATATTATGCGTTGTCTAACTTGTCTTGGTACAACGTATTATCACACATTAATGTACATTATCTATGTTCTTTATCATAATCATATAGTATGAAACTTACCTGAGTGTACCATCCGGCCTTTTCTTCACATCTCTGTTTAGATTACTGTTGTAATCTAAGGCTGCCAGGATGTTCCTTGCCCTGTACACAGGTGGGTTGTATGCAAAACATTTGGAGGCATACATCAATATAAGCTGATGAAAGTTCTCCAGTTCTGCTGTTGCTCTTCAAATTAAAATGAGAGTAACGAATACATTGTTTATATGATTGTTGCCGGCCATTATGCGTAACTGTCAATATTATAACTTTGGACTTTTGTTTGCTGCAGTCTAATTTATTTATTTTTGTTTTTAATAACCAACCTACATTGTACAGTTTGTGCACAGGCTTTTGATTATTTAATTACATAAAGACTGTTTAACTATAGAATCAGTACCTAGCAACTCCCCCTATGGGATTCAAATATGTAATCACTCGGCCATTACAGCTCCTTTCAAAAGTCTAATGTAATGACCAAGGTATACATGTAATTAATTTGAATTTTGAACAAAAGGAGAGATCATTCATGCATGTCTATAATTTGTAGCTATATCTTAACAATTTCATAATTGTAAATAAATAAATATTGGTACAGCACACTGACCTTGCATTTAGATAGTAAGGTACTTTATTCAGGAACCGTTTGTCCAGAACAAACACGAATGTTCATCCACAACATGACGAAGGTGACCTGACCATAATCCCTAAAAAACATACAATTATCGATGCATTAATATCTAATGAAAACTTAAAGATGTATGTAAGGCTCAACCAACAAGATATGGTACTTACTGTAGTAATAAAAAAATATAAAAAAAAATGTCATGTTTACAGCATTTATTAGAAGCATTTGTATTATAATAATGGCGTATCACTATAATCGAGCACTAAATTAAAAGGACAATAAAATGAGGCTTAGTCTGTTACATAATCACGAAGCAAAATATGACGCAAATTATTGTTCTACATTCGTATGAAAGATATAACTAGAAATATTTACAAATTCCACAACATTGATAAGTATTTTGATTGATACCGTTGAAATTCCGAATCGTTGATAAATATGAACAAGCAGGTATAACATGAATGCTGTACCCATACCTGCGCCAAGGATCGTACGCAAACAAATGCAATACATAACCACTGAGGAGTTAGTGAAATTATATTTAGACAAGAACATGCACCTAATAACGTAAACACACTACTGTAAGAGTGATTTGAGTTATTTTAGACAAAACACTGGCAAGGACCAGGGTTCGGCGTACAAGACGTCCAACTACATTGTGTAATGGCGGACAGCAAGGGAGTTTGAACATTTCACCAATCTGATTGAAATACAGATCCTTATAACCACTCCGTTCAATAGAGGCACGTAGTGATAATATGGATCTGTATTTTAATCAGATTGAACATTTCACATACATTTCACTAGTGGGAGTTTCTGGCATATAACAGTAAAACCAACTATTAAATTTAAAATCAAGTAGAACTGGTTTGTTCCCGATACTGAATTGTCCCTTTAATTAAGTGTTGATTTTGTATAAATTTGTAATTTTCAAGTAAAGTTTATACATGTAGTTTGATTTGTATACATACAATGAAATCTTCATAAGTGTTTGCTGTTTGAGCCACCAGCCAGAAATGGTTGGAAATGTCCTGACTCCACTTTAGCAGCAACTGACATTCCTTATCTTGACCAACCTATAAACAAATGATGGCATCAACTTCATATCTCTAGAAATGTTACAGGAACTGTTTGTGAATATAATATCACTTACTCATAAATGCACCGATCTGGGAATGGACATCAGTGACAACCTCCTTCACACTCATTCCGTCTCTGCTCTGCTCAGTTCTCTCATCACTTTTTGGAATCCAGCTTTTTACACCAAGAAGCTTTTCTTTTCGGTTTCCCTCTTATCAACAGTAACAAAGTTAAGAATTTTCTTCGAATCATTCTCTATAACAGTATAAGAACATAATTTTGCATTATATCCAGAACTGTCCATTCTTCCATCACCTGTAGAACATACATCAAATGTATGTGCGAGATATGCAACATTTTGATAAATTTGAGTTATGTAAATTTCATTGTTTTCAGAGTGATACACATGGGAACTTGAATTTAGACAAAACTACAAGGGGATTTAGACAAAACTACATGGGCGCCTGTACCAAGAATGGCAAGATCCTTCCCTCTTAACTCTTCAAAAACAGACTGCTGATGATCTCTCCAAGCCTGGTCAATAGTTAGCACAATGTAGCATCTTTGAAGTCTACTGTAAACCAAATGTAATTCCAAAAACTGAGCAAACAATGCCACTTTTCCATAATTGTTTCCAGAGGTGAACAATGCGCTAGACATCATGATATCTCCTGTACGCAGACCTCTTCTCAAAACTGGTTGTGAACACCACCTAAACACAATGTGATCTTCTTCACACACCTGAATTAACATATTACAAAATGAGTGAATGCATAAAACATAAGAATTAAAAAGCACAGTAATAATTTCATACAAGATACACTTTTATCTTCTGAACAAAAGAAAAATTAGATTAACAGGAAGATTTGAGTGAGAGGTTAAAGTCAAATATTTGTAAAATAATGAGATTCAAAGATCAAAATAGAAATATGTAATCAGACTTTAATCTTTCAAGCCTCTTTGAATATTGTTGGAGCTGTAAACGAGTTGTGATGTAAATTATAAAAGAGTATTATTGTTTATTGAATAAGTGTCTTGATAAAGTCTTTAAGTTAAATTCATATGAAAGTCTAAATATGTTATCATGTCTGAATAAAAGAATGCAGATGTATGCTGTATAACAGTGTATATGTTTTGATGACATACCCATTTAAGATATATAGCTGATCCAACAAAACTGTGTTTAATACTTGGTACTCTCCCACATTCTTTAACTTTACAAGTATATTTAAGATTGCTAGCCAATTGAAGGACATGATTTAGGTAAATGAGACATGCTTCATCCTTTGCAATATAGTGTGCATGCTCAGGCTCATACACCCTCCTAACACCTGTCCCATTCTCTTTGCCTTTGAATTCTTCTCTGTCGAGGTCCTGTTCAGTATTTTCCTGACAATATCCCATCTCGATATCCCCAAAGGAAACATAATTTACTTCTTGAAAATTCATTGGCCTTCATTTCAAATGGAAAATATTATGATGCACAATTAAGTAATGATACAAATACATGTACTGTATAAATGCATATGAAATATTAAACTGACTCAAGATTTATAATAGTGATATTACCCAAATAAATGCATATCATTGTGATGAGGTCGATAATGGTTTTATTATATGGATGTTTGTTTTGCTCACTCCTGTTTGGTTGAAAGTATACTTTCCTACCATGCTACAGTTTGCTCTTAGAAATGATTCAACAGAACTATTCATTTTCTGGGAGAGTAACTACTTAATATCAGGAAGAGGTCATATGCATATGTATGTCTATACCTGGTTGAAGGATTTACATCATCAATATTAAATACCATATAATAAAACATATGTCTACATGTTTTCAGGTGGATATGGTGATTTGTCAACCTTCAAAAATTATATAACACTCACCGTCGAGTAATATCACTTTCTCAAGTTAATCAACCACTGTATCCACCTACAAATAGGTATTACCTAAGAAAAAATATTAACTGAGGACAATGCATTTTTTCTAGGTTAATATGTTTTTTTTTAAATCCAAGGTAAATATTTGAAAACAATTTGTTTTTGCTCGAAATATTGATAAATAATCATGTATAATAAATCATGTGTTGATTGCAATTGAGATATAAAAGCATGAAGCTCCATTCAAGATACCTTAACTGATTTGAAATTATTACTACTTCCTTCTTCAATGAAATAATCCACTTCGAATCTATATATATTTACATATCAAGGTTTACATTCTCTTACACTTAGTACTGCATATAATAATCGAGAGACCTAAGGCTCTTAACGGTCATTTGAAAAGAATTAAATACGTTTTTCAATACGCTCACTTTAGCCTCCATCTTCAGGTTGGATTTAGGTAGGATGAAAAATACACTTTTTACTACAGACACATTTCAATAAGATTCATATAAATTTTTAGTATCGGTAACTCTAGTACAATTTTTACAGGTTTTTCAAGATGACGGCTGTGGCAGCCATCTTTGATTTCAGATCATTTGTTTGTTTGTTTGTTTGATTAATTAACGTCCTATTAACAGCTATGGTCATGTAAGGACGGCCTCCCATGTATGCGGTGTGTTGCGTGTATGTTGTGCGAGGTGAGTGTACTGGGAGACTGCGGTATGTTCGTGTTGTGTCTTCTTGTATAGTGGAACTGTTGCCCTTTTATAGTGCTATAACACTGAAGCATGCCGCCGAAGACACCAAGCAACACACCCCACCCGGTCACATTATACTGACAACGGGCGAATCAGTCGTCTCACTCCCTGTATGCTGAACGCTAAGCAGGAGCAGAAACTACCACTTTTATAGACTTTGGTGTGTCTCGGCCAGGGGACAGAACCCAGAGCCTTCCTCACAGGGGCGAACGCTCAACGCAAGACCAAAAGTGAGGCGGTGCCAAGGGAGGCATTACGAAAGATAAAGTCAGTTAGGAAGAAGAGAAAAGATAAGATCCTAAATTTAGTCGCCTTTTACGATCATGCAATAGGGGCAGCAGGTACAATTCTAACGCCCTACCTGCAGGGCCAGATTTCAGATCAACCCGAAAAAATAATAACACTTGGTAGGGATCATTTCAAGTAAGTTTCAGCAGGAGCTTAAAACAAGAAATTAAAGTGGGATAGGTTGGATGACTCATGGCTGACAACGGATGAAGCATGATGGGAATTAGCTATAGGTCATTCGGACCAACCGGGTCAGATGACCTAAAAAGTAGATCTTGCGTGAATACATACCCAAGTGTAATGTAAAATCTTGGCTAAAAGTCTATATCATCTCAGCATTCACCTTCCATTTCTTGGAGACATTCTTCTTCCGACACTGTTATCGTCAGACTGTAGTTTAAAACACAACTGTAAACATATTTTTGATATATTATGTTTGTCTATATATCTAATCTACAAAAGCATTATAATCATTTTATTGCAATTATCTGTTGACAATTTTTAAATCTTAAATACTGTTGATAATTGAATACATGTATGTAAGGGACTGTATGTATATGTGAACAATGGGTGCATATATATGATATGTGCCAATATAGCATTACATTTGTCATTTATTATATATGATAATGAATACAACTTATATAAATATTAATACATATATCGAAGATTCAGTTTCCTACAGATAAACAATCATCTATCATAACAGAAAACAGATGCACTGTCAGTTTCAAGGGACATGAACCTAAATAAACCATGTAAATTTGAGTAAAATACACATTTAAGACATGTCAGATGCCTTACTTAGTAATATATATAAGTTATTGTGCAAATGTGTCAAATAGAAATAATTAAAATGGAAATTCCATCTTTTTGTATTTTGAACTGGCCCGGTCGATTGTATAGTAGTGTTGAACTTTAGTGACCTCCCACAATGCACTGGTCAAATTACATGAATGGAACAAAATGGTGGGTCAAAAACGTGGGTGAAGCGAACACAAACGACTTCCGATAAAAAAACAGTGCACGTCAAGAGTCAGTAACGTGCGCGATTGGGAAAGTAGGTAAATATAACTGGATCGCTGAAATTAAAGAGACGGGAGCAACTACCCACTTGATACTTACGTGATGTACATATGTGCAATAAGTCAGGAACCTCCCTTCGCGGTGCCCTGTCGAATGAGAAGTCTCGTTTGACTTTTGACTTATCATTCTTAAGCTAAATACAAATTGTTTTATATAACAAATATGGCTTAAACTTCATTTGTCAACCATCGTAAATTAGAAAATAATCTTAAAATGTGGGAAACTAATATTCCTTGTCATGCCGACAAGTTTGTTGTTCATTATTATAATGAACATCAAACTTATATATATAATATAACCTCGCTTTCGGCCAGCTTTCGTTTTGTGTTCCAAAAAATGAATATGACGGTCTATTTTTATCATTTTTGAGGTAGGTATTCCCCATGTTTTCCTGTCGTTTTAGATAACCAATAATTGTAATAAAATATTCAATAAACATTTGTAAACCATATCTAAGCATACAGAACAAATTATTTTAAGGTTCATGTCCCTTTAACAAGTGAGAATAACATTATGTAGCTAGAACTCACAACCCTGGAATTACCGCATGTCTCCCACTCTAAAATTAAATTGAGAAACTGAGCTAAAGAGAGCACAAGCACGAAAGTGAAAGACAATGATATCCTTATTGTAATGGGCCTTTAATGCACAATATAGGAAAATTAGGCAATCAGAATGGTCTAATTTTTAGCAATTTTACTTAAAAGTACTTGTTTCTGTAGGTACCATGCGTTGTACTGTCCTATTGGGGACCCCAAAACACTTCTGAATCTCTCAGTATTCTAAAGCTGACTTCCTGGACAGCACCCAGATACCCTTAGGAACACCAAATCAATTATTCACCATTATATTACTTCACATATAGGGTCCCAACTTAATAACAATTATATTTCATTCCACTATACAACACAACAAACTATCATGGCCTATATGATCGATATCAATTCCTTAGTGAATCACAATAAGACCTGGGTCATGTTGCAGCTGTAAGGTTCTTAATACTTTCTGAGCGGAGTACCTACATCATGTTCAGCACCATGGGGCTTACCAATGTGTAAAAGTTTGTTTAGCAATCCTAAGGACACTGAGGGTCACGTTTTTCAAAATAAAAATTTACACGGTTGTCAGTAGTCCCACCTTCCAATGATAATGACATGACAAACTTTGACAAACTATGACGTCACAATCACTGGAAGGTGGAACTAATCATTTTGAATCTCGAAACTACTGTTTAATAAAGAGTTCTTATTTATATTTCGCACAGTTAAAAGTGTACCACAAATGTACAGCTTATTATTTTTTTACGTTGAATTACCTGGTTTGGGCATTTTGAATGGAGCTGAAAGTCTTTGACTTGGAGTTGAAGTGATTTTCCTCGTAAAATCCTGGTGGCTGCTGAATATCAAAACATCTTAAGAAAAAATCTACTATACTACGTCTAGTATAGACTAGGCCTAGTTACTGTTTGAGATAGGGGCCTATTTGTATAATACTTCTAACATGACAACACACACCATTCGTAAAATTGTTACGTTAAGTCACAGTACGTTACTACGTAAAAATTACAATGTAACGTTATGTATGAACTGCACATTGAATTAATGTGTAAGCTTACCGTTTACATCCCTGTTGTCGGATCGTGTGTATTTAAAAACTTAAACATACAAGATATATCGATCCACTGATTATTGTAGAATACATTTATTCACAATAACCTTTCAGACAAACTGATATTTTTTATTATTAGTATTAAAGTATATGTTTTAACATATAAAAAATTACCCCTCTCGGTGCCCCACTTACCTATTTAGAAGTAGCTGAGGTCATATTCAGCTTTCACAGCCTCCCATCTTTCCAACATGTCTCCAATTGAAACTCTTGACCGCCCTCGACATTTAACCCGTTCTGCATTCTTTCTTTTTCTTTTCAGATTAGGTGCTTGTTTTAGGACGGCTCAACATTCGTTTGAGTGTGTGCCCTACTTTTGGCGTTCGCCCCTGTGAGGAAGGCTCTAGGTTCTGTCCCTGGGCCCGCGACACATCAAAGTCTTAAAAGTGGTCGTTTCTGCTCTTGCTTAGCGCTCAGCATACAGGGAGTGGTACGACTGGTTCGCCCGTTGTCAGTATAATGTGACCGGGTGGGGTAATGTTACTTGGTGTCTTCGGCGGCATTCTTCAGTGATATAGCACTAAAAAAAGGGAACAGTTCCCACTCTGTACAAGAAGAGCGTACAACATGAATATATCGCTAGTCTCCCAAAACACGCACCTCGCACCAAATACACGCAACGCACCGCTTACATGGGAGGCCCTCCTTACATGACCATAGCTGTTAATAGGACGTTAATTAATCAAACAAACAAACAAACAAACCATCTTTGTGTACATTAAGTTCCAGTCATGCGCATGTTATCTAATTAGCGGTTTTGAAGGCGGTGCTTTCGACTTTATATCGGACCGCGCTTAAGTAAATTTGAAACTTTTAGAAATTTGTATCTTTTTAACCCTACACTTCCTGAGAGTTTAATTTGGGTAAACTTTTTGAGTTATTTGTGATATAATTTCCATTTCTTTGCATTACGGACCCCGAAAGATACGGGTTATGCGGCTTTAATCAGTCAATGCTTGTAATTTCCTTCATCTGGTGTTTCAAATAAATGTATTTCTAATTTCGCTAAAGGTTCTGTCCCCTTGCCGAGATAACAGTTTATTTTCTATATAATGCACTTTGAAATAAGTTCTAAACTTGTTCTCATTTCTTTAATAATATTATCTTACAAACGTTGTATATACAATGACAAAATATTTTTTTTTATTTAAAATGTTCTGTGTATACCATATATCACCAAAACCAAAAGTTAATGAACATAATTTTTCCCCCTTATGATATACCGAATTTTCTTTGCAATCAGACTTTTTTAATATCATGTTCAACGAATTCATCACCGCAAGCCACAATATGCAGTTTTCAATGAAGCCAATATTTAGCAAGATAAATCTTGCTCGTTATGTAAAAAGGAAAAGGTCGTATTTCAAATAAAACATTGAATCATTAACCGATATTATACCACCGAATACGACTTCAAAACCATCTCGTTTAGTGTTTCAATGTGTGTGCCCTGCAGGTAGGGCGTTAGAATTGTACCTACTGCCCCTATTGCATGATCGTAAAATGCGACTAAATTTAGGATCTAATCTCTTTTGTTCTTCCTACTTGACTTTAAATTTCCAAATGCCTCCCTTGGCACCGCCTCACTTTTTGGCCTTTAGTTGAGCGTTCGCCCCTGCGACGAAGGCTTTGGGTTCTGTCCCCTGGCCGGGACACCATATAGTCTATATAAAAGTGGTGGATGTTTCTGCATTCGTGCATAGCGCTCTGGCTCATTCAGGGAGGTGAGACCAACTGGTTCGTCGTTGGTACGTATTAGGTGAACGGGTGGGGGTGTTGCCGTGGCTTGGCGGTATTCAGCGGCCATACTATCAGTGCTTATCGCTACAGTACAAATGGGCTACATAGTTTCACTATACAAGAAGAAGCTTTGATTATTATTCGCAGTCGCCCCAAAACTACGCACCTGCCAAAAATCACAACACCTAAAAATCAACCTTTGCCAGAGGTGTCGCAATGTTCTTTTTGAGGAAGCAAATACTCTATCGGTGCTTGAAATTAAGCGTTTTCACATTGTTATTTCACTCATTACTATCCAGACCCGGTGTTGACATTCCCAATTCTAACACACCTCAATTGTTTCTATACGATCCCTATTAAGCGAACGCCCACATTCTTTGACAACCATGTGTGGCTAAGGAAGGACCTGTAATTTCCATTGCCATATTGAACAAGAGGCCCAGAGGGCCTGTATCGCTCACCTGGTTTGTAATGCCAAGTAATATTCTGAATACAGGTTCATTGTTTTTTCTGAAGGAATTATAATATTAACCTCTAAATCCCCTATTGGGCCCCACCCCTCCTGCCCCCAGGGGGTCAGAGCCAAAATTTACACAAGTTCTGTTTCCCCTTCCCCCAAGGATGTTTATGGCTAAATTTGGTCACAATCCAAGCAAAATTCTAGTACAAGTAGCGATTTAAAGGATTTACCTCTAATTTCCCTATTGGGCCCCACCCGTCCTGCCCTGGGGGGCCAGAGCCAAAATTTTTTACAAGTTCTGTTCCCCTTCCCCCAGGGATGTTTGTGGCCAAATTGTGTTACATTCCATGCAGAACTCTATGACTAGTAGTGATCTATAGGATTTACCTCTATTTCCCCTATTGGGCTCACTCCACCTACATACACCCGTACTGCCACTCCGTGCGGGGCCCAAGATGCTAATCGCCTTTTATCAGCACAGTTCCTGTTTCCAACTCCCCCCATTGAATTAGTTTAAGGCCTACAATTCGGTTAACAAATCAAATGCAAATATCTCATTAATTTGACTATGTTAGCCTATATAATAGGGATGGCCTATATATTCCCTCTATATGTACCAAACCCCATCCAGCCACCCGGAGGGGCTCATGCCAAGAGCCAAAATTTATATCAAAGTTACAGTCTCTCCTCCTTTTCCCCGCTAAAAGGTATGTTTTGTCAGTCCCAATATTGGTTTCATTTCGCCGATTCAGAAACTCTACTGAACTTGTAATGGGATTTACAAGAATATACATACATTACCCCGATTGGGGCCCCTGACCGCCTCCTGCCCCCGAGGGGGTGAGTTCCACAAATTTATTCTAAAAGTTCTGATACTTTCCCACAAGGATAGTGTGTGATACATAAATTATGGTTCCATTCCCTGCAGAACCTCTAGGACAAAGTCGCGATATCTATGGTATTTACCGCTTTTTTCCCCTATGGGGTCCTCGTCCCCCCTACCTGCCACCGGGGGAGTCTAGAGCCAAAAATTTTATTACAAGTTCTGTTAACCCTTCTCCCTAGGCTATGTTTGGTGGCCCACAATTCTGGTTACCATTCCATTTCCAGAGAACACTTATGACTAGTAGGGAATTACAGGCTTTACCTCAATTTCCCAATATTTGGGCCCCCTCCCTGCCCCCGGTGGGCGGACCATGATAGCTACAAAATGTTTACAAGTTACTGATCTCACTTCCCACAAGGCAATTGTTTGATGACCACAATTTGGTTACATTGCCATGCAGAACTCTAGGACAAGTAGCGATTTATAGGATTTACCTCTATTCCCATATTGGGGCCCGCCCTCCTGCCCCCGGGGGGTCAGAGCCAAAATTTATACAAGTTATATTCCCCCTCCTCTAAGGATGTTTGTGGCAAAATTTGGTTATAATCCATTGCAGAACTCTTGGACAAGTAGCGATTTATAGGATTTACCTCTATTTCCCATATTGGGCCCCGCCCTCTCTGCCCCGGGGGGTCAGAGCCAAAATTTTATACAAGTTCTGTTCCCCAAGGATGTTTGTGGCCAAATTTGGTTATAACCCATGCAGAACTCTCTATGCACTAGTAGCGATTTTTAAAGGAAATGTTGACGGACGGACGGACGGACGACGGACGCCGCGCCGCAAGACAATAAGCTCACGGGCCAGGTGAGCTAAAAACGCTGCCTAAAATGTTATGTAGACTATTTGCTAATACATCAAATGAAATGAAGTCTTTATCTCGACCAGTTTCTATATCTATACTGACGCAGTTCAATCGCGATGGGATATAGAGTTTTGACCTCTTCGCATAGATGCCAACATTTTGTAATAGGAAATAGGAGCAGGGGGTCAAGGGGGCGGCAGCTGACGATAATATAGAAATAAACATACTAATCTAACACTAAAATGAATAAAATGAACATTTTGTTTTTATTTTCTTTTAAACTCTGAAAGGTGTAAGTTTTTAATGCACAGTTTTACTCTGAAGGTGTAAAACAGTTTTTCAATGCACAGTTCTACTTTAACAGGGCCTTTCATAGGTTGCCTCCTTGAAAGTTCTACTTAGACAAAGCCTCATAGGTTGCTTTCTTGGCTTTTTTCAAGAGGGATGTTGAAGGATTTGATTTGAAGGCACTCTCTCCTCTGCTGTTCATGCAAACCTTGTGTGTGACTAAGGCACCCAGAGTACCTGTTTTCATATTTGGCCTAAATTTTGTTTTAGTTTTTGTTACAAAGCTGAAAATTCTTTCACAGTCTGTGTTTGAATGAAAAATTGTCAATATACCAAGCATCACTCTGGTCAGTAAGGGAAATCTGGCATTTCCAGTCATAGGGTGTATCAGCTTTCCAATTTTGTACCATGCTAAATCCATTCTGTCTGAATCCAAAATGTCTTGACTTAGTTCATGTACTTGGAATTGCAAAAACTCCTCTTCTAAATCATTTAAAGATTCCCCCACAATGCCTGCCAGAACTGGAAACCTCTGAACAAAGAAATTCACTGCATTAAATTATATATCTTTTCTCTGGGTAATATCTGCTACTCTAGCATTTACTAATACCTCATCACCAAATGGGAAATTCTTACACATGTATGTGCAAACAGCACAAAAATAAGCTCTGACTGCCTTGAAAAATGCATCAGTGTCAAGGTTAGGATTGTCCTGTTGGAACTGCACGTGCTTCCACAACCAATCAAAAGGATACTTGTCTATTTCTGAGTATTCACGTTTTAAAATTGACATTTGGGAGATCAATCAGAAACCGTTGGTTCAAAACTAGTAACGAATGCTTTGTAACAACCTGCGCACATGTGCAAACTATGATAATGCAGCGGTTTTTCTCACTTGCAAGAAAGTGATTTGTCTTTGTCAACCACAGGAATAACTGCATTTCAAAACTA
Source organism: Argopecten irradians (assembly GCF_041381155.1). Taxonomy (NCBI): domain Eukaryota; kingdom Metazoa; phylum Mollusca; class Bivalvia; order Pectinida; family Pectinidae; genus Argopecten; species Argopecten irradians. The sequence goes on along the minus strand of NC_091149.1, from coordinate 23,364,697 downwards.
TACAACTAGTCAAGAAGTTGAACATCTATTTTGAAGTTTTCATAAATAGATTATTTTGCCCTTATTTAGCAGCATATACTTTGGCTCGAGATTTATGTGACAGACTTATACCATACTATCTGTATGCTTCATTGCTCTGTACGAGTTGTGAGGATTTCTATGAAAGTTGTCTCCCCTTTATCAGGCTGCTTTTTGCTTTGGTTACTATCAGTTTCCTTTGAGAATAAGAAATCTAACCCTCCTTTTGATGAAGATGCTGTCTGGTTATCAACTTTTTTGGATTACACTTTCTTGGCTAAAGATTTTGATGCTGTGGGGGAAACAAGTTTCTCAACAGGTTTAGAAGGTTTGTCCTTAACACTATCAGGTTTAGAAGGTTTGTCCTTAACACTATTAGGTTTAGAAGGTTTGTCCTTAACAGATTTCGATGGTTTGTCCTTAACAGGTTTTGAAGGTTTGTCCTTAACAGGTTTTGAAGGTTTCTGAGAAACACTTTTGGAACCTGTTGTGGTCTTACTCTCCTCCTTAAAGAATTCAGTGAGTGGTACCCATTGGCTCAACATTCTGTTTAGGCATATTCCTAATGAGAGCCATCTGGTTGAAAACATGCTTTAAGATTTTTTCGTACTTCCACATCATTAAGTTTTTGTAAATTCTGAAGCACTTTTTGTCTTTTAGAACTTTTGTCCAAATAATAATACACCTGTATCAGTTGGTCTTCAATTGAAAGAGGCAGGACATTTGCACCTTTTTCCGCTGCTAAGTGTATAAGATGACAAGGACAGCCTGAAAAAGAAAAGTGTGCACTTAATACAAAATATTTTATCTATTAACATGATTAAGTCAGAAATTGTTAAACAAAAAAATGACATTAACACCAACTTAGTGTTTATTTATCAAAATATTTCACATACACATGCATGTATACATATATATATTTGATTTATTAAATAAACTGTTACCTAATAGTGTGAATCTGTATGTTGGACTTTGGTTTGAGATCCAATATGTAGACAATAAAAATTATAGTGCAGAAACAGAATTCCCACCAAATTTTAGACAGACAGAATTCCTACAAAATTTTAGACAGACAGATGGAAAAAACAAACAAAATTCAGTAGTAGTTCACCACCACAAAAATGTACTGCAGTAACACAAACGAATGTTGATTTTTGCTTGTGACACTTAACTATAAAATATATATTTTCATTTTCCTTCTTCACAAAAGCCCAGTACTCCCTTGTGTACTCCTGTCATGACTGATGCATTATCTGCAGCGAAACTTAGGCAATTGGACCATGGGATTGCTCTTTCCTTTAGTTCATGATCCATCAGTCTATCAAAAATATCAAAGCTAGTAATTAACAAAATTGCAAGTACATGTACCTGAATCACATATTAAAGTATTAATTATACAAAAATATTTCTCCTTGATCAGGCAAAATTTTAAAATTAGCTCAACTCAGTTAATTCAAATTGTGTAATAAATGCATTTTCAATATTTATATATAGTATACCAGGTGTAGTGTACACAAGATGATGCATAGAGTGAGAGTATGTATATTATATAGTTAATCATAAAATTAAATCTACAATAAATTATTATATTGTATATGACAAATTAAATAAGGTCAATTTTTACATCAGACCATTATGCAATACATGTACGTGTAGCTTCGAGATGTAGCCTTTAATTTTATAACTTAATATGTGAAAGTTTTGCTTACCAATTATATAATTATGACCAATAATTTTTAGATCAACCATCAGTCTAACAGAACAGTGCAACTGTCAAAAACAGAGAAACAAAAACCAACATAACTAAAACAGTAACTAATATAAAGAAGTAATATATAAAACAATTTCACTCCACCTGATAAGTTCACGGTGTTGAGTCATACAGTATCAAACAAAATGATATCAAAACACAGTCAAATTAAACAGAATAATAGAAACAAGAAAATTTAATTTAACCAAGCTTCGTAAGTGTTCAGCAATAACATGCATGTACTGCATTTAACTGCAGCAAAACTTAAAACCATGATAAGACTAAGCTAAAGTTATCCTATGAATATCACTTCTTTGACAGCACACAAGAAATTAATATTGGATTTATTGAAGTATGTTTTTCGCAAATCATTTTCATGCAACAAAAAATCAAACACTATTATTGAAGTATGTTTTCGCAAAATCATTTTCATGCAACAAAAAATCAAACACTAATTCAAACACTAACGGATTATAAACAAATTTGGAAATTTTAACTGAGTTATAATTTCATGTACCTGAATATGTTTTCCCCAGTACTTCGTCCTTCACACACTCAGAAAGTGTTAGCATTGTTGTTGAAATAAGACCAACTGTGTCATCAAAGTACTTGACAATAATGGGATACAATTTCACATCGCCGTAGTCATTGGAACCATCAGTGGCAATCGAGAATGGTGCAGTTGAAATCACTTTGGTGATCTGATGATCATCATCTTCTGCCAAACAATGCGCAATGGCAGTCGACTTTGTACGAGCAAAACTATATTTTTTGGCAATTTCAGAGTCAGGGAACATATTCCTAAACATTGTCCCAGCATTGTCAGCGAGAGTCAATGGGGCATTGTTCTCAATAAAGAATTTGAAAAATATGACTTCGGCTCTCATAACTCCGTCATCACTGGAAGTAGATTTACTTGGAAAAAAAATTTGAAATTTTTTGTCCTTCTCGTAACTTTGCCACTTCAACATGCTTCTTTGTTCTTATGTGTTTTTTAAGGTCGCCAATGCCGCCATGTGATATTGAAATATTGACATTGCAAACCGTGCAATACGCATGATTGACCCCCATTGCCGATTTTCTGAAACATGGAAAGGACTGTTCATATTCAGACATGTATTTTTGACTATGGAGTCGCACTTTCTTCTCGAGGCGGTGTGCTTTCCTTGTCATCGTGACCACGTTTTTCCGCCATATTTGTTGTTGATTCTGACTCGGCACTCCTCGGAACTCAAGCTCCTACTTAATGGAACACGAAGGTAGATGCCGAAGTGCAATGTCATGATCACAGGTCCGCTTGTTGGAGACGCTTAAATTACATCACTTCGGAAGAGCGCGTAAGTGATTACGATCATTGACTTCCGATTTGATAACTGGACAGCTGTGAAAAATACGATAAAATAAAATTTTTGGTTGTTGACGTAATAAATCGGGGATTTTAAAGACAAAATCGGAGAGCGGATTTTGAGTGTTAAATTCGGAGCGGCTCCGCCCAAATCGGAGCTGTTGGCATCTCTGTCTTCGGTGTCTTTGGCGAGGAATCGTTCATTTACTACCAAACCCTTGCCATTTAACCTAAACGGGTTACTCGGTACCCATGCCATATTGGTGTTAATATACGAAACACGACACTATATGTCGCGGTTTAATTAAGCATTAAACTGTCTTCCTATGGAATATATGGTCTATATAGATGCCAGAGCTAGATAGATGCCGAGATCCTTTGCAGATAATATATATATGTGATAGAATAATGCTGCAGCGCTTAGATTCTATATCGTAGCCACCTGAAAATCTATGTCTGCAATTTTAGCTTCTAGATGCTTTATTTAGAGATTGGCCGAAATCATGTCATTTTAGCTTCAGGTTGGCCGCACGCATTGCAGAATTTTCGCTAAATAGAAAAATGGATATAGGATTGTCAATATCAGTTAAATGCTACAAAAGTGTTTCCAAAATGCAGGTGAATGATGCGTGTGTTAATGACAGATTCAAAACGAAAGATTAAATGTCAATACCTCCAGAACAGCATAAAAAAATGGCTGCCAAAAAAGGTTAAATTAATTAACCAAAATCAGTGTCCAATTTTCAACATAACCTAATTTTTTAATTCTTTGGTGGCTTATTGTTTTAAATATGATCCCAGTACCATTCCACAATAGACAAGACTTTTTTTTCTAATATATTGGACGCACTTCCGGTTGTGCCATAGTCAAAATGGACGCCATATTGAATTTCCGCCAAAACATAAAAATACCAGTCATTTATCGAACATTTGAAATAAGATGCTATTCGGAATTGTTTTTATCACGCCTAACAAGCATTATCTTAAAAATAACGCAGATGGTCATTATTATGTAGATGTTTTAGAAACATATGCTTTATTTTAAATTCTTGGGTACACAATATCTTAAATAACCAAGATTTCTTTTATGTGTTCTATCGTTTCTGCATATTTGTCAGCACGTGCACCTCGCATATAAAGGGTAAATATGTGAAACTTGCTACATGGTGTTTTAGTCTAGATCACACAAACTATGCGATATGGTTTACCTGCCCATTGTCATAAATATGGTGTACTGTGAAAAATTCATCCAGAAATAACAAAAGGAAACTTTCAATGCACAAAACGGCCATTTTCGTCCATTGCAATGGACCTTGCTCATGATAAAACCAATGCTATAATCAAGAGCGAACGATGTGCTATTGAATTTAAATCAAATCCCTAAGCTTTGAGTTTGCAGGACCAGAATTAGTCATAATCGCAACAAGATTCGAAACATCCATTAAAAAACCCATCAAACATAAATAAACACATAGAACAAAACAAGTCATCACAAAACGGGTTTGTCAAACATGTCCGAAACTTGGTTGATGTTTTAACTGGAATCCATTCATAGAGTCGTGATCTTGTATGACTCGACACAAGGGACAAAGCCGACTCGTTGATAGTCACACAGCTCAGAATATAGACAATGGATTTAAAGGCAACCAGCAATTTTAGGCCTTTAATAAAAGATCACCTCGTGGAAGATCAAACGCAGTTGCAGAGCCATAATAAGAAAGAACAAAATGGCCATATTCAGGCAACCATCCGCTAGAGAGACATCTTAAACAGGTTTGCAAATATCCTCATTGAAAAAAATAATCACTTTTCTTAAGACTTTATATCGCTTGCCCGTCGAAACCTAGCTGGGAACCATTCCTGTCCACCCCAGCACTCTATCAATTTAAGTAAGGTTTGAAATCTGGTCTAATTACCTCGAAACGTATGTGGAACCTCTGGAAACAGTAGATTTGACGAGCAGTTATAGTAAACATCCTCAGATTAGGTTGTGTCATAACCAATCAGATTGAAATACAGATCCTTATAACCACTCCGTTCAATAGAGGATCTGACAATATCCCGTTAAGGGTCATGTTCGGATGACCTTTATACCACGTGTAATTCAGATCAAATGCATAGTCTGCCGTTGAGATGACTACGTACACAGAAATATTTCTGACAGATTTTCAAAACTATTTCGTCTCCTGAAATTCACTGTCAAAATTTTGCCAGCGGCAATTTGATTGACCATTTCCAAAGGTCACCTGAACATGACCCCTAATGGGATTTTCTCAGATCCTCTTATCCAACGTAGTGATAATATGGATCTGTATTTTAATCAGATTGTGTCATAACATTCGAAAACTACGCACAATATGTTTTTCCTGTCTTATCTTCTCTCGATCCTACAAATCATAAGGAAGGCAACACGAGGATGATCATTCATATGACAGGATGATGTTAATGAAGTGTATGAAAAATTTCCAATTCTAACAGTGAAAAGATACAACAATTGATGCCTTAGTAGTAGCAGCTGTTACCAAATTCAGCAGTCAGCGAAAAATATGGGTAGCCTTTGAAACTTAAATTATCGATACATCCCTGCTCAGGATACTGCCTCCGCTTGTGGCCCTGAGAATCATTAACACTTCCATTATTCCATGCCTACACCAGAAGTGTCGCTGTATCGGGCATTTAATACACAATGCACGAAAACTGCTTGGGATAGATTTTTACATAGCAAGGCAGAACACTGGATATGATCCCGCCAACTACAGGTGCATTTGAGCAGAATACCAAAAGAGCAACATATCAGGGAATATATTGGTGGGAAAATGCAACCAAAGCGATCATGGATTTACTGAGTCCTGACAAATGGGGATAGGTCATTGAGGATGGTTGGAAGCAGCTATGGACGATGATACTGGTTTCATGTAAGAGTGAGGGTGTAAATTGTAATGCGACACTGAAGTATTATCACTGCGACCCATTGTTAAGTCGAATTACGTCTTTTCTTGAATGTGAACCTGCGAGTGCGTCCTTCAGATTAAGGTGAAGAAAGGTAAATTAAACATTTAACATATAGACTTGACAGAAAATATTTGCATTTGTGGTATTTTAGAAGCGTTGGTTGGTATTTCTTCGGTCCCGCCTTTCATCCTTCAAACTTCCACAATTGATTCGCATTTCTGTTTGACAAGAATGCATACTCCAATAACAAAACCAAACGCATATCTTTCACGAACTGGGAGATTATGTTTACATGATAGTCGAATTAAGTTGAATTAAGCCTCATTACTTCTATCAGATTCGAACAATACAATCGTTTCTTGAATGTGCAACATGCAACTGACGAGAGTTAGCTAAATTTTAAGACAGACTGGCAGTAAAGATGCTTAAATTAATGTATTTGGATACTTACTTGGTGATCTGCTGTCGCCCGTTTTTTCCCTTCAATAAACCACAATGATTCCTATAAAATTACTTTATGAAAAATCTGCTAGAAATCCCTAATACCATCATGCATATAAAATAATATTCTGATACGTTTCCACACAAAAAATGAAAACACGAGTTTCTTTTGTGAAGTTGATGACCCTAAGCTGAGTGCCTGAGTCCATCCTTTGTTTGAACTTGGACATGATCCATATGGGTCCATTATATTTGACGATACTACTCCCAATCAAAAGTAAAAGATATCATTCTTGTGAATATATTGTACAATCGGTCTTTATCGTTTCATAACTTGATAAGTAAAATTTGGCCTATATTGCGTTTTGCTGACATGCGGCATTTTGTTATTTCGATGACAATAATGCAAAATTTTTACTTGATAAATATTTTTCGGTGCACACTAATACGTTATTCTACCATTGTTTGGTATTTTTAGTGAAAACGGCAATAAAAATTTAAGTTCATATATTTTGAAGGAAATTGATATTTTTAAGTGTTTTAAGTGTTTTAAGAAAAAAATGCCATATATTGTCTAGGAACATTTTTCAAGGTGGCTTCTAATCGAAATTCACTCAGAATATGTTTCTTGACATATATGCCAAGGTTTAATGCTTGTAACAATAATAGCACAATTTATGTCACCAATCCCGCCGGGGCTATATGTAAGTTAAACTGATAATATTTTAATGGATTTTCCTGTGTAATTGATTTGGTGTTTAAGCGAATTATGGAAATATGCGTCATCAGAAATTTAGTAAGATATGTCTTAGTTGAGTTGAGTGTTGCTGCGGTAATCGTTCAACACAAGTGTTGAAAGAATTGATTTGTTGGTGGATAATTCGAAAACATTTTGATCAAATGTTGGGGATTTCTAGTTCTATAATCTATGATATGTATTAATAAATACACTTATTACCGTTATAGAGAGTTCGTGCATTGCTGAATCTTTTCACATGAGGTCTAGTGAATCTTTTTTCTGCCTATTGATTGTAAAAGTATATCATTAGCATTTCAGTATATTGAGTGAACAAGTGTCAATTCTATCACACGCTATCATCAATGGACCTAGGATATCTATATAGATAAACATGAGCCAAGTAGTTCTGTATCTGTCTTCCTTTCATTTCCCCCCGACCCAACGAACGTTGTGGCACTTGGGGATATTCAAAAGGGGTGATCCCGTCCGTCCGTACGAATGGTTTCCGGTAGCATATCTCTAATAACCGATTCGAAAATAGTGTCCCCACGAAACTTTATAGTAACAGACACAGTGGTCTTATTGGTCCTCAGTAGAGGCATTTTGCAATTCATTTATAGGTTTCAAATGTCTGCATTTTTTAGTATTCCGTAACCTTGGAAACACTGCTGAATCAAATATCTACTATTTCTGTAATGCCAGGGGTACGTTTCAGGAGATAATATACTCTAAAAGCCAGAAAGAGATATTTCCCACGAAATACTTCATAGCAACATTGGTCCTTAATTGGTCTAGTTAAGTGCCTTTTGCTATTTTAAGGTTTTCACTATTTGTACTTTTTTCGATGTAACCAAGGTAAACAATGCTTGACTCATAATGCAGATTTTTTGTGCAATGAATGCGTTTACGGAGCATCAACGCTTAAAACCATCAGAGGATATTTTCTAAGACAAGTACATTATCATAGGACACAAACGGAAGTCCTTAGGATCTTGTAGATTGACCTTATTGATATTTTTCAGGTTTTCTTACGTTTTTTTGTACTTTTGACCGTAACTCTCGTTGGAAAACAATTAGTCTTCTAAATATCTTCATCTTTATTTTTGAGTATCTCAGGTTGTATCGAGTATTCCGAGGCCAGCATATCTCTATAGAAAACCACGTTGAGATATATGCAGGGACACCTCCATAGGCACATTCAGTCCTTTCTAGGTCTAGTTAGTTAGCCTTATGTTTTTGTGAGTAGAGGTCTTTAATCATGGAATTATGTCGGATGAGTGTATTGGATCTAAGTCTCATGACACTTTGTTTGATACACAATCATACGAGTTCTTCTTTCCGAAAATGCATATTTATTTATCGTGGTACATGTCATTTTTTTTTTTTTTACACGTATTCTTGATAGTTCATGGGACTTGAGAATTTTCTTTATCTTCTTATCTAAGAATGTATTAACATTGATGATGCTGACATTAATGTCTCTCAACATGAGTATGCTTATCTAACAACTGGGCTCAGGGCTGTAACGAAATATAAAAGATAATCGTTAAATGGATACATTATAATAAATTGACAATCTATGCACACGTCGATAATAGAAATCTAAACTTAATCTAAATATATAGCATACAGGGAGTGGGTTCTACTTGTTTCGCCCGTTGTCAGTATAATGTGTGACCTTTTGGGTGGGGGTGTGTTGCTTGGTGATCTTCGGCGGCATTGCTTCAGTGATTGTTTGTTTGTTTGTTTGATTTGAATTAACGTCCTATTAACAGCTATGGTCATGTAAGGGACGGCCTCCATGTATGGTATGCGGTGTGCTGCGGTGTATGTTGTGCGAGGTGCGTGTGCTTCAGTGATATAGCCAACTCATAAAAAGTCGGCAACAAGTTCTCCTACAGTATGCAAGAAGAGACACAACTGCGCGAAACATACCGCAGTCTCCCAGTACACTCACCTCGCACAACATACACGCAACACAACAGCGAGCATACATGGGTGTCAACGGTCACATTACATGTCGTCCATAGCTGTAGATAATTTATAACCGTTAATGGCAAATCAAACAAACTAATAACAAAATAAACAGTGAACTTTATGGAATCAGAATTTTAAATTGAAATAATAATTACAAAAATATTCAAATAATACATGGTTTTTACTGACAAAACATGAAATGCGATTAAATGGCTTGATACTATTTATAATTTGATAAATAATAAAAAAACGGATATTTTTTTCAAATACAATAAGTTTGTTTCCATTGGTCCCTGCACAACGTATGATGACTGTGTCTTAACCCGATAGGACACTGTCAGTAAGCTATGAATGGGCAGTTCATCTTTGAAGCGACGTTGGCTGAGTATTTTTTCCCATTGTCGCTAGTAATATTGCCTGTTCCATAAATTCATATCAGTACTCATCCCTATAACAAGAGACACTCAATCTAGGACTGGATCTATGTCTGACAAACGAAAGGGGGATCTTTTCTCTGCTTTTCAAACTTTCACTACATATTGCTACATATGGAGAAAGATCCTTTGAGTACTTTTTAGCCCACCATCAACAGATGGTGGGCTATTCAAATCTAAAATTTCATATGCAGGTTCCCCTAGTTGTGCATATTTGCAATTTGAGGACCAATCGGTCAACAAGATGGCTACGCCAAGCGGCCATCTTGGATTTTGATAGATAGTAAAATAATATAGTAAAAACTATTGTTACTGTATTTCTGAAAAAGTACAGAAGTGATCTTTCTCAAATTTCATATGTAGGTTTTCCCCTAAGGACTTTGTTGTGCATGTTGCATCTTTTGGGACTGATAGGTCAAAGAAGATGGTTGGCTAGGCGGCCATCTTGAGGATTATTATGTAGTTTAAAGTTAAGTTTCACCACTATGGAGTGAGCCTAAGTGTTTCTATGAGTCACTGGTTTACAAGAAAGGAGGATCTTTCTCTTCAAATTTGTCCTATCTGAAGAGTGTTCTCCCCCTCTGGTCGCTTTATTGTTTGAGTGGCATATTGGGATGTTATTTTGATAACTGGTGATTTGTTAACAAGATGGCGCGCCAGGCAGGCGGCCATCTTGGATTTAGTGGTTATGTGTAGTTTTTAACCTCAATTTCTTTGAAATAGTATTGGCCGGTATCCTCAAGCCAATTCTAGGGCCCTGGCCTAGTTATTGCCAATTGCGTTTTGAGACAACTGCAGCTCATATCAACAAGTATGTGCCGTACTGTCAGCCCATCTTATGAGCTATTGGCTTATTATCTAAAAATAGTCCGAACGAACAGGAGGGATCACTCGATCGAAATTATGTATCATGTGCTGGGTTTCCCGACTAATGGCTTTTTTGTAGTTGTCATACGTGTGCATTTTGTTAACAGATAGTGTCGCGAACAAGAGGGTGGACTAGAGCACTGCCTGCCAGCTTAGGAATTCATGCTTGGGAGAGTGGTTTGTACATACCACTATTATACTTATAGAGAAGGTAGCGCACTCTATGCGTTCTGTTTGCAAAATAATAAAATGTAGTCTGATGTTTGAAAAGCTGGAGAGAAAAAATCCCCTTAGCTTTTCCCATTTGACAGTCAAAGAATCATTCTTTGGGAGTGAGGAGGGGGGTCGCAGCAAGGAATACGCGTGCGAAATGATCACTTGTTGGGGATGCATAAACGCGCGTAACGGAAACTTCAACATACGCTCAAAATCCAAGATCAGATTACCTTCACTTCTAAGCTCTCCTTCAGTACGCTTATATAACATAGCGAGGATGAACAAGATTTGCAATAGATGTTCAAAAATCGCAACAGTATGGGGCGAGGCCGGATGTCGGGCCAAATGTGTAGGGTTGATCGCACCCCCTCCAAGTCAGGTCCGCAAAAATGCCAGATGCTCAGTAGCGCAAGAGGGGGGCCCCTACGGTGTGGCGAAGACTTACATGTGACGATTTGAGAAGAAGACCCTTCTGAGGAAAGTTTGTCTCGAGAAATGCAGCGAAAACAAACTGTTACTATGTAAAATCCAAGATGGCGGCCACTGGCAAGGACTGTGCCGCCAACTATGTATCAGCGTGCGGGATCGATCTGAAAAATCGAAAGAATCACAACTTAGGAGCCCATAGGTGGAACCAGCACTTGAGCGAATTTGGAGCATATTCGTTGACGAGGTACATTATTCAGATAACATAGACGGTCAGCGGAACTGGTTTCGAAATATCTAAATCCTATATGGCGTCCTGTCGGCCAACTTGTGAGCACCGCTTCAGTACCTAACAAAAGCAATTGTGTCTAACTTTTAAAGTCACTAGTTGGAATCGTACATGGAAATTTGCGAGAATCATCCCTTTCATAAAGCACTTTCTTAGGAGTTAGCTGGTAAACAAACCTTTAACTATCAAAAACCTCAACATGGCGGGATGTCGGCCATCTTATGTTTGACATCGACGTATGGGTACCTGCATAAAGCAATTTGGCATTATAAAGACGACGCCCGATTCGAGGTACTTTTCTGGACAATAAAGCTCTTATATCAGTGACATAAGCGGAAGGACGGAATCAAGGCGCGAAAATGCAAAATGGAGATACAGCCTTCTCCCATCTGATTAAAGGGTGAGGGCTAAAAATACCAGGATGCACAACAATTTTTAATCCATAGAGTGCAAATCGTGAAGAAAGAAAGATAACTTGGTAAATTACTTCACTGTCTGTGGCGTACTTTCATAGTATTTTTTTTTATTTTGATATATAAAAATCATATTATTTGTACAAACCAAATGATATGGTTTTTAAAGACATTTAAAGCAGTTTGTATTTATAATTGATATATATATTCTTTGTTACAGATGATGTGGTTTTAAAATTTTACTTTTAAACTAGAAATTGTCATAGACAACTTGGTGGGCTTTTCACTATATTTGGTTTACAATACCGTCATTGCCATGTAAGTTAAGAACTAGGTAATGCATGGGTTTTGAAGTTGTAACCAATAAATGACCTTGACGTTCAGCCCTAGAATAAAAGTGTTTTAGTGAAGATCTGCATGAAGTTTGATCAGCCGAATAAATCTCTCATCTTAATCCAATTCATGATTTCCAAATTCGTTCAAGCCCTCTGGAATCTCTTGTTATAACTCCATAGTATATTATTAGAAAAAAACATTCCCCGCCTGTAGATTATTTTCAAATAACATAATTGCATGAACGCTGTAAAACCAACGATAAGTTAGTTATGACCATTTAAAACAATTTATTTATGCTATGTGTATTTGACCCTGTGAACATGAATATGGGTCAAGGTCATTCCTAGTATCTGACTTTATAGCCCATCCCCTGGACATCTTATATATGAAATAGAAGATCCTAGACCTTAACAGAACTTCAGGAGAAAAGTTTTTCAAGTTTATTATTAAAAAACAGGACCTTTAACATTTGACCCTTACCGAAAACCGGAAGTTGCCATTTTTTGTAATAACATGTAGAGTGAAAAATTTGACGCTTAAGATTATCTGCAAAAAATATTATTGGATGAAATCTGTGAAAAGAACTGTTAGTAAGTTATAAGCATTTTTAAATTTTAAGATATGACGTCATAGCGGCCATTTTGTTTTTTTGATGAAGATGAAAATTATATCAAACGTTAGAGAAAAGATCCCTGTTCCCCCAGCTGCAAATATTCACTCGGAAGGTCTTTATCACTACGGTGTTGATTCCGGTTGAAAACAAGCGTTCTGACGCCCTTCAAAATTGCAAATTCAAACTCAACAAAAGTAGCGGAACAATATCAATATTCACTTACCATATTTTTGCGCGTAAAGTGCGCACCCGCGCGTATAGTGTGCAAATACGTTTTTGAGTTGTATTTTGGAAATTCTTTTTTTTTTTACAAAAAAATCTAATTTTTACATCGTCATTCAAAACGTTTTGCATAGGCTCCAAACACTCTTATATATATATATCAAAATCAAACTCTTCCTATTGTTAATCGGTGCCTAAAACAACCTTCTGTTCATTGAAATTAACTAGCGAGAGGAGTTTGACACGATGATTGACACTTTGTTTACACAACACTTGCGACAGGCCTAGTTAGCTTGTAAATTGCCGGTGACACTATCATGAGGTCTCAACAACGATGTTTTTACAATAAAATAATCAATCATACTTTGTGTAATTCCAAGTGGTATCAATCAAGTCTATTGTATATCTGATGGACATTTAGATTCAATTATGTCCAAGATATTGGCTGGAAAGCCGACCGAGCTAGGCTAATCAACCACAGCTGGCCGCCATATTTGAATACTGACTGCACAATTCCGTATTCTCAATTATTTCAATCAGTATTGAAATCGATGAGATTTTACAGAACCATTTCAAAAGATGGTAATAAGAGTGTATTTGACAGCCATACAATCATTTATAGTGGCGATTGGTTAGTTTTAATATAAGAAGGTTTTAGTTTTGTATTTAATTTGATAACTCTGCATGAAGCCATTACACTCACTTCCGTAAACATTTGCAAGTTCAAAAGTTTTCACATGCTGGCGAAATATATTTATAAGGTAATCAGTTTAATGTGACGAATCAATTACATACTTATACATAGTTTCAAGCTCCAGACTACATTTAGATTTGGAGATATAGGTCTACCTTACTGAAGATTCACGATCGTAACATGTGTCCAGTCATGAACACATGTGCTCCCAAAAGTTTATTTGTTCCTTATAATTGTCTTCTGTTAGAATGCTCATCCGATCTTACCAAACCGCAGACACGTGATTCAATCGCACGTCGGACAAGTTTGTGCACCACACACGAACGATGCTTGCGCAATGTGTACACGCTATTTTTGGTACGATGATCGATACCACTCTACGTTGAAAATTTAAACAATAAAACTGTTTAAACGCGATACTTATTCTGATAAAAATGAATAGTAATTAATTTTTTACTGTTTTTACACCGAATATGGCATTCTGATAGGCAAATAGTTTTTCTTCTGCATACCATTATGAAAAAAAAATCCGAGAATGATGAGAAACGCCGAAGTTATTGTGACATCAAATAGAGACATTGATGTTGCGTATTATTTGGGAAAAACATCCCTTGAAAAATAACTTGAATGCTACAATAACTTTTATCAAATAGATAACGAGATCAATTGTAAGCATTTATGTCACTGCAGGTTCACACAGTTGGCAAACCGTTTTTTTTCATACCCAATTACAATTTAAAAATAGTAAAATCAATACTTATTTATATACAATTTTTGCAGCAAAGAACGATCTGGAAACTCCAGTTAAGAAGCTGGAGGCCTGGTTCCTGCCAGAATTTGCCTGGGTGCAGGACCAAAAATTTGGCACCGGGGACGCTTGCGACCTCGCTCCATGCATTAAAATCGGTCCTAAAGTTTGTCAGTTGCCAGAAATCTGTTACAATACGGGATTCTGGCTTTGACAAATCAGAATTGTCGAATGCAGTTCAGGCTATTGAACAATGGCAGGGAGGCCTTGGAAAGTCCAAAACAGACTGGATACATCAGGTTAAGGACAAACAATCGGGTATATCGGTTTCATTTTTTTCCATGTGTGTGTGAGTTCTGCAATAAGATGTATTTTACAGAAAATCTTGTACTGGCTGATATGGTTGAATAAGCTGCTAAATCATCGCGTCATCAAAGATCTGCAGGAGCAGCTGGTTCACCTGGATACAGGGGACAACTATATTCCATGCCGAAGCATGCTGATAACAATGCTCCTTGTCGCCAACGGCCAGCGTTGTGGAGCAGTAGTTAATATACTGGTGGATGACATCGCCAAAAGAGTCTGGGACCATGATGGATTGGCCATCATCAAGGTAAATAATTGTGTTGAGACCTAGTTGAAGACATGAATCTCGTAGTGTAGCGTTTAATACCGTTGGGCATGTAAATGCCATACTTTTCATTATAATATTGACAAACCCTCTTAAAGATGGAATGCGAAGGGTAACACCTGTTATTACAATTCATATTATTTTTTAATATTGAAAGTGAAACCAGTTTTTTAATGCTATTTTACCTTCTTCTACAATGTACTTACAAATCCCGTAACGAGGAGTGTGACACTTAGAAACATGGTAGGTTTAGCGTATAGATCAGTAGGAATATTGCTGTCTTTCAAAATAACATGAACATCTAAAAAAAAGCAATGTTTGTTTGTTTGATTAACTAACGTCCTATTAACAGCCATGGTCATGTAAGGACGGCCTCCCATGTATGCGGTGCGTTGCATGTATTTTGTGTGAGGTGCGTGTTTTGGGAGATTGTGGTATATTAGTGTTGTGTCTTCTTGTATGCTATATCACTGAAGCATGCCGCTGAAGACACCAAGCAACACCCCCTACCCGGTCATGTTATATATTGACAACAGGCAAACCAATCGACCCACTCCCGTTATGCTGAGCACTAAGCAAGCAGGAGCAGAAACTACCACTTTATAGACTTTGGTCTGTCTCGGCCAGTGGACAGAACCCAGAACCTTCCTTTGTTTGTTTGATTAATCAACGTCCTATTAACAGCTATGGTCATGTAAAGACGACCTCCCATGTATGTGGTGTGTTGCGTGTATGTTGTGCGAAGTGCGTGTTTTGGGAGACTGCGGTATATTCATGTAGTGTCTTCTTGTATAGTGGAACTTTTGCCCTTTTTATAGTGCTATATCACTGAAGCATGCCGCCGTAGACACCAAGCAACACACCCCACTCTGTCACATTATACAGACAACGGGCGAACCAGTCGTCCCACTCCCTGTATGCTGAGCGCTAAACAGGAGCAGAAACTACCTCTTTTATAGACTTTGGTGTGTCTCGGCCAGGGGACAGAACCCAGAGCCTTCCTCACAGGGGCGAACGCTCAACTCAAGGCCAAAAGTGAGGCGGTGCCATGGGAGGCATTATGGAAGGTAAAGTCAGTTAGGAAGAAAAGATAGTATCCTAAATTTAGTCGCCTTTTACGATCATGCATGCAATAGGGGCAGCAGGTACAATTTTAACACCCTACCTCCTCAGTGGCTAACGCTCATCTCAAGGCCAAGAGTGAGGCGGTGCCAAGGGAGGCATTAGGAAAGATAAAGTCCGTTAGAAAGAAGAGAAAAGATAATATCCTAAATTTAGTCGCCTTTTACGATCATGCAATAGGGGCAGCCGGTACAATTCTAACGCCCTACCTGCAGAACAGATTAATGAATAGATATTTCCAAAACTGCTTCTTTGCATGATTACCATAAAATAGGTCGGCACCACCTTTCTCTACGATATATTAAATAAGTAATGTCATTGCTAACCATATTCAGTGAAATGAACAGTAATATAAAAGGCTTTTTTCGGAAACCTGCGCGATTGGTCCGTTATTTATTTTTCTTAATATATTGCTGCACTATGCTGACATTTTAGGAGAGCACCAATCGGTCCTAAAATGCAAAATGCACAACTAGACTCCTAGAAGAACCTGCACATACAATTTGAGACAGATCCCTTCAATACATTCTTAGACATAGCGGAAAAAAAAACTTCAATTGTCAAAATCTAAGATGGCGTCCTGTCGGCCATCTTGTTCACCAATCGATACCAAAATGCAATATGCATAACCAGGGACCTAGGGGAACCTGAACATGAAATTTGAGACAGATCCTTTCAGTACTTTCTAAGAAATAGTGGTGACAAGCTTCAACTAACAAAATCCAAGATGGCGTCCTGTCGGCCACCTTGTTCACTGATCAGTCCGAAAATGCAATATGCACAATTAGACCCCTAGGGGAACCTGCACATGCAATTTGATACAGATCCCTTGTGTACTTTCTGAGAAATAGTGGTAACAAGCTTTAACTAATATGATTTTAAGGCAAAAGCCTCAGACGAGCGCAGCTACTTTTAAAAAAATGTAAATATTGTTAGGATTATAACCTCAGAATGATATCAAAACTGTGTTAACTTGTAGTCCGATCATTAATTTTTAGTAAATGCTATTCTCCAATATTATTGTCAAGCAGTCGTCATACACAGGTCAGAAAGAAATATTCAACTGGATTATTTCATTTTTTTTTCGATCCTGTTTCTCTCCAATGCGGAAAACTTGGCAACATTCCATGTATCAAAAATGCGCGGGAATATGTGGCGTCATCTTTAGCATCAAGCTTCCTGACGTCACGGCTGACGGTGCCGTGCGCTTGACAACACACAGACAGTATCTCATTTCGACCAGTACATTTATTGTGCGGTTCTTATCCTTTTGTAGTTATCTAAAACTACTTACAGTAATTTCAAAGTGTATCCTGGTGAAACGTTTTGTCTATAGAGAAAATTTAAAATCTCGTCGTGCTGATAACGAGAATTAAAACATGGCTGCCTGCATGGAGGCTCGAGACTTTTCCCGCGGGACACGATTTCAAAGTCCAAGGGGTACTGGAATGTATTGGATTCTATATGCTCACACACGTGTTATGGTTAGTAGAGCTTCGCTCTACGCGGCCTTCGGCCGCGCAGAGAGCTGCGCTCTTATTATGACGTGCAGTCGAAGCGGTGAATTTAGCCACGTGTTTACGGTGCATTTTTCTAATACTGAACTTAAGGCAAAGCCTTAGAAGCGCGCAGCTACGTGTAAAAATGTGAATATATTTAGGATAATAACCTCAGAATGACATTAAAACTGTTTAAACTTGTAGTCCGATCATTTATTTTTAATTAAATGCTATTCTTCACCACCATTGATGGATGTTTTGTCTAGCAATAGGCCTATATATTGATAGTCGTCATTTACACTACAGTTCAGAAAGAAATATTCCACTAATCTCTCAAGGGCCGAAAACTTGGCAACGTGCCATGTATCAAAAATACGGCGGGAATATGTGCCGTCATCTTTGGCACCAAGCTTCCTGACGTCACGGTTGGAGGTGCCGTGCAATTGACAACACACAGACAGTATACCATTTTGACCAGTACATTTATTGTGTCGTTCTTGTCTTTGTGTAGTTATCCAAAACTACTTACAGTAATTTCAAAGTGTATCCTGATGGCATGTTTTGTCTAT
This sequence comes from Argopecten irradians, assembly GCF_041381155.1. Taxonomy (NCBI): domain Eukaryota; kingdom Metazoa; phylum Mollusca; class Bivalvia; order Pectinida; family Pectinidae; genus Argopecten; species Argopecten irradians. Next base: position 23,346,396 of record NC_091149.1, on the reverse strand, counting down.
AGAGAAAATTTCAAATCTCGTCGTGCTGATAACGAGAATTAAAACATGGCTGCCTGCATGGAGGCTCGAGACTTTTCCCGCGGGACACGATTTCAAAGTCCAAGGGGTACTGGAATGCATTGGAATCTATGTGCTCACACACGTGTTATGGTTAGTAGAGCTTCGCTCTACGCGGCCTTCGGCCACGCAGAGAGCTTCGCTCTTATCAAAATCGAAGATGGCGGCTTATTGGCCATCTTGTTCATAAATCGGTCCCAAAATGCATAATAATCATACAGTATAACCAGGGACCTAGGCGAACCTGCACATGCAATTTGAGACAGATCCCTTCAGTACTTTCTGAGAAAGAGCTGTAACAAACTTCAATCTCAAAATCCAAGATGGCGGCCTGTCGGCCATCTTGTTCATCGATCGGTCTCAAAATGCAAAAACATAACTAAGGCCCTAGGCGAACCTGTACATGAAATTTGAGAAGAATTCTATTGGTACTTTCTGAGAAATAGCAGTAACAAAATTTAACTATCAAAATCCAAGATGGCGGCCTGTCGGCCATCTTGTTCATCAAGCAGTCCCAAAATGCAATATGCACAACTAAGCCCCTAGGGAACATGCACATGCAATTTGACACAGATCCCCTTCAGTACTTTTCTGAGAAAGAGCTGTAACAAACTTTAATTCTCAAAATTCAAGATGATGGCCTATCGGACATCTTGTTCACCGATCAGTGCTAAAATGCAATATACACAACTAGGGCCCTAGGGAAACCTGTACATGAAATTTGAGAAGAATTCTTTTGGTACCGTTTCTGATTCACTGGCAAGATGCAGTGAAGGCTAGATTAGATCAGGACGTCCGTCTTGGGGATTCTCAAACCCGTACCGATCGGTGAACCTGTCACTTGGTGCCATAGAATGGTAGTTTGTGCGAAAAAGAACGGCACACCTCGGCGCACCGTGGATTTCCAACCCCTTGAACGCCCACGCCACTCGCGAGACTCACCACACTCCTTAACCATATTCTAACCAAGCGCAATCTATTCCACACGGAAAGAAGAAGACATTATTTGATGCTTGGAACGGTTATCACAGTGTACCACCAATTCGCGAGGAGGACAGACACTTGAATACATTCATCACACCTTGGGGAAGGTACCGCTACAGAACTGCGCACCAAGGCTACATCGCTTCAGGCGACGTGTATACTAGACGTTATGACGAACTTGTCTCGGATATCCCTAACAAAACCAAGTGTGTCGACGATGTGCTCTTGTGGTCAGACACTGTTGAGGAGAGCTTCTTTCAGGCTGTACAGTGGCTTGACATATGCGGCCGTAATGGGATAACCCTCAATCCTGAGAAGTTCCTATTCGCAGAAGACACTATAGAATTTGCGGGATTTGAAATCACCAGCGATAGTGTTCGACCATCACAGAAATATTTAGTGCTATCTTGGACTTGCCTACACCGAAGAATATCACCAATCGTAACCAAACTCCGCTCACAGTGCCCCCTAGTCCTATACCTATACCACAGACTCCATCACTCACACCAGTCCGTAAATCTGGTCGTACAACAACAACACCGGCGTGGCACTTGGACTATGATATGTCTGGATGATTTGACATCCTACTACTCAGGACATTTGTGTTGTACTTTTTATAGACTTGATGTTCATTTTATGTTCACTTAGACAAGTAGTCTGACATGTTAGTGATCATTGTATATCAGTCTTTGCCAATAGTACTCATATTAGTGATACTTCGCCGCCAAAGACTTGGAGAGGGGGAATAGAGGATTATATGGTATACTTGATCATGTATGTCATGGCCCGTCGCCGTCCGTCTGTCCGTCAACATTTCTTATAATTTGCTACTTGTCCTAGAGTTCTGCATGGATTGTAACCAAATTTGGCCACAAACATCCTTGGGGGAAGGGGAACAGAACTTGTATACATTTTGGCTCTGACCCCCCCCCCCCCCCCCCCCCCCCCCCCCCCCCCCCCCCCCCCCCCCCCCCCCGAGGGCAGGAGGGACGGGGCCCAATAGGGGAAATAGAGGTAAATCCTATAAATCGCTACTTGCCCAAGAGTTCTGCATAGATTTTAACCAAATTTGGTCAGAAACATCCTTAGGGGAATAAGAATAGAGTTTGTATCAATTTTGGCTCTGACCCACCGGGGGCAGAAGGGGTGGGGCCAAATAGGGGAAATAGAGGTAAATCCTATAAATCGCTACTTGTCCTAGAGTTCTGCATGGATTGTAACCAAATTTGGCCACAAACATCCTTGGGGGAAGGGGAACAGAACTTGTATAAATTTTGGCTCTGACCCCCCAGGGGCAGGAGGGGCGGGGCCCAATAGGGGAAATAGAGGTAAATCCTATAAATCGCTACTTGTTCTAGAGTTCTGCTTGGATTGTAACCAAATTTGGCCACAAACATCCTTGGGGGAAGGGGAACAGAACTTGTATAAATTTTGTGGGGTGAGGCCTAATATGGGAAATAGAGGTAAATCCTATAAATCGCTGATTGTCCTAGAGTTCTGCATGGATTGTGACCAAGTTTTGCCACAAACATCCATGGGGAAAGGGGAACAGAACTTGTATAAATTTTGGCTCTCACCCCCCGGGGGCAGGATGGGTGGGGCCCAATAGGGGAATTAGAGGTAAATATTCGAATTCCTTCAGAAAAGAAACAATGAACCTATATTTAGAACATTACTTAGCATTTCAAACCAGGTGAGCGATACAGGCCCTCTGGGCCTCTTGTTATTGTCTAGATCTAATTTACTTTGTGTGTCTTTTCAGACCGTGTTCATTGCTGAATAAACAACTTTTTTGTTTGTTTGTTTGTTTGATTAATTAACGTCCTATTAACAGCTATGGTCATGTAAGGACGGCCTCCCATGTATGCGGTGTGTTGCGTGTATGTTGTGCGAGGTGCGTGTTTCGGGAGACTACGGTATATTCATGTTGTGTCTTCTTGTATAGTGGAACTTTTGCCCTTTTTATAGTGCTATATCACTGAAGCATGCCGCCGAAGACACCAAGCAACACACCCCACCCGGTCACATTATACTGACAACGGGCGAACCAGTCGTCCCACTCCCTTTTTGCTGAGCGCTAAGCAGGAGCAGAAACTACTACTTTTACAGACTTTGGTGTGTCTCGGCCAGGGGACAGAACCCAGAGCCTTCCTCACAGGGGCGAACGCTCAACTCAAGGCCAAAAGTGAGGCGGTGCCAAGGGAGGCATTAGGAAGGATAAAGTCAGGTAGGAAGAATAGAAAAGATAAGATCCTAAATTTAGTCGCCTTTTACGATCATGCAATAGGGGCAGCAGGTACAATTCTAACGCCCTACCTGCTATGAAGTAAACTGTTTTGTTTGTTTGTTTGATTTATTAACGTCCTATTAACAGCTATGGTCATGTAAGGACGGCCTTCCATGTATGCGGTGTGTTGCGTGTATGGTGTGCGAGGTGAGTGTACTGGGAGACTGCGGTATGTTCGTGTTGTGTCTTCTTGTATAGTGGAACTGTTGCCCTTTTTATAGTGCTATATCACTGAAGCATGCCACCGAAGACACCAAGCAACACACCCCACCCGGTCACATTATACTGACAACGGGTGAACTAGTCCGGGCTTGAGTCCCATTTAGTTTAAAGATTTAAGCCTATTTGACCTCTGTGACCTCGAATGAAGTTAAAGGTCATTCATTTAACAAACTTGGTAGCCCTTCATCTCAGCATGCTGAAGGCCTGATATAAGTATCCCGGGCATTTCGGGTCTTGAGAAGAAGTCGTATAAAGATTTTAGCCTAATTGACCTCTGTGACCTTGAATAAATATCAAGGTCATTCATTTGAACAAACTTGATAGCCCTTCATCCCAGCATGTCACAGGCCTAATATCAGGTCTCTAGGCCTCCTAGTTATTCTCAAGAAGTTATTAAAATATTTAATATATTTGACCCCTGTGACCTTGAATGAAGGTAAAGATCATTCATTTGCACAAACTTGGTAGTCTTTTATCCCAGCGTGCTGCAGGCCCAATATGAGTATCCTGGGCCTTTTTGTTCTTGAGAAGTTCTTTAAAGATTAAAGCCTATTTGACCCCTGTGACCTTGAATGAAGGTCAAAGTCATTCATTTGAACAAACTTGGTAGCCCTTTGTCCCTACAGGCCAAATATCAGTGCCCTGGACCTTTCGGGTTATTGATAAGAAGTCGTTTGAAGGAAAAATAGTATAACGCACGGCGCACGACGACGGACGTTGCATGGTGACAATAGGTCATCCTGACCCTTTGGGTCAGATGACCTAAAGACTTTAAAGTCCCATTATGCTTTCACCAAACTTTGCTTAAATACACAATAATATCCCTTATGAAAGGTTCTTCATTTGGTTTTTTTCCAAAGAAGATAATTACGCCATAATCAATTAGTAAAGAATTCTTAAAATAGAACGGGTTGATTTGCATAGCTAAAAATACCTCTTGTATACGTATATGTTCGACATCCGGATAGGTAAACAAAACAAGCGTGGCCAAGAGAGAGGGTAGTTTTGAGCAAACGGTGAGCAATACAATGTTCTATAATTGTTTAAGTATATGAGATAATATTAGATTTCACAGATTATAAATGTGTCCTGTCAAAGGTTATATATAGTTTATATAAAGCTTAATACAAAATACGCATTAATCGAAAAATAGTGGATGTAAATAGTGAAATGCATAAATGGGGCACCATGTGGGGTATTTAATCGTACAAATATAAACATGTGGCCGTGTCAATTTTGGTAATGATCAGTTGATTTTAACTTTCCTTTCGTGTAATTATTTGAGATAAATACAGTATTTATCCCAAACTATACATATATAAATAAATATCAAGATACTACTAATATATTCATAATTTTGAGAGTTAGGAGCTAGAGCACAGTATATATAAATACTCAGAACATACATAAAGAGGTGGACTAATAGCTTACTATATACATGTATTATAACTGCTTTCTATTTCTTCTTTGGGTAATTTATAACGATATTTTTATGTCTATGAAATATGTGATAGTACATGTAGATGAAAGATCACTGGAATCGGCGCTTGTCGAGATACATCAAATTGCATGTTGAGACATGTCTGCAGTATATTACTTTGCTCATGATACCAACATATGCGTTATGTCTGGCATGTATATAACGTTATATTGTTATAGATATATGTATACCATATCGTATTATTACATACATTATAGATAATCTATTTCAGTATTCAAGTTACAACCATTATAATATGTGGTGTTTGTTAGGACTCCAGCACTTAATAGACATTATATACCTCGTTTGCACTCTTTACCATCCTTTTTTTTTATCAAGTTTACGTGTAATATGTTTCTGGTATATATGAGCCAACTGGGGGGAGGGGGGCTGGCTATATGCCAATAACCTGTCGAGTATTTCATTTCTGAAATAATGAACTGATTAAATGTTTCTCGATTACGTTTCATGAGGAGTTTAGGAAAAGGATCATCATACATTTTCATCAAGACGTATGCGAGATGTATACATAAAGTGTTGATTACCAGTGTACAAGTGAGTCTTTAAAATAAATCGTATGGGCAATTTTTATATATAGGCCCTACGATTTTAAATGTACACGGAACGAATTAAACTAATCAAAGACTCGCATTTATATTAGTACAAACGTCAGTATTAGAGTGAACTAAGGGGATATAAATATTGTCAGACTATTGGAGTTTCATCATTAAAAAGACACAACATATATCATTTTGACTCTTGATGCTACCTGGTGGACTATCATTTGCCGTCAGTACGTAATTCTTAGAACCGTAGGTACCGTACCGTAAACATGAACGTAGTAAAAAGGAAATGGGAATTGAAACTGAAATTTCTCTAATTTCACGAGTGTGCATTCCATTTTACGCTGAACGTGAATTATGTTTATTAGCATTCAGCTTTATAGAAAAAGTTCGGTTTATGGAGCAAGTCTAAAAGTTTATGCGCTTAATAAAATATGTAAGAGAAAAAATAAGTGACGTGATGACCTAAATAGGATAAAAAAAGAACTTTACCCAGTCCCTTATTCAAAACTGATATTTACCCCATGTTCTCTTCTTTTTTTAATGAAGGCCTGATGCCAGATTTTCATTAGGTCTTTATGTGGTATGAGCTTTTCCACCAGAAGTCTCATTCACTTGAGGAACTGTGTAAGAAATCATTAACGGACTGTGTTGTATACTCCAATTTCTTGGTTACTCTTTCAATCTCAAACCAAACTATGCACATTTGTACATGGATTACCTTTTCGCTGTCCCGTAGCATTGCAATGAATTATGAGATGATATGAATCCACATAGTGCCTTACAATGTGGTTCATGCACAGGTGTTGGGTCTCTACAGCCATTTTTCATCTCTCTTTATAATATTGACCACAGTGTTACATACATTGTATATATTAAGAAAGAAAAATGTCTAATAGAGCCAAACACATGTGGTTCATATACATGCATCTTTACATGTAGCATAAAACATATATTATGTATATATGTATCTGCATGTAGTAATTACAAAAGTTCATAATAATAATCTGTATGCTACAATGTGGATTGTACTCAGTTAGTAATTCATGATCATGATCACTTGCCATGGATGATATATCCGATATCGTGCCGATTAATCACTGGTCTAAGTTTATGTTCGGTCTTCGATAGAGTAGAACAATTAAGATATACCAGACTTCGTATGTATGTATACAACGCTGTATTATTATAAAAAAGAAACAAAGGTGTAATATCTATATAGCAGGTAACGAAATGGCGTATTTGTGTTTACTTTATTTGTTTTACTAGTTTGTTGAGCCACCCCCGTGGGAGGCCTCATCAGGTAACACAAAACGTGTTTTCGGTTTCCGGATGGGAACATTTCAATAAAGCTTAGATAATGCCCTATTATATAGTCATCTATTAAATCTTTAATACAAAAACATAAAAAATCAGCAAATACCAATTTTAAATTATATTTTTGTTAAGGGCTTGCTTTCAATTCAAAGAACAATCACTGTTTTGATTAGTTTTTAATCTAGTTTTATATATAACCTACATGTTTTTACACACATGCAGTCGATCGCGATCGTAGGAGTCCACGCGTGCAATTGACCGTTTCGTAAATGTGCAGTCGAATCGCGTTTTAAGCAACTATTTGTCTCGCTAAATCAGCGCCGTTCCAACGGGACGGATGCGTGTTTGCGCGATCACTGACACGTACTTGGCGTAGTGGCGTTTCGCAATCAAGTAATTTTGAAGTCTTGTTAGGGGAAATTCATCTTTTTATGTGCCTACGTATGGATTGGGGTTTTGGCATGGGGGAGCGGAAAGTACGGATCCCCCTCTCTCTAAGGGGGTTTTTCTATTGTTTTTGACTCCGCTACCCCTGTTTTATGCGAAATTTTATTTCCATTTGTGGGCATTTATGACGCTCTACAGGCAATTATCACCTCACAGGTCCCCATCCCACCATAGATAAAATGATGCCTTGTGCAAGACCAGGGCAAAGATTGCAGCAGAAAACTTAGTTTCTTGAAAGGAAGGTTTGCATGTCGTGTCATTGGGATTAAGGGTTGCACCCATGAAAGCCAGTATCATCACATTAGCCTGCGCTGTTCTGCATAACATTGGTATCGAAAGGAATGACATCTCATCCCACTAAATTTCATATTACATAGTCACATGTGTAGGATTCTATTTGACACATGTATACCTTTACTTGTACTTTAATGCAAAAAATGAGATATCCTTAAAGATGACAATGCAAGTTAAAAACATGCAGTTGAAATTTAAAAAAAAATATTAACGAAATATTTTTTTTTCAAAAATTGTTTCTGAGACATCCCCTAGTTATGACAGTGTGGTATCTAAGGAAGTGGCAGCCATTTTTCTTTTGCTCTGCTTAGTAACCTTCACTGGCCAACCCCCTATATAAAGCACGGGACACTTGACACACGTGTATCATTCTAAACATATCTTGTCTCAGATACACATGCCCCGATATTGCAAATAACAATGTCAAATTGAAAATAAACACTGCACTCACCTGACAATATTTCATTGAAGTAATAGATGGATGTGTTGTCAGCTATATCCCAACATATGTCCAATACGAACTAATAAACAAAAACACTTCAATATACACTAAGTTTTACACGTACATGAACAACGACACGTTGTGTCCTTGATAGTTGTCGCTCGTTCGGATCAGGTACGTAGTCACGTGTATATGGTCAGTTGAGTGCGTCGGGTACGATGATATACGTGGAGATATGTGGACGGACTATTTTTGGATTTTTATTCACTTGCGTTGGAATTTTATTTTGAGAAACATCTAAATGACAACTTCGAGGAGTTGACATGTTTTTCTTGCTAAAAAAGTCCCATATAGTTTTACAGGTGAGGGTTTTGTTCACCTATTTGTAGGTGACATAACCTGTGGACTGCTAGGTGTATAGGTACATGAATGAGCGCACGTGTGTCGATTCACGCGCTTTATATAGGGGTCGGTGAGTCGTCGGAATGTAAAACAAAAATGGCTGTCCTCAACCGGGGAATGTCTCATAAACGATACTTGGAAAAACGAGTATACTTATTTTTAAAAAAATCATGTTAATAATTTTAACTTGCATTGTCAGCTTTAAATGACCATAGAGATGTTACTAAGTAAAAGGAAAAAAATCAAGCAACATTATTCAACATTCTAACTTTGGGCACCTTGAAACAATAAAGATGCTTAGCTATAAAGAAGGAGAAGACTACGATTCCTGTTGGTATAAAACATTAACTGTCTGGTACTGGTTTGAGAGCACTTCGGTTTCTAGCCCGGTCTTCTCCTGTGAGGAAGGCTCTGGGTTCTGTCCCCTGGCCGGGACACACCAAAGTCTATAAAAGTGGTAGTTTCTGCTCCTGCTTAGCGTTCAGCATACAGGGAGTGGGACGACTGGTTCGCCCGTTGTCAGTATAATGTGACCGGGTGGGGTGTGTTGCTTGGTGTCTTTGGCGGCATGCTTCAGTGATATAGCACTATAAAAAGGGCAACAGTTCCACTATACAAGAAGACACAACACGAACATACCGCAGTCTCCCATTACACTCACCTCGCACAACATACACGCAGCACACCGCATACATGGGAGGCCGTCCTTACATGACCATAGCTGTTAATAGGACGTTAATAAATCAAACAAACAAACCTTCTTCATGGCTAAGAGCTTTATCTCCATCTTTACACAAGACGTTTAATTTCAAGGAGAAGGAGCTCATCCTCCAGCTGGTCCCTTGAATATAGTAACTGCTGCCCCTCGTAAAAGGCGACTAGATTTAGGATCTTATCTTTTCTTATCTTCCTAACTGACTTTATCTTTCCTCTCCCTTGGTACCGCCTCACTTTTGGCCTTGAGTTGAGCGTTCGCCCCTGTGTGGAAGGCTCTGGGTTCTGTCCCCTGGCCGAGACACACCAAAGTCTATAAAAGTGGTAGTTTCTGCTCCTGCTTAGCGCTCAGCATACGGGGAGTGGGACGACTGGTTGTCCCGTTGTCAGTATAATGTGACCGGGTGTGGTGTGCTGTTTGGTGTCTTCGATGGTATGTTTCAGTGATAAAGTACTATAAAAATGGCAAGAGTTCCACTATACAAGAAGACACAACATGAATATACCGCAATCTCCCAAAACACGCACCTCGCACCTCGCACAACATACACGCAACCAACCGCATACATAGGAGGCCGTCCATACATGACCATAGCTGTTAATATGATGTTATTTAATCAATCAAACAAACAAACAAAAGGTCCCTTGAATATCTTGTCCTTATGTGGGTCTTTTTCTTAGATTGATTCTGTTTGGAAATACCTATGACAAATGCAATGCACATGTATTCATTAATTGTACTAGTAAGAAAGCTGATTGTCATAAATTTTTAAGTAAATCTTTAATTTGTCTGTGTGTGTTTCAGCAGCAATTTTAAACTTAAAAATCGATAGAGTGTATACTGAAGAAACTCTAATAAGTTATACATACTAGTAGTGGCACTTGTACTTGTAATAGCAGGTTGACGATAATTCGGCCCCTCAATCTCCCTCCTCAGTGCTTGAATGGATATATCTACACAAAAAACCCCAAAGTTTTATTGTTTCATTTTGAACTACCTCAACCTCCAGAGAAGATGCTTATGTGAAAGTATATTTACCTTAGTTAGGAATGGTATTCATAGTAACTGATGTGCATATATATAGACTGGGAAAGGTTGGAACAGAGTCATTTACTTACAAAATAGAAAACAAGAAAAACTAAATACCTGATAGTGTGGTTGATTCTATACAAGTGCGGCCTTCTTCATCTGTAATAATTGTAAATACAGGTATGTTATATCTATATCAATAAACAATAAAACATTTCATTTATTCTTTTGGAATATTAAAACAAAAAGGTAAATTTAAAAATTTAACAGCACTATTTTTGTATTTTGTAGTTACATTAATGTATCATCATACATTATTTAATTTCAGAATAATGAATAACTAGAACTGTATGCCAGTTACCTAGTAAATCATATATATACCTCTTTCATCCTCGATACTCCATGGGTAACTATCAATGTCATTTAATATCCACCCTTAGACTATGTCATAGCAAAACGGAAGGCAGCAGAACACATCTGTATGTAATGTGGGCCTTTGATGTACATCAAAATAATCAAATAGCTTTGAAGTCGGGCATCATTCTCTCTGTAATCTTAATAGAAAGTCTCTGCGGACCTGTGAGTGGTCAGTTGTTTCCTCCTGAATCGCCCCTAGTGTTACTATGAGATAGTCTAAGGTAGATAAAACGTCGGTGATATTAACCTCTGGAGTATCGAGGATGCCCCCCCTCTTAAGCTTGCTACCTATATCACTTTTATGATTCCATGCCAAATGCTTATCGAAAAATGTTTTGTTGAAATGTATGTCTGGAGGGTGTGGGTTCAAACCTCATTATGTCACCAAAATGTCAGTGACATATCTCCTAACCATGTATTGCATCATTTTGAATGCCATGTTATCATTGTTTTTTCATCTTTCTTTAATCAACTAGTGTGTACATGCATACAGGAAAAGTTAAAAACATGAATATATATATAGGTACATGAAATAATATCTAGTCATGTACCAGAAATAGGACAACCTTTTTATGATCTGCAGATGTACCGCTTGTGCCCATGAAATAAACGTTTAATAACTTTAAGATTAAAAAAAAATATATAAAATGTTTAAGCTGATACTTTGATTTATAAAAAAATGAAAATGAAAAGGCACTTCTGGTTTTAAAAAATAATTAATTCCATTATTGCATAATTCATATTTAAACATTACATGTTTCTGACAATTACTCCTTTTGAAAATATGATAATGATGAATAAATGATAAATATATTGCACAATCTTTGTCTCATTTCATTATTTCATTTATAAGCTATGATTACCTATTTGACATAATTCTTTTAATTTTACCCTCAGTATCAATTGAGGCTGCCAAACCAACAACATTAGGCCGGGTGTCATGACTTTCAATAAAAATGCTTTCACTTAGAGTTGGCTGTGTCAATCCAGGACCCCCACCTGCCATTGGTCTTTTTAGCTAATCAACTTGTACTTTGGCTGTTCAAGAAAATAAAATAAAAATTCAAACCTTTAATTCATTTCTTTTTATTTGTTGCTAAAGTGAATAGTCGGGCAAAGGAAGGCTTTAGTCAGTAACAAGAGGCCCAAAGGGCCTTAACGGTCACCTGACTACCTTGGCAACATTAAATTAATTATATATAGTGTAACTTTTGTCAAGACCATGTCAGGATCATTTTCAATTTCTTCAACAAATTTTATTTCAAACAAGAAGCCCAAGGGACTTAACATATAGAAAATTAATTAGATATAGTGTCATGGTAGCCATCTTCGATTTAGGATCAACCAGAGATGTTTAACAACACTTTGTCGGGACCATGTCAGGATTATTTCATACAAGTTTCAGCCAAATCTCACAGGTAGAATTTAAGAAGAAGTTCAAAATGTGTTTTCAAGATGGCGGCTGTGATCGATGCCTCGCGAAAATCTAATCACGATTTCATAGTAAGTTCATCACCTTATATTCGGGGGACTTTTAACCTTGAAAATAGATATTAACTCTATCAGTTTGGATTTCCAATACATGGCAAGCATGCATATGGCCATACTTAATTCATAATAGAAATCTAAAACAGTATCTTTTACAGCCGCGTGCCTAACCTACCTGAGAACGGTGACGCGACGCATATAAAACCCCAAAAGCACCGCACTAATCCTGCTGACACTTGAGTAATCGATGTAAATTATAGACTCGAGTACTATCGCACAAATCCACAGGGGGGTAAAACAAAAAAAATTTGTACTGTGGGGTCTGCTACGCGCTCGGGCCTCTCCATCCAGACTAACCGAAACTGAATGGCTAGTTAGCTTAAACCGATCTAAATCTCATCAACAATGCGTCTGTAAGCTGACTTAAAACAAAACACATAACATCTTAAAATTACAATCAAAAATCTCTACGTTGCCATGAGTAATTGTTCTTTCTTCTACATCTTTTTACGAGAGTTATTTACTGGAGAAAGTCTTCACATATTTCTAGTAAAAATTCGCATACAAAACAACTCCTATAAGATCTAGACGATGTCATTACGTAGGAACTGCAGCCATACCTAACATGTCCTGCGCTCCAGGCATGCGATTGTGCAAAAAAGCTCAAAACACAATTGGGACACTTCTATAAACTGTCTGAGTCAGCATATTTAAGGATCTTTTCAATAAGTGGTTCTGTAATATTCATAACAGCAAAACTGAACAAGCTACATAGGTTAGAGGCAATTTTTAACACACCCGTACTTGTTTATTATAATTAAGTCCATCAAGCTTGGAGTCTGTTGCCACTTAGCAGTATAGTGAGGTTATACACTCTCGCAATATGTTAATATTGCCAGCTCAACGTATCTGCTATCTGATTGTTCTTTAAAGTTTGTTAATGATCTCAAACACACTTGTAACTTATTGTGGCAATTTTAAGTAACTAGATTAAAATATTTTCAAATAGTTCTGATAACTTTTCATGTGTAATATCTCCAGACATTGACTTGTGTACGGAGTACGGCGGACTGCCAATGTTTTTGACATGGTCTGCAAGATATATTTCACTGTTTCTGTTAAGGTGGCCAATAAAAGAAAACAAACACAGTGCAATTATATTATGTTATTTCTTTTAAAGTGAATAGTCGGGCAAAGAAAACCAGTCTAAATGCTCACATTTTAATAGGACGGTCAAGTTCTGCTTAGTTTCGCAGTTCTGACCATTAAAGTAAAGAAAAGTTGAAAGCATTGAAAGCGAGGCTGCGTGGAAATGTAACCACAGACGTTAGTGAGCCGGGAGGACGTTTTAGAATTCCCATACTTTAAATTAATTTTTTCGTACGCAGATTTTGACGAGAGATTTTATTTTTCTATTTCATAAGAAATAATACTGGATACATTCACACCATTTTCACCAACTTTAGCCATCCTTGCCCGACTGTTCACTTTAAATACAACACATCTTTGTGCAAATTGCCAAGCATTTATTGTGAATGTTTTGCAATGAAATTACCACCTTTATAACATTGAATTTGTGGTTACCCGGGCATCGTTTACCCAAAAATTTAATGCGCAAAATATACTGATAGTAGATTTGTTTCAGCCCTAAGAAAAATACAAGTACACTGGTGTGTAAGTAACACATTTTTTACTGTATTTGTAACAATTACGATTGTGTTTGGTACAGCTAATGTAGCCAGAGCGCCCGCGATTTACCTGTGGATTGGCGACAGTACTCGAGTCAATAAATAACTAGCTTCACTCATTCAATACATCGATACAAGTCAGCGGTAGAGCGGTAGTGGTTTTTGTATACACGCATCGTTCTCAGTTGGGGGTAGCACGGCTGTAAAGAAAATAATAATATAACAAGTAATTCATGCATCCAAAATATTGTACATGTATGTAATGTAGTTGTTGAATTCTTTCAATTTACATACCTCTCTGCTCGATGTTGTGATATTGTTTCTTAACTTGAAGAACAGTTCTTATTTCAATCCCAACACTGAAAACAAATGAAACTGATATACAAATACATATATCTATAAGTAGTTCATTAAAGAATATTATCATTATTCTATTATCAATTTTGATGAAACTGGTGAAATCTGATACCATAAATATGTGTATAGTAAATATGCACCATATGATCTATAATTTTTAGCTCACCTGGCCCGAAGGGCCGGTGAGCTTTTGCCATGGCGCGGCGTCCGTCGTCCATCAACATTTCTTTTAAATCGCTACTTGTCATAAAGTACTGCATGGATTTTAACAAAATTTGGGCAGAAACTTCCTTAGGGGAAGGGGATCAGATTTTGCATAAATAGTGACCCTGGCCCCCCTGGGACAGGAGGGGCGGGGCCCAATAGGGGTAATGGAGGTAAATCCTATAAATCGTTACTTGTCCTAGACTTCTGCATGGATTGCAACCAAATTTGGCCAGAAACATTCTTGGGGGAAGGGGAACAGACATTGAATAAATTTTGACTCTGACCCCCGGGGGCAGGAGGGGCGGGGCGATTTAAAGGATTTACCTCTATTTACCCTATTGGGCCCCGCCCCTCCTGCCCACGGGGGACCAGAGCCAAAACTTATACAAGTTCTGTTCCCCTTCCCCCAAGGATGTGTGTGGCTAATCTTGGTTACAATCCATGCAGAACTCTAGTACAAGTAGCGATTTTTAGGATTTACCTCTTCTTCCCCTATTGAGCCCCGCCCATCCTACCCCCGAGGGGTCAGAGCCAAAATTTATACAAGTTCTGTTCCCCTTCCCCCAAGGATGTTTCTGGCCAGATTTGGTTACAATCCATCCAGAACTCTAGGGCAAGTAGCGATTTATATGATTTACCTCTATTTCCCCTATTGGGCCTCGCATCTCATGCCCCCGGGGGGTCAGAGCCAAAATTTATACAAGTTCTGTTCCCCTTCCCCCAAGGATGTTTCTGGCCAGATTTGGTTACAATCCATCCAGAACTCTAGGGCAAGTAGCGATTTATATGATTTACCTCTATTTCCCCTATTGGGCCTCGCATCTCATGCCCCCGGGGGGTCAGAGCCAAAATTTATACAAGTTCTGTTCCCCTTCCCCCAAGGATGTTTATATGGCTAAATTTGGTTACATTCCATGCAGAACTCTAGGACAAGTAGCGATTTAAAGGAAATGTTGACGGACGGACGAACGACGGACAGAAGACGGACGTCGCGCCATGACATAAGCTCACCGGCCCTTCGGGCCAGGTGAGCTAAAAATCTAAGGTACACTACAGTGTATGCAAGTCAGTGCGCATTGGAACACATATTTTGAGTCAAACAAAAAATTCCATTATCTTATTATAAACTACCGGTATAGATATGTACTTAAATACAAACTGATTTTATGTACTGAATTCTTGCCTACGGTATTATGTAATGATGCACAAACTGTAAACAGGTTTTATTGGAAACCACCGATGTCTATTTATAGTAATATGATATCAGTGATATAGCACTATAAAAAGGGCAAGGTTCCACTGTACCAGAAGACACTACATGAATATACCGCAGTCTCCCAAAACATGCACCTCGCAATCTTGCCTTCGTTTCCTTGACGTCTCGTGCTTTGACGGTTTGCGGGGTAAAAATCGCGGTGTTTATATTATATCGATCTCCTTTCCAAAAGAGTTATCGTCCGGGCCGCTTATATCTTTGCATAAACGTCTCAAAATTTTGCTTAGCTGAGGATACTCTTAAGTACCGTGAGGAAGTTTTATACAAGCGAAATTTGAGGAAATCTCGGGTAAGGAAATTTCATATTAAGGAAATCTCAATTTCAATTTCAGATTGTTTTATACAAGCGGGGCCTAGTCGTGCATATTACATTTTGAGACTGGTCTGAAAACAAAATGGCTGACTGTTCGCCATTTTTGGATTTTGACAATGAAAGTTTCTGTTGGTTGTGTGAGCAGAATATAGTCATGACTCAGAAATTGCTACCTTCTGTTAACACAAATTATTTCCATACAAAATTTAAATTTGTTTATATACGTGTACCTTAATGAGAAGAATGTTTTATTTCATATTGCAATAATAGTTTTTATCAATATCCTCTTTTTTAAACTTTGAGTTTTGAAAAAAATTCACATTTCATCTAAACAGGTAACAATCACAGCATAGGTTGTATATTTGGACTATCAAGATGCGTTCGGGGACGAATTGAATGCTGAGTAATGCAACCATAGCTAACAATGCCGGCTCTACTTGTATGAAGACAACAAACAGTCAGTGTCGTTAAACTGCAGTTATGCATTCCACTCATTGACAGTCAATGACCAGAAAAAAGTAAAACTTTCCTATCAATATCACCAAAAACAAAATTTCAAGATGCAGAATTGAATTAGAAGATATTGATTATGTTGACAAAAATCATGCTTTTGAAGATCAACCAACAATAATCTCCATCACTGCCATGTATTCCTGCAAAAACTGTTACTGCAGATTAGACAGACATTCAATTAAACGCTCCAAATATACCGCCTACATTCAAGTGTAAGAATTGTTCCTTTAGGCAAAAGGCAGATAAATCCACCAAAGAAATAGCCATCAAACTGAAGTTTTAATCGAAACCAGTAGTGACTTACGTGCTTCAACCTGTAGTGTCATCCCAATTCATGGAGTCATCTCCAGATGCCAACATGACAAATATGGATACTGATGACCTTGAAGAATTTCTTTTTTTTTACGATAACACTTCATATTGTCTTTGATAACCCTTCTTCAATTGTTGTTCAACAAATAGAAACAGTGTTAATTGATTGGTGGAAATCAAAGCAAATTATAATGATTTTCTTTTAAACCTTCAATATTAAACCATGTCCGGTAATCAGGGTCCTTTACAAATATCATTATTATTGTACATGTGTATTAGTCGTATTTCATATATATATATATATAATCGGTTTTTGCCAGGCATTCATAGGGTCCGATATAGAGACATACTCCCATTTGAAAATGACACAGTATTTTCCCAATATCAGGTCTGTATTTTCCTAATTAGGGTTATAACTCCCAAAATTTGTATTTCCAAAGTCAGACAGAACCCAAGTGACTGAAGAAAAAGTCTCCTAGTTTTGCACTTTAATTACAATATTACTGAAAGAAACAAATCAGCTTTTTGATATTCGCATTTTTTTTTTCTTTGATATTTTTTCTAAAACTGATGAAATACTGATGGTATTTTCCAAGGTTGTAAAAATTGATGATGCTATTTTTCGGAATTTCGCTCGGGGCCCTTTCCCAAAATAGCTGGCAAAAACCCTGTATACAGTAAGTGAACAATACTGCACTATTTTAAATTTATCTCCAAATTATGTTGTAGATTATAAAAAATCGACAAAACCTCAAATTCTGAAACGATTTCGTATTTCAGAATGCAGCCATCATACTAGATTTTGTTTAAGGGACTTCGCATCAAACTTCATAATTACATTTTACAATTGATCAGCCAACATAAAAGTTTTTATATCAACACTAGCATTATTTTAATTTTTTTCAAGTCCTGTGGTAGATAATATAAACAACAAACTTCAAATTCTAAAATAATTTCGTATTTCAGAATGCAGTCATCTGATACTCGACCTTGTTTTTGGTACTTCCATCAAAGTGTTGAAAATGGATCAACATTCCACTATACAAGAAGACACAACATGACAACGCTCTAATACTAAATTTTTAATGCCCACTTATGCTTGAACCCTATAAAATGATCCATTACTTGTCTCAGGTATATCTAACAGCACTGCAACACTTGGGATAACACTAAATTGTGTAAAGTCATGATCGGAGACAGGAAACACCTGGACAATTACTCTTGTATCACACGATTCACCGCCGCTACTGGGTGGTCAGGTTCACCAACCGTGCAATGATGTTAATCGTCCATGCAGAAGGAGTCGGAATCATCCCTAAACTTAACAGCCATCTCCTTCAGGTAATGAAAAATTTCTGATGCGTAATGCATATCAATATAGTCTTTCCTGGTCAGGCGCTTGAAACTTCACATTCAATTTCCCGGTGTACTGCAGCGATGAGTAAGACGTCGGATTTTGAGGTGTAAACTGGAACCTAAGCCATTGCTCAGATGGTATAGTTGTTTCTGGCGGACATGTTATGGACACCTGTCGAAATCGCCGTTGCTAGATGAGTAATTTTGGTCATGACGTCTGTCATCCACTGTCGTTTCAAGAACATTATCAATGTAGACCTTGGCTTTTTCAAAGCGAAACCTCATACTTGACTGGTTGGCCGGTTTTATGTTCACTCAAGTCAATAATTGTGTCTGGGTCCTGGAAATCAAAAGCCTGCTGGACCCTAGAATCAACACCCAATCTCAGTCTCGTTGGTAACTGTAGAATGATCAACTATCAGGGTTTTGTATATGTTACGTGCATGCATGCTCTTGACATTGACAATATGAGAGACGTTTTCTGTACAAAGTCACGCCGCATGACTCGTGTATGGTACACTGGTAGTGTTTTGTTGATCAGGTTCACAACATCATTGTTTTTGTTCATCAATTCTTCTTCAAGAATTCCTTGGGAGATTTGCATAAGAAAGTTGTGTGTGCCAAGGTTGTTTCCACTTGACATTTTGAACATGATATATTTTGCTAATGATATGTTATGTAGTATAAAACGATGCCTTGAAATGGAAATTTAATTTAAAGATTTAACTTGATAACTTGATTGAAAAATGTGAATATATCTTCAGGCAGTTGATTCAGAAACATTGTCTAAGAATTAAGCCCATATAGGAAGTTAGTTCATATCTAGGAAGTTGTTATTGAATCATTGCCTGACATAATTTTAGGAAATCGTGACCTTTACGCCATTCCTAAAATTATGTCAGGCAATGATTCAATAACAACTTCCTAGATATGAACTAACTTCCTATATGGGCTTAATTCTTAGACAATGTTTCTGAATCAACGGCCTGAAGATATATTCACATTTTTCAATCAAATTATCAAGTTAAATCTTTAAATTAAATTTCCATTTCAAGGCATCGTTATACTACAGTTATGTATGTTGTCCAAATAGTATTGCCTTTGTCGAGTGTCGCTTGGCGTGTATTTATCTAAGCATACAGGTTGAAAAGTAAATTTTTTGACCATATATATTTGGATAGTTTGTGGGAAAAAAAATAAAATACGTCCGAGAAAGGAATATGGAAGGTGAAAACGAAGTGAGGAAAACTGCACGGGAAAAATGGCGGCGACACGCACACATATGATGGGGTCGCTTTTCTGGTTCCAAGGTCAATAAAACCGGTTTTTATCGTAGAAATGAACATTTTCGGACCAAAAACAGTTCCCAGATAGTCATGGTTAAACCATACTGAATTATATAAAGCAATCAGAAACGTTATACCCATCTAACAATTGACAAGCTTTTAACATGTACATGGCATGTTGCGCATATAGATAGGCAAGATTCGCGCATCAATTTGATAACTGATGGGTTAGTATAGTTCGTTTCGGGTTAAATCTGGCGCATGCACATATATCATTACGGGGTACAAACGTCACTCGGGCGTGTTTTGTTTATAGCAACCAAGATGGCGTCGCGGGAATTTCCAAAATTATTTTTGGACGACAGTAAGCGATCATCTGCTTTACCAGCATAGGATCTGCCCAATATATATCGATATCCAATGCAAGCGTGCCGAAACTGACTTTTCAAACAATATATGACTTCATGGTAAATAGAAAGAGGGAAGTTCGAGATGCAGGCGACGGATGCGATCAGCTGACTTCTGGCAAATCCTACAGATCAATGGACAGAGCAGTCTCGCATTATCAGGCAGGAGATGTTCAACAGATGTTTGTGGAGGTATGAACACAATAATATAAAACTAGGACAATGATCTCAAGCTCCTATCGTTTATATTTAATCGTCATTTACCTATGCAAAAAATACACTGTACTGTAGCTATCCGGTAATAATTAGCTTCCGTCACACGATACAGTGACCTAATTTTCGGAGGTCTGATCGTCTAATGAGGACAATCCACATTGAAAGTATAATTTTAATTCCAAAACAAGGAAATTACATATTAGGAATTTGCATGCTTTTAAAATCAAGCATAAATAAATAAATAAATATGAAGGTACATGCGCAAAAAAATGAAAAAAAAAATAAAAAAAAAATAACCGAGTTTACCTTACTTGCAATGAACTTGAAGTCAGTATTTAAGAAGATCTTTCTTCCTTCAGGATTTGCACTGACATTATCATGAATATAATGAAATATGAAAACTTCACTGTTAAATTGAGAAATAAATTATCATCATACCATAGTTGTAATCGATTTTTACATTTTCATAGGTTTATACAGATCTGATTTATGGGAGAGCAATGGTCTTGGCATCAATGAAGAAAACCAGACACCAAGTCAACATGGCATTCCAAAATGACAAACCTGTACATGCATATTGTCAGTGTCCTATTGGGTAAGACCACAATTTATGATACAATGTGTAAAAAATGACATTCATGTTTGATCACATTGAAAACAAGATTTGGATGGAAAGAAATAGTTTGTGTATTTTTGGAAGGATGTACTGTATACATCATTCATTCAGTAATCTTCTTTTTTTCTTTCCTTTTTTTAATCTTATTTATTAATTCATTTGTTTATTTATTTATTTTACAGTCTTGCCCAATGTTGTAGTCATGTAGGGGCTTTTTTATTTGCCATCAATGGCTATCTAGTTGAAAACAACAAAGAAAATTCAAAACTGAGCTGTACATCAAAGAAATGTACATGGAATGTTCCCAGAAAAATGTTTATGGACCCACAACCAGTCAGGGAGATGAAGTTTGGGAAAGGAGCAGACATCAACAAACAAAGTGTTTTGGACTTCGATCCAAGACATTCTCTCCATAAAATAAATGATGCAGACCACTACAATAAAATGATGATGGAATTACAGGCAGTGTTTCCAAAAACAGGTTTGTGAATGACTAGGTTTACATTATTTTAATGTAAATTGTATATATGCAGATATTTTAACTTTCAGGGGCCAGTTGTTCAAAGGCTGATTAGATTTATCACAGTTTACAACAATTTTGAAATTTTGGTAAAATCAATTCTGGAAAAGCTAACCTTACCAAATTATAGCACCTGTCAGTCTGTTCATGTCTGTGAATTTTAAGGAATATATGCAAACAGGTTTTGATATAAAGGAGAAAATAAATTTTCACTAATCAAGTGATTAAACTAATCGCGTTTTGAACAACTGGACCCAGATATATACATGTAATTACCATAATGAATAAAAAAAATTATAATCCTAATTTTCTATTTTTCTATCATTTTCCCTCCAAAACAGAACCATTGTATTACCAGCCTACTTTTTGTGTTGGCAGGCATGTCACACTTGGCAATGATACCTCATATTCCACCACCAGTCCAGAGAGAGGAAGTTGTGACCTCCACCATAGATCCCATGGAAGAATTTGTTTGTTTGTTTGATTAATTAACGTCCTATTAACAGCTATGGTCATGTAAGGACGGCCTCCCATGTATGCGGTGTGTTGCGTGTATGTTGTGCGAGGTGCGTGTTTTGGGAGACTGCGGTATATTCATGTTGTGTCTTCTTGTATAGTGGAACTTTTGCCCTTTTTATAGTGCTATATCACTGAAGCATGCCGCCGAAGACACCAAGCAACACACCCCCACCCGGTCACATTATACTGACAACGGGCGAACCAGTCGTCCTACTCAAGGCCAAAAGTGAGGCGGTGCCAAGGGAGGCATTAGGAAGGATAAAGTCAGTTAGGAAGAATAGAAAAGATAAGATCCTAAATTTAGTCGCCTTTTACGATCATGCAATAGGGGCAGCAGGTACAATTCTAACGCCCTACCTGCAGGGCCACCATGGAAGAAAAAGTGCAGGAACTGGTCTACAAACCAAATAGCAGCACTGGTACATACATTATAAAAGAAATACACAACCGAACAAATATTAGTGATTAGTGTGATTTATTAGGTCCTAGATAAAGATGATATATTTAGGACACAAAACAACTAGTTATATTATATAAAGCAGCATGTTCAAATAATATATGATGAAAATATTTGGACTTATTTTTTGCTAATACAGGCAAATTGACATTATTAACAGGTACCATTAAACATATGTATGTTACACACCAATGCATCTCAAAAATATGATAACCAATCCTTAATTATAAATCTTGCTTTTTTATGAATTTCAGTTCATCTTCTAACACCAATAGCCCCATCTTTGAGTCTACACATTGAGGAGAAAACAAGAGCTCAACGAGAAAGTCTGTTGTGGCTAGACTTACATAAAGGTCGCATTACCAGTTCTGTGTTAGGGGAGATACTGCGTGCAGGTGGTAAACCTTCTTCCCTTATTGACCGCATTATTAATGGATCTGATTTAGAAAGGTAGGAATCTGTCCATCTACATGCAGTATTACAATAATAATTAGTGCTTTAAATCAAAGTACATGTATGTAGAATATGTAGTTCAAGAAGACTGTTGATACATATTTTTATTCAACTTTTTTAAATGAACAAAACTGTGTACAAGCTATTGAAATATATTAATAATTGAACTTCAATGCATTGGATTTTGTGGAATTGTTTATCATATATATGTATAAAAAATAAGGAGCTCTCATCCATGTAATTATGACAATTTTTAATCTGTTCACCTTTCAATCTCATCATTTATGTATAGAAAAAAGAATGTGTCTGAGCATGATGTAGATGTACATTGCAGAGGACCTTATTAAGCTTTTGTTTTCTCTAATTTTAGGTACAGCAATCTACCCAAACCAATCCAGTGGGGAATTGACCATGAGAGAGAAGCTGTGGCAGACTACATCAAGCTGCAGAACCATGTGACATCTCTGTCTGTTGTAGAGACAGGTCTTTATCTTCTCCCTTCTCATCCCTTCATTGGCGCGTCCGGAGATGGAAAGGTTACAGATTAGTCTCTGTCTACTGAAAACAGTGTGGGAGTATTGGAGATAAAATGTCCTTTCTCGGTACGGGGTAAGATTATCCATGACATGGAAGTCTATCAAATTGTTCAGATGAGATCAAAAGATTTTTGTTTAGAAGAGACAGAAGAGGGTACCACCAGGCTGAGAAGGAATCATAATTATTATGCACAAGTGCAGGGAGAAATGGCTGTCATGGGTGTCACATGGTGTGACTTTGTTGTGTGGACCAGAGCAGCAAATGGAAACTGCTTCATAGAAAGAGTACATTTTGATAGTGATTTCGTTTCTAACATGATGACTCGTTTAGTTGAATTATATGTCAAACATATCTTACATGACTAACTCATGTGACTAGCGGATATCATGTGTTTTGAATATACTGGACTGTGTGGCCTGGATCTAGTATCAGCAAATACAGTAATATATTTACTGCAACAGTGTATCTGATTACCTGGTACTAAATCAATTATGCAGATATTTCCACATGCTAATATCATTTCTAACCAAAGATTTTAGTGAAAAATTAATACTGTTCATAAAAATATTATACATTAAACCCTGTTAACTTCAAAGAGTTTTTTCCCTTTAATGAAATACAAAAATGTAGTTACATTACAAAATGAGTTACAAAATGTAATGTACATATGTTGTGTAAGTCGCTTTTTACATTCTGTTATCATATTAAGGGAGGGTAATGGCTGATGTCCAATCCTATTGGAGCAAGTTCACTGCCAATAGTTTGATTTAAATTGAAAAAACCCTATTGAAATGTTATCTGTATACATGCATGAACAGAATCTTTCAATATAGAAACCACAACCACAATTAAATATCTCAGCTGTGACATGTTTGTGTAATTTATTCTTTTTTTTCAAACAATATCCAATCATCAGTTCATTTGATACACCTGTCATGAGAGAAAGTTTCTGATCCATTAAATATTAACCTTGCTCTAATATTAGACAAGGGAATTTATATATTCATGTTTCCTGTTGTTATTACATTATAACTTATAAGTTATATTTATGTACATGTACTCCAACCAAATAATTACAAAAAACGTATGATCTAATACAGAGTTATAATGAAAGCAGTATTGATAATCTTATGATTACTTTTAACAAAAAAATGCATGACTATACAATAGGCACATCCAGGTTGGTTAACCAGCAAGCAACCTTGAAACAATTTGAAGCAATAGGTGCCAAAGATAACGGCAATACACCATTAAACAAATGGAACTTTTTCACTCGACCAATGGTTCTTTCAACATGAATTCTGACTTTAGCAATTGATTGTGTTTGAAAAACCTCTTCAACAGTGAACTGTGATTTACGCTTAAAAGGTGGTATATTTAATGAACACTTTCTCTCTGGGAGTAAATCTGAAATAGTAAAACCTTTATCAGCCATAACATTATCTCCTGGCTCTAATAAATCCAAAAAACCACTCTCCATAACAATACGGCGGTCAGATACTTTTCCACCCCAAGCATCTGATACATATGAAATAACACCTGAAGGTGTAATACCAATTAAAAATTTCAAAGTCACATTATGTTTGTAATTTGAATACAACAAATTCTGGTTCACAAGACTTTATGACCTCTGTACAAAAAATTCTGTACAGTCTACTATAATTCTTAAATTTGGAAAGGATTTGAACGCTTCAGGCATGTTCTGGTTTACTAACTGTCGGGAAGGATACACATTAATTAATTTCAACTCTTCATATAAAAGACAGATCCATGACACAAATAAATTTGAAAAAGTACTACAAGAAATATCAAAGCGATCAGCAATGTCCTGCACAAACAGACCCAACTTCAGTCTCATCAATACTGCCAGCAGTTGATTAGGCAATGAAATGGAAAGTTTCATAGGTCTTTTCCTGTCTCCTGGAGTGTTCTGTCCATCCCAGAAAGTCATATCCTGTGCTTTAATTTTGAGAAAGTTGAATAACCATAAAAAAAACCTCCAAAAGTGGGTAAACCAGTATAAAAACGAGTTGCCTTATCATTCTCTTTGATTTTTTCCACAGAAAAAGTCAGTTTTTTTTTCTTTCTCTCTGAGAATGATGCTCTCCTCCCTCAAACTGATGTTCTCCTCCAAGACAGGATCACACTCGGATTGAAGACCTGTATTTACATAATTTTTCACGTCTTCTGTCTTATCAGTGACAATGGCATAGTCATGATGGGCCATGGACAGTCTGAGCATTCCGTCTTCTCTTTCCTTTTGCCTCTGAGCTGCCTCCTCAAATGTCTAAAATGTTCAACAAGATATACAGCATATTAAACATACATTTTAAGAACATGAATAATAATTACATAAACTGTACATGTACTGCATGCATGTTGAAAATAGTGTGAAGTTTAGTTTGGATTATTTCCCTTGGATTATACCCCTTTGGTTTGTGTATGTACTGGTAAGGCGAGTCTATATGAGATTGTCTTGTGGGGGTCAGTCTATGGTCAGTGATAATTATATGACGTAGTCGCTAATTAACAATAGGAGAGATAAGAGTTCATGTAGTGTTCTCAGTATTAATTAATTGACACTATTAGCGTTATCAGTCTGACTGTTATAAGTGATCTTAGAGTTTGTTGATTAATGTGTGTATAAGAAGTAAATATATAATTGTCCTTAGTGTATTAGTACATGATACAGAGTCTGAGGGACTGTAGTGTATAAATATATATGAGATCATTGTTATGGAGTTAGAATGTCCAGTTCCCAGGGTGTCGGGTTCTGATCTGGGCTTAGTTGGTCAAGTTCCCAGGTCTCAACTTTTGGGTTAAAAATAGGTATGAGGTCATTTGGGGAGGGGGTAGTTTGTTGTGTTGGTCACTTCCAGGAAAGGTTCTATATTAAGCATATGATGTCATTCTAAACTTAGAATTCTGTGGTACCTATGTATATCTATGTTGTAGCTAAAAGTAGTAATTGATGTCATTAGTCTAAAATAGTCGGTATAAAAAAGGGATGTTGGGCCTTATTTGGGGCTTTTATCTTGTTAGTGCTGTAGAAGTTATGTCGGGAGTTGTGAATCGGGAGACTTAAAGTTGTTGTTAGGGAGATTAAAAGTTTTGTGTATTTCTTGGATTTTGGATATTATTCGACACTGTGTTGTGTATAGTTTTGTTGGCCCTGCAGGTAGGGCGTTAGAATTGTACCTGCTGCCCCTATTGCATGATCGTAAAAGGCGACTAAATTTAGGATCTTATATTTTTCTCTTCTTCCTAACTGACTTTAATCTTTCCTAATGCCTCCCTTGGCACCGCCTCACTTTTGGCCTTGGGTTGAGCGTTCGCCCCTGTGAGGAAGGCTCTGGGTTCTGTCCCCTGGCCGAGACAAACCAACGTCTGTAAAAGTGGTAGTTTCTGCTCCTGCTTAACGCTCAGCATACAGGGAGTGGGACGACTGGTTTGCCCGTTGTCAGTATAATGTGACCGGGTGGGGTGTGTGTGCTTGGTGTCTTCGGCGGCATGCTCCAGTGATATAGCACTATAAAAAGGGCAAAAGTTCCACTATACAAGAAGACACAACATGAATATACCGCAGTCTCCCGAAACACGCACCTCGCACAACATACACACGCAAAATACCGCATACATGGGAGGCCGTCCTTACATGACCATAGCTGTTAATAGGACGTTAATTAATCAAACAAACAAACAAACAAAGTATAGTTTTGTGTATAGTTATAGTTTAGTTACTGATTTTGTATGACATCTTATGATTACTGGATATAACCCCATACTTTGATTTTACTTAACTTCAGCTTTCCGGGATTTACTTTGAGTAAATTTACTAAATATAGTTATTATTCGGAATATATTGGAAATATTAGTTGAATTCAAACTCCTGGATTACTTCCTGGCATTTCCGATTTCGATTGGAATAAATTATTTGTGGCAAGTATTGGGAAATAAATCTTTGATTACACTTAATAAAACTTAATTGAACTTTATATTTCTGTGTATGTTGTTTTGTTAAGAATTAGCCGCCTGACAATGGAATACCTGACGACAGGATAAGTTTATCTTACAAAGTTGAGAGTAACAAAAACCTTACAATAGAATACACATAAGGCAAGACATTTGAGTTTTAACCAATTATATATGTATTTTAATTATGTTTATTTTCATGCGTTTTTATTGCACAAGCTTAGGGCAATCTGTTATAGTGGTCTGGCACAGACCCTGGTAATTATAGGGATCCTGATGAATCCTTAAATTGGAAATAATATACATGTATCTTAAGATACATGATATTTGTATTTGTACAAGATATTTGTATTTTAAATAGAGATCTGTATAATTCAAATTTGAATATCTGAAATGATGTTGTAAAAATCATATGCACATCCATTTTAGAGACTTTAGTCAGGTGCCAGAAACTCTCTATTAAATGTCCATGAATTTATTCATTTGAAGTGCATTAACTGTATGAACATATATATATGAACGTATATTGGGTACTGGAAGCTTTGAATTCAAATAATTGAAAAAAACCCAAAAAAACACTATCATAGAATATCTAACAATATTTGTTGTAATTGGGAAACAAAATAGATAAATAAGCTAGCTCTACAAAATAATCATAGCATTTAACAATACGATTAATTTTTAGAAAACTGTGTGTATTTGTTCACACTTAATTAGGCCTAAAAGGAAACGTACATTGTAGGTACAATGCCATTTTGAATGTACTTGACTTTCATCTAATTCGGTCTTAATTTTAAAAGCCATACCGTTACCTACTTTACTTAAATTTCGTCGGAATGCCCGATTTGATCTACCTGGGCTGACTGGTTTCTTCTTATAATGGAAGACTGTCGGCGTGTAGTCCACCTCGGATCTATCGTAAGCGTGCCAGCCGCTGACGAAATGGTCAGAGCACACAAACGAATTTGACGTAGGCTGCCAGTCCCTTCGATTGATAACTTTGATCCAAGATCTTCTCTTATGTTTGTCCACGGGAAATCTAAAAAAAATTCACTCCGCGTTCCTTCGCCTGTCCATTTGAACGATTAGTACAGCTCCAAACACTGCAGCCCTTCACCATCTCGATCTCGTAGCGAATGTAAACAAACAATGACGGTTTGTCCCCCCAAGCCGTTTGTACGCATGCGCCAGCATCTATCCCGCAGTTAAGCCGAAACGAACTATTGTGTCATATATTCCTACAATCCAGGGATAGTTCGTTTAGTATCCATCGAACAATAGACAGGCTTTTAACGTGTAGGTGTCATGTGGCGTATATGTCTGCATGGCTAAGATTCGCGCATCAATTTGATAACCGATGGATTAGTATTTCTTGGCGTTCGATGGTCAAACAAAACGAGACTTAAAGGCTGAGACATTTTAAACATGTACAGGGAACGAATTATAGTCGATGGTTTCTTGACAAAGTTTGAAACAGGGGACAGAATTGTGATTGTCAAGAAATTGGAAAACCCGCTTCCTAAAAATGAAAATCGGAGGAAAATATCGAGCAGTTGTCAAACACATAGGTCAACCCAATGAAAATGTCACCTGTTCAAACTGCCTGCAGACTGGTCACTTTTTCAAAGACTACACAAACGACCATCGAAGAACGCCGGACATATCCAAGCTAAGTAGCCATCATTATGGGAAAATAAAGAAGATTCGAGCTCTGAAAGCTCAGATACGAGTTCTGACGACGAAAGTGGAAAAGCTGACGACGATGAACACACGGTGAAACGGGATGATGATCAGAGCGAACGTCAGGAAAAAAGAAGGAACGCCCTTGCCATTATTTTCCTGTACAACTGACGCAATCAATGAAAAGAAAGCAGCAGAATCCCCCAGACGGGAAAGTGTCCAAAAGAAACACAAGAAAGGACAACAAGGATGATGACACAACAACTGTAAAGGAGCAGAATCAAGATTGCCAAAGACAAATTGACTCATTTCTGAAAGACACTCCATCTCGGAAATCCAGTCAACTATGTCCAAGTGTGCAATGCCCTTTGGAGGACATCAAGAACCCTCCAAAGAAGAATTGCTAATACTTATACATGTAAGTAGAACTATGACACAAAAACTAAAGAAATTGACATTTATTGAGAAAATCAACAGAAAGTACAGAGTGTAAACTATGCTGTGTTTTTTCATTAATATTAGTGTGATATATATAAGATACCATATATAGGAAAATAGTATGTAGAATCATTTATCCTCCAATAACGTTTTGTTACGTGTTGTTACGTCGCATACGATTGGCTGATACACTGGAATATCACTTGATAAGATTGAATTGTAGCGATTAAACCTTCGATATATTTCTTATGATATACAGCTATAAGATCAGACTATTTTGTTTCAATTTCGTAAGAATGAACGTTTCTTCGATTTTGTTTGTGTTGTTAAATGTATGTTCTATTAACAGCCAGGGTCATGTTTAGGACGGCTTCTGATGTATACAGTATGCAGCGTGCGTGTTTGGGGGAGTGCGATACATTCGTGTTTGTTCTTCATTATAGTGGAGCTTTTGTCCTTTTTATCACTGAAGCAGGTCGTCGAAGACACTAAGCACAGCCCTACCACCCGGTCACATTATATCGAAAACGGGCGAACTGGTATGCTGAGTGCTACAAAACACACATTCGCACGTCATACAAGAACATATCGCATACATTGAAGGCAGTGACCATGAACATGAGCATGACCCTGGCTTGTTATAGAACGTTACTTCAATCACACAAACACACAAACTTTCATTAGAAGCCTGCTGGATAACAGGTGAAAGCTACCTGTGAGTAGAATTTTTTGTTGAGTGAACCTGTTTAAACTTCGGTATATGATAAAACAAATTGTTGCTACGTAACACTTTGGTAGACACACTGGTATATCTGTGGGCTGGAATATATTAGAACTAGACGCCCTGGCTGGTTATGCATCATCTGTCGACCGAGTCACATGTTCACAGTTAAGGATTTGGCAGCAACTGTCTCTTATGTCGGTAATGAGGACACAGCCGTCAGGTACTGTGTTGTAACGTGGACACCTGTATACAATAATATGAATTATAAATACACCAAACCACATTTTGTTCCTTAGCAAAAGAATTATTATACTGCATGGATATCTAGTAGTTTACATGGTTCCTACAGAAAAAAAGTACACAAAATTTGCTCATACTGAACTCCATGATTAGTACCGATTTGAAATATTAACTACTAATTACTCACATTTTGCCCGTTCATCCTGCCACATTAGTTCTTTACATGCATACAAAATCCGTAATTTAAATTCAGATACTTTCAAACTACATTATTTAATTTTTAGATTATTTCCACAAAGATGGGAATATAATATAAACTCAAAATGAATTTTCAAGAATTTTAACTGGATAGAAGCAAAGGGTGATTTACGAGAAACACAATAGTGGTTTTTCTACCTCTGAGAACACATATATTTGCCAGTTGTAGCCTCTGTACAGACACATTTGAAATCATAACCATCCGTCAACTTCTGGTCTTGTTGGTACGAAACGCCTTTGTAGACACAAACTGGTGGATCTGTGGGCTGGGACATAGAACAAGACGCACCAGCTGGTGATGCATCATCTGTCATCTGTCGACTGAGTCACAGATTTACAATCAGGAATTCGGCAGCAACTGTCTCTGGTGTCGTTAATGAGGACACAGCCGACAGGTAAGGTATTGTAACGTGGACACCTGATATAGAATGAAATACAATTTTACTAATTCAAAAGAACATAATTATATGGAAAGCTAGAATCACACATCATATTTTTATTTGTCAAAAGAATCATTACGATGAAGGGACATGACAGTGTTACGATGAAGGGACATAACAGTGTTCGTGGAGATAGTGACAAAGTACTATTGAAGCAATACATAATTGCATCTTTGCAATGTATAAGCACTCATTGTAAGGAATGTGCCATAACAGGAAAATGTAAATTGATTTCATTTTTGACGAACGACATAAAGCGAGAAAAATTAAGTACTTGGGCATGATATGTCATTTACACAGTTTCAAAGAACAGAACATCTACCAGTACTTTCTAAGCACATACAACAGCATTAGTTCGTTATGGACCCTGTTTAAATCGTTACCTTTTATGGGTTCTGTCCCCTGGCCGCGATACACCAAAGTCTATAAAAGTGGTAGTTTCTGCTCTTGCTTAGCGCTCAGTACACAGGGAGTGGAACGACTGGTTCGCCCGTTGTCAGTATAATGTGATCGGGTGGAGTGTGTTGCTTGGTGTCTTCGGCGGCGTGCTTCAGTAATATAGCACTGTAAAAATTTGTTTGTTTGTTTGTTTGATTTATTAACGTCCTATTAACAGCTATGGTCATGTAAGGACGGCCTCCCATGTATGCGGTGTGTTGCGTGTATGTTGTGCGAGGTGAGTGTACTGGGAGACTGCGGTATGTTCGTGTTGTGTCTTCTTGTATAGTGGAACTGTTGCCCTTTTTATAGTGCTATATCACTGAAGCATGCCGCCGAAGACACCAAGCAACACACCCCACCCGGTCACATTATACTGACAACGGGCGAACCAGTCGTCCCACTCCCTGTGTGCTGAACGCTAAGCAGGAGCAGAAACTACCACTTTTATAGACTTTGGTGTGTCTCGGCCAGGGGACAGAACCCAGAGCCTTCCTCACAGGGGCGAACGCTCAACTCAAGGCCAAAAGTGAGGCGGTGCCAAGGTAGGCATTAGGAAAGATAAAGTCAATTAGGAAGAAGAGAAAAGATAAGATCCTAAATTTAGTCGCCTTTTACGATCATGCAATAGGGGCAGCAGGCACAATTCTAACGCCCTACCTGCAGGGCCTATAAAAAGGCCAACAGTTCCACTATACAAGAAGACACAACATAAATATACCGCAGTCTCCCAAAACACGCACAACATACACCCAACACACCGCATACATGGGAGGCTGTCCTTACATGACCCTGGCTGTTAATAGGACGTTAATTAATCAAACAAACAAACAAAAATACCTCATATGATGTCTCGAAAAATGTGAGAATATATTGTTTCTAGCATTATATAGGCTTTGTAATACAATTTTTGAAAATGTATTGCAAACGCTTTTCAGTATAATGGGACCAGGTGGGGTTTGTTGTTTCGTTTCTTCCGTGGCATTTGTCAGTGATAGATCACTATAAAAGGACAAAGATTTCAACTAAATAATAAGACACAGCACGAATATACAGCAGTCTCCCAAAACATTAACTTCTTACACGCAACACATCGCATACATGGAAGGCCGTCCTTACACGACCTTGAATGCCATTTAATTTTAAAAGAAAAGAAACAGACATAGTCAATTAATTGCCTTTGTTGTGAATCAGTTCACAAGAATCAAATGTCATAAAACATTTAAGGAACATATTACATGTCACTCTTCTTAACATACAATATGCATTTTACACAGGTCTCAGTTCAATCTAAAATAACTTTTAGTTTCAGTTGACATTTGTACTGTTCAAAATGTTGTTAATTTAAAATAATCCAGTGGTCTTGGCGAAATGATTCATTTGTGTGTTTTTTCTCTTTCATATTTAGGCCACATTCCCAAACAGTCAATTTATTTCCATTTGTTAGTAGTTATTGTAAAGTGACTTTCACTGTCATGTTTTCACTTAGACATTAATAAGTCATGTGAACAAGAACGTCTAACGTGCATGAATTGTTTTGTATCTAGCGTTTATAAGGCATCGTACATGTTTGTCCATTTCAATGATTTTTATCAACTTATCTCATCAAACCTTGTGGTTTTCAATATATTATTGAAGAAAGAATAACATGATGGTCAACATTTCCATATTTATGAAGCATGCTAAATATATAATTGTATTCACAATTTACCACTTTTCTCCGCCCTTGTTTGACTCTGGCTGGTAATAGGGCGTTAATTAATAAAAAACCCAAGCCCCTACAATGACAGCAATAAGATCAATACGTATATAAGTAGGATAATGCCGACCTGCTAAAACATCTGCATAATCCCTTCACAAACACATTTCAGGTCACAACCATCAGCCCATTTCGTACCTTGCGTGAAATGTTCACCGTTGTACAAACATGTGACTATAATGTAAAACCGAAAGAATGCTGATGATCGTCTCTAAAGATATTTTTTATAGAAAGGACTTACCATGAACTTTTCTGTGACTTTAATCAACTCGGAAACATCACAATTCCTAATCATGTAGAATAGTGATCGTGCTATTTTTTCTGCCATGGTTGTAGGCAGAAACATTGTCTTTACTGTATTGGAAGAGCTGTCAATGACGTCCACCGACGAAGTTGGAGGTCCAAATTTGCATATGCGTTTTGTTGGTTCTGTTAATATTTTTACCTTGATCAGTGATGATAACCTAGTGAAAAAAGAATGAATAAAATATTTGGCAAATGTAATCAATATTTGCTTATTTTCAAATTTTGTATCAAAGAACTTTCAAAATATTGTGTCAAGAAAAATTATGTGGGGAATTTGATAGGTGATAATTTGATGGATGTAATATTACAGATGTTGGCACGTTATGTCCTAGAGTGATTGTAACGGGAATTTCTTCTCGTTCCGGTTTTCCCACAAGGTTCTATAAGAAACACAGCTCGTATTTATGTTCGATAACGGTTTATTACATGAACGGTAAGCAATAACATAGACAGTGTACGTTAGATTGTTTTGATCATATGACATATGTTCACAATGACACGACACATCATGGCAACAGTTCCACTATACAATAAGACACAACATGAATATACCACAGTCTCTCAAAACATGCACCTCGCACAACATACACGCAGCACACCGCATACATGGGAGGCCGTCCTTACATGACCATAGCTGTTGATAGGACGTTAATTTATCAAACAAACTATAAAAAACACTTAAACTAAATAAGTTTAGCCCTACTGTCAAATTATGCTGTAATGTATATTTATAGTCTGCATATCATTTCAGTTTGAATTAGATCGGAATCTACATAATCAAGTCAGCTGATGATCGTCTCTAAAGATATTTTTTATAGAAAGGACTTACCATGAACTTTTCTGTGACTTTAATCAACTCGGAAACATCACAATTCCTAATCATGTAGAATAGTGATCGTGCTATTTTTTCTGCCATGGTTGTAGGCAGAAACATTGTCTTTACTGTATTGGAAGAGCTGTCAATGACGTCCACCGACGAAGTTGGAGGTCCAAATTTGCATATGCGTTTTGTTGGTTCTGTTAATATTTTTACCTTGATCAGTGATGATAACCTAGTGAAAAAAGAATGAATAAAATATTTGGCAAATGTAATCAATATTTGCTTATTTTCAAATTTTGTATCAAAGAACTTTCAAAATATTGTGTCAAGAAAAATTATGTGGGGAATTTGATAGGTGATAATTTGATGGATGTAATATTACAGATGTTGGCACGTTATGTCCTAGAGTGATTGTAACGGGAATTTCTTCTCGTTCCGGTTTTCCCACAAGGTTCTATAAGAAACACAGCTCGTATTTATGTTCGATAACGGTTTATTACATGAACGGTAAGCAATAACATAGACAGTGTACGTTAGATTGTTTTGATCATATGACATATGTTCACAATGACACGACACATCATGGCAACAGTTCCACTATACAATAAGACACAACATGAATATACCACAGTCTCTCAAAACATGCACCTCGCACAACATACACGCAGCACACCGCATACATGGGAGGCCGTCCTTACATGACCATAGCTGTTAATAGGACGTTAATTTATCAAACAAACTATAAAAAAACACTTAAACTAAATAAGTTTAGCCCTACTGTCAAATTATGCTGTAATGTATATTTATAGTCTGCATATCATTTCAGTTTGAATTAGATCGGAATCTACATAATCAAGTCAGCTGATGATCGTCTCTAAAGATATTTTTTTTATAGAAAGGACTTACCATGAACTTTTCTGTGACTTTAATCAACTCGGAAACATCACAATTCCTAATCATGTAGAATAGTGATCGTGCTATTTTTTCTGCCATGGTTGTAGGCAGAAACATTGTCTTTACTGTATTGGAAGAGCTGTCAATGACGTCCACCGACGAAGTTGGAGGTCCAAATTTGCATATGCGTTTTGTTGGTTCTGTTAATATTTTTACCTTGATCAGTGATGATAACCTAGTGAAAAAAGAATGAATAAAATATTTGGCAAATGTAATCAATATTTGCTTATTTTCAAATTTTGTATCAAAGAACTTTCAAAATATTGTGTCAAGAAAAATTATGTGGGGAATTTGATAGGTGATAATTTGATGGATGTAATATTACAGATGTTGGCACGTTATGTCCTAGAGTGATTGTAACGGGAATTTCTTCTCGTTCCGGTTTTCCCACAAGGTTCTATAAGAAACACAGCTCGTATTTATGTTCAATAACGGTTTATTACATGAACGGTAAGCAATAACATAGACAGTGTACGTTAG
Organism: Argopecten irradians; assembly: GCF_041381155.1. NCBI lineage: Eukaryota > Metazoa > Mollusca > Bivalvia > Pectinida > Pectinidae > Argopecten > Argopecten irradians. The sequence goes on along the minus strand of NC_091149.1, from coordinate 23,310,710 downwards.
ATTGTTTTGATCATATGACATATGTTCACAATGACACGACACACATCATGGCAACAGTTCCACTATACAATAAGACACAACATGAATATACCACAGTCTCTCAAAACATGCACCTCGCACAACATACACGCAGCACACCGCATACATGGGAGGCCGTCCTTACATGACCATAGCTGTTAATAGGACGTTAATTTATCAAACAAACTATAAAAAAAACACTTAAACTAAATAAGTTTAGCCCTACTGTCAAATTATGCTGTAATGTATATTTATAGTCTGCATATCATTTCAGTTTGAATTAGATCGGAATCTACATAATCAAGTCAGCTGATGATCGTCTCTAAAGATATTTTTTATAGAAAGGACTTACCATGAACTTTTCTGTGACTTTAATCAACTCGGAAACATCACAATTCCTAATCATGTAGAATAGTGATCGTGCTATTTTTTCTGCCATGGTTGTAGGCAGAAACATTGTCTTTACTGTATTGGAAGAGCTGTCAATGACGTCCACCGACGAAGTTGGAGGTCCAAATTTGCATATGCGTTTTGTTGGTTCTGTTAATATTTTTACCTTGATCAGTGATGATAACCTAGTGAAAAAAAAGAATGAATAAAATATTTGGCAAATGTAATCAATATTTGCTTATTTTCAAATTTTGTATCAAAGAACTTTCAAAATATTGTGTCAAGAAAAATTATGTGGGGAATTTGATAGGTGATAATTTGATGGATGTAATATTACAGATGTTGGCACGTTATGTCCTAGAGTGATTGTAACGGGAATTTCTTCTCGTTCCGGTTTTCCCACAAGGTTCTATAAGAAACACAGCTCGTATTTATGTTCGATAACGGTTTATTACATGAACGGTAAGCAATAACATAGACAGTGTACGTTAGATTGTTTTGATCATATGACATATGTTCACAATGACACGACACATCATGGCAACAGTTCCACTATACAATAAGACACAACATGAATATACCACAGTCTCTCAAAACATGCACCTCGCACAACATACACGCAGCACACCGCATACATGGGAGGCCGTCCTTACATGACCATAGCTGTTAATAGGACGTTAATTTATCAAACAAACTATAAAAAAACACTTAAACTAAATAAGTTTAGCCCTACTGTCAAATTATGCTGTAATGTATATTTATAGTCTGCATATCATTTCAGTTTGAATTAGATCGGAATCTACATAATCAAGTCAGCTGATGATCGTCTCTAAAGATATTTTTTATAGAAAGGACTTACCATGAACTTTTCTGTGACTTTTAATCAACTCGGAAACATCACAATTCCTAATCATGTAGAATAGTGATCGTGCTATTTTTTCTGCCATGGTTGTAGGCAGAAACATTGTCTTTACTGTATTGGAAGAGCTGTCAATGACGTCCACCGACGAAGTTGGAGGTCCAAATTTGCATATGCGTTTTGTTGGTTCTGTTAATATTTTTACCTTGATCAGTGATGATAACCTAGTGAAAAAAGAATGAATAAAAAATTTTGGCAAATGTAATCAATATTTGCTTATTTTCAAATTTTGTATCAAAGAACTTTCAAAATATTGTGTCAAGAAAAATTATGTGGGGAATTTGATAGGTGATAATTTGATGGATGTAATATTACAGATGTTGGCACGTTATGTCCTAGAGTGATTGTAACGGGAATTTTCTTCTCGTTCCGGTTTTCCCACAAGGTTCTATAAGAAACACAGCTCGTATTTATGTTCGATAACGGTTTATTACATGAACGGTAAGCAATAACATAGACAGTGTACGTTAGATTGTTTTGATCATATGACATATGTTCACAATGACACGACACATCATGGCAACAGTTCCACTATACAATAAGACACAACATGAATATACCACAGTCTCTCAAAACATGCACCTCGCACAACATACACGCAGCACACCGCATACATGGGAGGCCGTCCTTACATGACCATAGCTGTTAATAGGACGTTAATTTATCAAACAAACTATAAAAAAACACTTAAACTAAATAAGTTTAGCCCTACTGTCAAATTATGCTGTAATGTATATTTATAGTCTGCATATCATTTCAGTTTGAATTAGATCGGAATCTACATAATCAAGTCAGCTGATGATCGTCTCTAAAGATATTTTTTATAGAAAGGACTTACCATGAACTTTTCTGTGACTTTAATCAACTCGGAAACATCACAATTCCTAATCATGTAGAATAGTGATCGTGCTATTTTTTCTGCCATGGTTGTAGGCAGAAACATTGTCTTTACTGTATTGGAAGAGCTGTCAATGACGTCCACCGACGAAGTTGGAGGTCCAAATTTGCATATGCGTTTTGTTGGTTCTGTTAATATTTTTACCTTGATCAGTGATGATAACCTAGTGAAAAAAAAATAGAACGTTAAAATATTTTGGCAAATGTAATCAATATTTGCTTATTTTCAAATTTTGTATCAAAGAACTTTCAAAATATTGTGTCAAGAAAAATTATGTGGGGAATTTGATAGGTGATAATTTGATGGATGTAATATTACAGATGTTGGCACGTTATGTCCTAGAGTGATTGTAACGGGAATTTCTTCTCGTTCCGGTTTTCCCACAAGGTTCTTTAAGAAACACAGCTCGTATTTATGTTCAATAACGGTTTATTACATGAACGGTAAGCAATAACATAGACAGTGTACGTTAGATTGTTTTGATCATATGACATATGTTCACAATGACACGACACATCATGGCAACAGTTCCACTATACAATAAGACACAACATGAATATACCACAGTCTCTCAAAACATGCACCTCGCACAACATACACGCAGCACACCGCATACATGGGAGGCCGTCCTTACATGACCATAGCTGTTGATAGGACGTTAATTTATCAAACAAACTATAAAAAACACTTAAACTAAATAAGTTTAGCCCTACTGTCAAATTATGCTGTAATGTATATTTATAGTCTGCATATCATTTCAGTTTGAATTAGATCGGAATCTACATAATCAAGTCAGCTGATGATCGTCTCTAAAGATATTTTTTATAGAAAGGACTTACCATGAACTTTTCTGTGACTTTAATCAACTCGGAAACATCACAATTCCTAATCATGTAGAATAGTGATCGTGCTATTTTTTCTGCCATGGTTGTAGGCAGAAACATTGTCTTTACTGTATTGGAAGAGCAGTCAATGACGTCCACCGACGAAGTTGGAGGTCCAAATTTGCATATGCGTTTTGTTGGTTCTGTTAATATTTTTACCTTGATCAGTGATGATAACCTAGTGAAAAAAAGAATGAATAAAATATTTGGCAAATGTAATCAATATTTGCTTATTTTCAAATTTTGTATCAAAGAACTTTCAAAATATTGTGTCAAGAAAAATTATGTGGGGAATTTGATAGGTGATAATTTGATGGATGTAATATTACAGATGTTGGCACGTTATGTCCTAGAGTGATTGTAACGGGAATTTCTTCTCGTTCCGGTTTTCCCACAAGGTTCTATAAGAAACACAGCTCGTATTTATGTTCGATAACGGTTTATTACATGAACGGTAAGCAATAACATAGACAGTGTACGTTAGATTGTTTTGATCATATGACATATGTTCACAATGACACGACACATCATGGCAACAGTTCCACTATACAATAAGACACAACATGAATATACCACAGTCTCTCAAAACATGCACCTCTCACATGCACCTCGCACAACATACACGCAGCACACCGCATACATGGGAGGCCGTCCTTACATGACCATAGCTGTTAATAGGACGTTAATTTATCAAACAAACTATAAAAAAACACTTAAACTAAATAAGTTTAGCCCTACTGTCAAATTATGCTGTAATGTATATTTATAGTCTGCATATCATTTCAGTTTGAATTAGATCGGAATCTACATAATCAAGTCAGCTGATGATCGTCTCTAAAGATATTTTTTATAGAAAGGACTTACCATGAACTTTTCTGTGACTTTAATCAACTCGGAAACATCACAATTCCTAATCATGTAGAATAGTGATCGTGCTATTTTTTCTGCCATGGTTGTAGGCAGAAACATTGTCTTTACTGTATTGGAAGAGCTGTCAATGACGTCCACCGACGAAGTTGGAGGTCCAAATTTGCATATGCATTTTGTTGGTTCTGTTAATATTTTTACCTTGATCAGTGATGATAACCTAGTGAAAAAAGAATGAATAAAATATTTGGCAAATGTAATCAATATTTGCTTATTTTCAAATTTTGTATCAAAGAACTTTCAAAATATTGTGTCAAGAAAAATTATGTGGGGAATTTGATAGGTGATAATTTGATGGATGTAATATTACAGATGTTGGCACGTTATGTCCTAGAGTGATTGTAACGGGAATTTCTTCTCGTTCCGGTTTTCCCACAAGGTTCTATAAGAAACACAGCTCGTATTTATGTTCAATAACGGTTTATTACATGAACGGTAAGCAATAACATAGACAGTGTACGTTAGATTGTTTTGATCATATGACATATGTTCACAATGACACGACACATCATGGCAACAGTTCCACTATACAATAAGACACAACATGAATATACCACAGTCTCTCAAAACATGCACCTCGCACAACATACACGCAGCACACCGCATACATGGGAGGCCGTCCTTACATGACCATAGCTGTTGATAGGACGTTAATTTATCAAACAAACTATATAAAAAACACTTAAACTAAATAAGTTTAGCCCTACTGTCAAATTATGCTGTAATGTATATTTATAGTCTGCATATCATTTCAGTTTGAATTAGATTGGAATCTACATAATCAAGTCAGCTGATGATCGTCTCTAAAGATATTTTTTATAGAAAGGACTTACCATGAACTTTTCTGTGACTTTAATCAACTCGGAAACATCACAATTCCTAATCATGTAGAATAGTGATCGTGCTATTTTTTTCTGCCATGGTTGTAGGCAGAAACATTGTCTTTACTGTATTGGAAGAGCTGTCAATGACGTCCACCGACGAAGTTGGAGGTCCAAATTTGCATATGCGTTTTGTTGGTTCTGTTAATATTTTTACCTTGATCAGTGATGATAACCTAGTGAAAAAAAGAATGAATAAAATATTTGGCAAATGTAATCAATATTTGCTTATTTTCAAATTTTGTATCAAAGAACTTTCAAAATATTGTGTCAAGAAAAATTATGTGGGGAATTTGATAGGTGATAATTTGATGGATGTAATATTACAGATGTTGGCACGTTATGTCCTAGAGTGATTGTAACGGGAATTTCTTCTCGTTCCGGTTTTCCCACAAGGTTCTATAAGAAACACAGCTCGTATTTATGTTCGATAACGGTTTATTACATGAACGGTAAGCAATAACATGAGAGAGAAAACATGCATATTTTTTAAAAATAACCGTGATTTTTTTTTTAATAAACACCATTGACGCATATCTTACCTTCAAGCATCCTCGATACTCCAGGGGTTCCGATCACATACGATCTCTACACCCCTGGACTATCTCATAGTAAAATTGAAGGCAACTCAGGGGAATAAATATGAACCAATCACATCAAATGACTAAATTACCTTTTCTGTTCTTTTGCCTCTAGTTTTACTATGAGATAGTCCAGGGGTAAAGAGATCTTAAGTGATCGGAACACCGGAGTATCGAGGATAACCTTCAAGAGAAATGTCGTCTCGCCTTTAATGGGTAACTCAAAAACAAAGCCGAAATCACAAAATCTACGCTTGTGGTGGAAAACAGTACCCATAACTGTGTTCATCCACAATCTCCTTTGGAGGTGTCATGTCTCGTACTTTGTAGAAACTCCATTTAAACATCATCATGGTGCTCAATTACTTTTACCGACGAGCGCAACACTACATAATTTGCATAATGCAGTCACGATATGTAAAATCGAGAAGCATTCCGAGAAAAACAAGAGGCCCAGAGGGCCTGTATCGCTCACCTGGTTTGTAATGCCAAGTAATGTTCTGAATACAGGTTCATTGTTTCTTTTCTGAAGGAATTTTAATATTAACCTCTAAATCCCCTATTGGGCCCCACCCCTCCCGCCCCCAGGGGGTCAGAGCCAAAATTTATACAAGTTCTGTTCCCCTTCTTCCAAGGATGTTTATGGCCAAATTTGGTCACAATCCAAACAAAACTCTAGGACAAGAAGTGATTTATAGGATTAACCTCTATTTCCCCTATTGGGCCCCACCCGTCCTGCCCTCGGGGGGCCAGAGTCAAAATTTATACAAGTTCTGTTCCCCTTCCCCCAAGGATGTTTGTGGCCAATTTGGTTACAATCCATTGCAGAACTCTATGACTAGTAGCGATTTAAAGGATTTACCTCTATTTCCCCTATTGGGCCCCGCCCCTCCTGCCCCCGGGGGGTCAGAGCCAAAATTTATACAAGTTCTGTTCCATTTCCCCAAAGGATGTTTGTGGCCAAATTTGGTTAAATTCCATTCAGAACTCTATGACAAGTAGTGATTTAAAGGATTTACCTCTATTTCCCCTATTGGGCCCCCGCCCCTCCAGCCCCTGGGGGATCAGAGCCAAAATTTATACAAGTTCTGTTCCCCTTCCCCCAAGGATGTTTGTGGCCAAATTTAGTTACATTCCATTCAGAACTCTATGACTAGTAGCGATTTAAAGGATTTACCTCTATTTCCCCTATTGGGCCCCGCCCCTCCTGCCCCCGGGGGTCAGAGTCAAAATTTATACAAGTTCTGTTCCCCTTCCCCCAAGGATGTTTGTGGCCAAATTTGGTTACATTCCATTCAGAACTCTATGACTTGTAGCGATTTAAAGGATTTACCTCTATTTCCCCTATTCGGCTCCGCCCCTCCTACCCCCCGGGGGATCAGAGCCAAAATTTATACAAGTTCTGTTCCCCTTCCCCCAACGATGTTTGTGGCTAATTTTGGTTACAATCCATGCAGAACTCTAGGACAAGTAGCGATTTAAAGGATTTACCTCTATTACCCCTATTGGGCCCCGCCCCTCCTGCCCCTGGGGGACCAGAGCCAAAATTTATACAAGTTCTGTTCCCCCTCCCCCAAGGATGTTTGTGGCCAAATTTGGTTACAATCCATGCAGAACTCTATGACTAGTAAACATCATCATGGTGCTCAATTACTTTTACCGACGAGCGCAACACTACATAATTTGCATAATGCAGTCACGATATGTAAAATCGAGAAGCATTCCGAGAAAAAAAAACCCATGGCGGTCATGGTAGAAATAAGTTTTTCATCGAAAATGAAAGTTTTCAAAAGTAATTATCTAAATATAAATCGCTGTGTGACGTATACATTAACAAAGTGAATGTATTAAGGTATTTAACGTGTATAAAAAGGTCATTAGTTTATAATGGAAAACAAATCCTGTAAAGAGTACATACCTTTTCTCTTTTTGTCAGTCTTAAATTAAGGCATCCTCGATACTCCAGGGGTTCCGATCACTTACGATCTCTACACAGTCACATGGACTATCTCATAGTAAAACTGGAGGCAACAGAATCCATGGGTGTAGAAATCGTAAATGATCTGATCCCCTGGAGTATCGAGGATGAAATTAAGGTGGCTACAACTTTTACGGTAATGTATCAACATCATTATCTTCAGCTCTTACTGAATTAATGACAAACAATTAACATACAATAAGTCACACAAAAATGTCACATGGTCGATTCTCTAGTTACTGTAATTTATTTTTATACCGACTGTTGTATAAATTAACGTGTGCTATGCGTTTGCACGAAATATTTGAAGTCATTGCGATTGACAAACATCTATTGTGTGTCATAGTACAGACACGGGGTTATCAAGTACAGTCTTTTGACTATTGATATACGGACGGCCTCTATATGTGTACCCACTATTACACGTACACAATGTATAGAAGTGTCCGTTTGCTAATTCTATAGAGTCGAAAGCCTGTGTACTAATGGTGACAGTGCATGGCCGGTAACAATTACTGATGTATCTTATTTATTTGGTTTAAATACTCACATTTCCAAAGGTGAAATCGATTATAATTAGATCAATATTTATTGTTCGAAGTATCAATTAATTTTATTATTTAATGACTTACCTGGGATTAAAAGAAATAATTGAACATACAACACGTGCTTTTCGCATAGTAAATACATAGTAAAGGTGATCATGTGACCACAAGTCATTTACTCGATTGGACGCGTTACGCAATGCATTATGGATAAGTAGAGAGTGACGTAAAGTTTTGTTTATGTCCTTATATAGTGATCGACCGGACCTGCAGTAAACAATCGCATTTTCTGCAAACAATCCCGTGACCTGACCGACTGTTTTCCTGTACCCGATCACATCGTACACGTATGCGTACAGCCGCGAAATATATAGCGTCAATATCCAAAACGAAAGAACAATCAAAGAGAATAGATTGATTTTATGCGTTACATTATTTCAAGGCCTAGATGACATATCAACAGTTGTTTCCATGTTTACACAAATTAATTCGTGCGCGTGAAAATCCAATGCAAGATATATTTATCTTCCATGGGCAAACTCTATGTAACGTAGCGTGATATTAGAGAAATAGAGATAAATTGCATGTTTTAAGACACATCGACGTGGTACTCGGAAATACTGAATTGATCTTAATGATTTATTTGTAACAAGAGAGGAAATACGGTTTTATTAAAAATCAATGTAATCGATAGAATAATTAAAATAGTATTTTGTTATACATTTATCATTTATCACCAATATTCATTTTTATTATAGATGTATAATTTTCTTATCTAAAAATATATAATACGGTTAAATACATGGTTTGATTCGGTTTATTAGGCTAAATTTCATACATCCATCTAGGGTCATTGAAGGTTCACCACCCAGTCCAATGCGTGCAATGTACTGCGGTATGTGAATGTATGTATAGTTGCGAAGGCTGCAGTATATTCATGTGTCTAATAGTATAAGTCATGTCCGTTTTTTGTACTGAAGTGACCGCACTAGCAGGGTGCAGAGGGATGTGGTCAAAATGACAAATCTAAGTAACGAGTTATCTAAGTTCTTTTACCATTATTGTAAATACTACTATATATCACTACAAGCCTTTTCGGGCTTTCCAATGATGTTGGATTGATGAGAAACTTATATTTGCCGAAATGTCCATACTCATGAGTCAAGAAGAGCGTTTAGTATTTTAACCACCACAAGATCCCGAGGTGCGGGGCCAAAACGGGGTTACAATTTGTGTATGTACCGGGTTCGAATCTTGGTCAGGCCGCTTCATTTTCTCCTAGCCTTTTACGAAGTAAATGTAAAAATAAGTTTCTAAGTTTTCAGTATTTCTATTGAATATCTGAAGTGACGCTATATATGTATACATTACTTAATCCCTGTAGTGTTTAGTGGGACTTCGATCGAAGATAGTACCCTATCCCGTCACATTATACAGACAACTGGCCTTATACTGAGCGCTAAGCAGGGACAGAAACTAATTCATATTCAAATATTCGTTTTATATAGATAAAGAAAAGGTTAAACATATCTTGATTGTTTGATTAATATTTACCACTGTTTCACATTGTCAATATATAACCTTTCCAACTATGCTTGCGCGTTACCATTTCATGACTGTCAACCGGCGCAAGAATATTTTGACACCGTGTCATGTAAACAAATTGAGGTTACCTCCCCGTGTACGTTGAAACCATTTTCTAACGAGATTGCAGTTTTTGATATCTAAACACATATTAGTTCACTATAAAAAATTAATTATGAAAAAAATCTTTAAAATAAAATCAACGTGAATGTTATCAAATAAACAAAAAAAATAAAACTGGCTGCAGCGTTGTTTTTATCGTCTGCTATTTGTTAACAAACATGGACAGTGACGATTCCTCGGACATATTAGACTTGGATATATCGGCAAATCGGGAAAACTCTTTACCCATAGAAGACGATATAGAGCTAGAAGAGCCAGATCAAGAATTGATCAACTATATTAGAAATCTAGACGTAGATGGATTAGCGAGTACGCTAGAGCTGGCGAATAGTATGAAACAGGAGCTGACCAAACCGGCCATAATTGACCTCCCTCTTCCAGCGTCTCCGGCAGTACCTGGACGGTTTAACGACGCGGCCCATGAAGAAATAGCCAACATTTTTGAAAGCAGATTACTAATCAACGAAGAAGAATCAGCCTGGGGCATAAGGATATTTCAACAGTTTGTGGCTCGGTAGTTTGTCGATAGTTGTCCCAACGTATAAAATCTATTAAAACACGTTTATTGTTGCAATGTTTTAAGCAAACAACAAAACGGCTCCAAATGTTACACGATTGACGTTCTCTCTTCTTTAATCGCATTTCAAAAACTTCCTTTTCACTTTCCAGATTGGAACATTGAGAAACACGGAACACCAGTAGATTTGACAAGTGTATCTACCGAGGACCTTTATGAGATTTTTATGTTGCAGCGAGACCAAAATCGGAAAATGAACTTTATCACAAAAACACGTTGAAAAATATCAGAGGCGTCATCAATAGATACTTTGTTGATATTGGGAGAAATTTGGACATAGTTAGAGACCTTGAATTTAAACGGAGTCTTAGACGGCTTATTAAAACAGAGGGAAACAACGGGCTAAAGCTCGTGTCTTTTCAAAATTTGAAAATTAACTAACTCGAGTTTAATAAATATGATAAACAACATTCACTTGTTGAGGAACCTCTATTTATATCATTTGATGAGAAAATTACGTGTTTATAGCAAATAAATTCTCATGAATGACATATAATGAAGAATAGAAATACCCACTGCCTACATTTCATACTTACCAAAATTAGCCATTTCGGAAATAAGTCTTGCGGTAAACTTGTTTGTAATCCTCATCTGTTGTTATCTGTGATTTAAAAAGGATGCCTACGTGATTATCAAACACATGTCATGTGCTTGTTATGTCATCTATCGCGTCTTTTAAGTAGGATGCATCCAAACGCAGTTTTTAATGTCCCATGACATCGCAACCTAGAAACCTGACATTGTACTACAAAACACCCGGGAGGCCAGAAATGAGCGAATTAATACGTACGACCCATATGTATTCAATTATCGGTAGAAAAAAAAACGATTATTATATGAAGGTATGAGGTTATAACATTTTCTGTTACATTAACTCTGTTTTGATTATCATAACACGCCTAAAGTTCGTTTAAATGTCAATGTATCTGTCAAAAAAAACGTTTACACACGCAAGACGGGTACATGCGATACATCCATACTTTAAAGGACAAAGTCACGTAACACTGTCACTTTATAATTAGGCCATGCAGAACAGTATATAATTTCGTAGCATAGCTGAAACCAGCGGTAGGGTTCGTCAATATCCATGTAAATACTTAAAGATGCTCCACCGCCGACAAAGCATAAATGATATTCATAAGTTGAACATAATTGGTGTTTGATCATTTATATAATATATAAATCTAATTAACACAAAAAATAATATAAAATAATTTATTTCGCCTTTGGTGCATGCACAATCAGTACTTCCTTCCATATAAGATATAGTGACACGGAATTTCTTCGGGATGCAATTAATTATTTTTCATATTTTTAACTTGAAGAAGTAAAATTAGAAGCTTAAACTGTTTAATTGTGGCAATGGTGTAAAGTAAGTAACTTTTGTAAGATGCTCCTGTTCCCTGCAGGTAGGGCGTTAGAATTGTACCTGCTGCCCCTATTGCATGATCGTAAAAGGCGACTAAATTTAGGATCTTTTCTTTTCTCTTCTTCCTAAATGACTTTATCTTTCCTAATGCCTCCCTTGGCACCGCCTCACTTTTGGCCTTGAGTTGAGCGTTCGCCCCTGTGAGGAAGGCTCTGGGTTCTGTCCCCTGGCCGAGACACACCAAAGTCTATAAAAGTGGTAGTTTCTGCTCCTGTTTGGCGCTCAGCATACAGGGAGTGGGACGACTGGTTCGCCCGTTGTCAGTATAATGTGACCGGGTGGGGTGTGTTGCTTGGTGTCTTCGGCGGCATGCTTCAGTGATATAGCACTATAAAAAGGGCAACAGTTCCACTATACAAGAAGACACAACATGAATATACTGCAGTCTCCCACAACACGCATCCCCCGCACAACATACACGCAACACACCGCATACATGGGAGGCCGTCCTTACATGACCATAGCTGTTAATAGGACGTTAATTAAAAAAGTTTTTGATGGTGAAAAAATACAATTTGTCAGCGGTGGAGCATCTTTAATTGTTGCTAACTATACTCTTGATATGGTTATTTGTTGATATTTAAGCACAGTTTAACGTCTAATTTAACAGCCAGGGTCATATTAGGACGTACCAGGATTGTTGTTGTTGAAGGAAAGCCCGAGTACCAGGAGAAAAAAACACCAACCAGCTGTCAGTACCTGGCAACTGCCCCATATGCGATTCGAACACGCGACTCAGAAGGGCGTTACTGCTGCCCCTATTGCATGATCGTAAAAGGCAACTAAATTTAGGACCTTATTTTTTCTCTTCTTCCTAACTGAATGTATCTTTCCTAATGCCTCCCTTTGCACCACCTCACTTTTGGCCTTGATTTGAGCGTTCGCTCTTTGAGGAAGGCTCTGGGTTCTGTCCCCTAGCCGAGACACAACAAAGTCTATAAAAGTGGTAGTTTCTGATCCTGCTTAGCACTCACCATACGGGGAGTGGGTCGACCTGGTTCGCCCGTTGTCAGTATAATCCTGACCGGATTGGTTTAGTGTTTCTTGGTATTTTTCGGCGGCATGCTTCAGATGATATAGCACTATAAAAAGGGACAGCACAGTTCAACTATACAAAGAAGACATCATGAATATTTCCGCAGTCTCCAAAACACGGGCGACCTCCAACAACAATCACGCAACACACCACATACATGGGAGGCCGTCCTTACATGACATTATCTGTTAATATTAATCAAACAAACAAACAAAATGCACTTCTGCTACTTCGACCGGATAATTTGGGGCATAGATTATACTAAATACGCGCTCGACATGATCATCCGGAAACCTACTTCCCCAAAACTGTAGGGCACCAGGTGCAACGAATGTCCCACTCAACAGTACAGCATAAATGTCACGTGTGGATCGTGGTGAATACGCGCGTGCCGTCAGCCCTTGGTAGCGTAAGAACGGGATCTACGTCACATGTTTTGTCATAACAGTAGTTGAGAACTTGTGAGGACTTTATCAGGAAAACTTTGGAACACCTTTGCATACACAGTGATTATATGCTTTCGTGGGATATCTGGATTATATTCATGGACTGATTGAACAATGAATTCTTTTGGAAGTAAACTTGGAAGTACCTCGTAAGTAAAATCCTTCACATAGGCAAGACCAGCTTGAGTTACTGTTAAGTTCTTGTCCACAATATTGAAACAGCGGGTTAAAATATACGGCCTGGCTATATATATATATATAATCACTTTTGTCCCTAAAATTTAACAAAATTAAATATATCAACCCAAGCAAGCAACATTTCTGGATAAAAAAATTGGTATATTATTTACCTGCGAACGCTTGAAATTGCAGTTGAAACAAGATAATTTCATTTTCCCAACTAAAGATAGAAAATATTTTTCGAGATTTTGCCATAATATATTGTCATTGTTCAGTTCTAAATGCAAATTTAATTCTAAAAGATTTCAATTTCAAATCAATGTCAGGAAACTAAAAACCACCTTTACCTTTCAGGCCTAGGATTGTTTTATACAAAACAAAATGTTTACCATTGTTCCAGAGAAATTTCAAGCACATTTCTTTTATCTGAACTTTATGTAATTCGGATATAGTAGCAGCAGACAATACATGCCAACATTTTGAAAGTAACAAGGAGGAAATAACTAGCCCGGCCCTGGATTGTTAAATATCTCTGAGACCACGACGTAAAAATCCTACGCATAGAATTAATTTTACCTTCTCAGTGATTCACATACTTTACCATCCGGAACCAGATATACAGTAAGTATTGTTTTGTTCAGGATTTTGACTTGGAAACTCTTTGCCTCTTCTGCTGATAAAATGCCACACCCAATACACATCACCTCTGACATTTCAATATTAACCTAGGCCCGGAAACTTTACCAATTTTGTATAATACATCAAATACCCCATTAACAGAAGATTTATTTGATAGAGTTAACTTTGTATCATCCGCATTCTGAAAAACCATAGCAACTCTGCCTGACATAGGTATTTTAATCCCTTCAATATCATTTGGCCTAAAGGTTCAGCTGTCAAAACATACAGCATCGCAGAGATTGGGCATCCCTGCCATACTGAATTCAGAATAGAGAAGTATTTAGTTAAAAAAAAACATTACATTTCACGCTACTGTAAATCCCATTGCAAAAATGTTTACCCACTTGATTAAGCGCTCTCAAAATCCAAACTTCAAAAGTTTTTTCCCGATCAATTTTTAGTATATAACCCTCAAATTTATCACATTCAGCAAGATCGATCACATCACGTATACATGACATGTTATCAGCTATATCCCGCCCAACACTACAACAGCTTTGGTAAGGGGAGATAATGCTTGGTAAAACATTTTTCAACCTATTCGACATAATTCGTGCTAAACTTTTTGAAAAACAAGACTAATGACACCAAGTTTCATAGACTTCGAAAGTTCCCCGCTACGTTCAATTTCAGAAAAAATACGAAGAAAAACGTCACTTAAAATAACAAAATTAACAATAAAATCCCACCGTCAAACCATCTTGTCCCGGACTTTTATTGCTAGACATTCCTTTCAAAGCAGCTTGAACTTCCTCATCGGTTATCAAAGAATCCAAACATTTTTTTTATCAAAACCAGATAGTTTCTTGTATATACATTGTAAAAAATCATCTATCACGCTATCATCAACATTAACACACGAATAGAGATTTTTATAAAAATGATCTGTCCGTTATCTATTTCAAGCTCTATAATTACTTTTAAAGTTTGTCTGTGTTTCTCTAGTCTCAAAAAATCAGTATTACGGTCACTCTCACGCGCCTTTCCATTTTTCCTCCCCCAGGCACTCCAATTTCATTTCCCATTCTTAATATTTCCTCATAAGGCGCTATCATTAGAACCAACAATTTTACTTGAAATATCTGCCAAACGGTTCTGAAGTCGAAAAAATTCAGCACCCTTTATTTTTTGTCTCTCCTGTCCAAATAACTGAGACGTTTTCCTAATTTCATATATAAGGTTAGCCCACCAGACAAGTGTTTCTGTGGTGTATAAATCATCACTTTTTGCTTGTAAAATTATATCTTATTTTAACAACATATTCATTTTTAAATAGAAGTTGAATGTTCAAAACCCAGACATCCGGGCCTCGCTCCACACAACTTATGTCTAACTGCATATTCACAATACCGTGTTCACTATAAGAGGTATCATTATAATAAACATTACGTTCATTTTGTGATAATTGTTTATAAATAAGAAAATAATTAATTTGACTTTGAGAGAAACTCTCATTTCTCATTTGCTTACGAGAAAAAACTGAGCTATCACGATTTCTATTTCTCCATATACCACATAAGTTAAAATCATTCATAACACTCTTCAGTTTTTAAACGCAAAAATCATCACAGTGTTTGGTTAAACCAGATCTGTCTAATCGATTTAATGTTGTATTAAAATCACCAGCCACAATAATGTTTTAATAACCTTTCTATAACTCATTTAAAACCGCATCAAAAATATTAATCTATCGCTGTTTTTATTTGGAGCATACACATTAAATAAATTAAAAACACGCTCATCTAGTTTCACCGTTACTCTTAGCAACCTACCATCTATAAATGAATTACTACTTACTACACAATCTTTCATTTCATTCTTAATCAATATAGCTACATCCTGATTACATGTATCACTTTTAGAATAAAAAATTTACCATTACATTTATCTTTGGTTTGGTAGATATACGTATCAGACCAAAAGGTCTCCTGTAGCAAAACTAAGTCTGCACCTTTTTCTTCAAACAAAGAGAAAACCTTTTAACACTTTATTTACATATCTAAGTCCGTTGCAGTTAAATTAATATAAACTGAACATAATAAAAAAAAAACAAGGAAAGAGACATAAACAAATCCATTTTAGCATTTATGTTTGCTGGTCTCAATTTTTCCTTTCTTATGCGTACAAGGGGAAGATACTGAAGCTGTTTGCATTTACGCTTTTTCTTAGCTAGACCAACCGCCCAGTTCTCTGTCGTACTCATACATGTATCATCATCCTATGGTGGAGAGGGGTTCTCCATACTTTGATAAGAACATTGTTCCGCGAATCAAATACTATTGGGGAAAGTTCCATGACCTCACCAGCCTGTGTATCGGGTACCTCGGATACGTCATCCATTGTCGCGATAATATTCCCTGATATGTCGTTTGTAGGGCTAATGTCGCCACCGTCGTTATTGTCCTTACCGACATTATTAACGTCAACATCATCATCTTCATCATCATCGCTATCATCTTCGTAATCCTCGTTGTCATCGTCATCATCAGCCTCACTAGATCTAGATTCAAATGTGTAAATAAAATTGCCGCATGTGTCACATAAGTAGTCTATCTCACCCTCATCTTCACTACCCCCATCTGTACACGTGCAATGAGTGTCACGCTCACCAGACTTTTGTTTGATTAATTAACGTCCTATTAACAGATATGGTCATGTAAGGACGCCCCCCATGTATGCGGTGTGTTGTGTGTATGTTGTGTGATGTGCGTGTTTTGGGAGACTGTGGTATGTTCATGTAGTGTCTTCTTGTATAGTGGAACTGTTGCCCTTTTATAGTGTTATATCACTGAAGGATGCCGCCAAAGACACCAAGCAACACACTAGACCTCTTGCATAAACACGATACCTCGTCACATCGAGAGTCCGCATGAAGCGTACCACACTGAGTACACGGAGGTGTTAAACAATTCCGTGCATAGTGACCGTGGCCATTACATTTAAAGCATAAAAATTGAGGACAATCCTTGAACACATGTTCTAATGAATGGCACAGATAACACATCTTCTGATTATCATGAACCACTCGGTAATAGGAATTGTCCAACTTAACCGTTTATGGAATAGATGGTAACTCGCGGGGTAACCGGACTTTGATGAAACGGGTTCCGCCGGCTACTGTTGTGCCTGGATTAAACCTTTTTTTTTTGAACTTTACAGGCGACAAAATCTCAACACCTAAACGTTCAAGTTTTTCAGTTATTTCACCGTCATCAATATACGCCGGTATATGTAAATTATGACACCATCAGAAACGATTTCACGATCTCGGACACTTGACACGCACGGGTGCGCACACCAAAGCCATCCGATATCAATAACCCCGACTCTGCTGTCGAGCGTCACCTCGAAACAATCATTCTCTTTCTTGACACACATATAATGTTCCGACACCACATATATCTTCAACAGAATCAATTACATCTTTGGCTGTTATAAGTTTGTTATCACCAACATTAACAAATATGAACAGCCTTTCCCATAGATCCGGGAGCGGACGTTTTGGTCGCCTTTAGTACCCATCTCGCCAGATCTGAATGAGCCAGATAGATATATACGCAATAGGAGTGATTTTCACGTGATAAAATGTCTCAATCTTCCACAAAACAGTTCAATATGAATAAATTCAAACAATAAATAGGACCGAAGTCCTTATTACCACTGATTTCCAGCAATTATTTCCCTCTGTGTCAATATCGTATCCACCATGGATTTCAAATTAAACCGGAAGTAAAATATTAACATCTTAACCACTCGGTCACTGCGGTTCCTAGTGCGGTCAGAGTGGTGATGTGGTACGATCGATGATCATGGAATAGGGACAGCAAGTGTAATATTAACGCCCTACCCTCATCAAAATGGTCTCTGTATTATTTTGGAAATGGAAAAGGTCAATGTCTATCATGTAAATAGACATTATTTTGTACAAGGGAATACATTTTCAAGTTAACCTCGCCAATAAATATCGTGCGATTTGTCACGGAAGCTTGTATAATTTAGACTTTTATATGTTATTGGTACATATTGTATGTTGTTTTGTTGTATTTGTAATTGTGCGGTGATTATCGGTTTTAAGTAAATAAGCATCGTTAGACGGACACTACGTCACGGGCGGAGCGTTATACAGCGACGGGCATGTTTCTATCGGATATTCTAACCTTGTAATCCCGGCGTAGACTTCAGATTAACTTCTAGAAGCCCACGCAACCAGCCGCCAACAACTGGACCGACTCGAACTACTTATACTCCAACTGGGTGAAGGTCAGCGGTGGTGAGCTAGGATATTTCTTCGTTGAAGATTACAAATAATGTATTAGTGTGCAAACCGTTTGTACAAAACTACAGAACTTATGGCTATTCTGGTTTAGTGGAGCAAGTAAGCTAGTTATATAATTACTTGTACTCTATTGGCTCTGGATTCAGCTGAATACCTTTACGGTGTCTACAGTCGAGTATGAATTGAGCTGTATTGCTTACGTCTATTCACTAGAACTCTGTTGTGCAGCGTCTGTGTGAGACCACAATGTTCTGATATTTTAGAGAAATTGTTTGAATGTGTGCTTGTTAGCGAGGTTATTTGACTATTTTGTGGAAATTTATCATAAACGTTGTTCTTTTCATTGTACATAAACTGACTTGTTTTCGATATTCTTCGTTTTTGCTTTCCGTATAAAGGGCCAACGCTTGTTCCAAGTTAACAGTATTTTAAGCACAAAACATCTTTCAGCAAAAGACTCTTGTTATAACATCTGTGTAAAATAACCACATCTGTAAATAAAACACCTGATATATCCTAATAACCAAAGGTTTTTAAAACTAGAAATTTAATACATATCCACTATTATATCTGTTCCGTGATAAATATATATATTAAAACAGATACATGATACTGACTTATACAACATCTCGTCATCCTATGTTTAACATGATTGATAACATAACACGTACATAGCCGGTAGTTGACAACCAAGTTATATTACGTATGCGTTGTGTCAGTTGAGAACAAATGAAGATCAGGGATTAGTTTGCCATTAGACTTGGCTTACAAATGGCTGCTTTTGGTAAGTATGGACTGTGTGAATCAATTAGTTTAAACATGCCTTTATGATTATATATGTATACTATCAATCTAAAAAACAAGCTAAAAAATGAAAACAAAATTCTAACAAAAAAAAATTGAAGACTCTTTCATTTGTATACATGGAGGATAGGGGTATTCCACTCGAGGGTTCATAAAATGTGGTAAAACTCGAGGATGGCCAAGGGTTTTACCACATCATGTGACGCCGAGAGTGGAATATCCCCTATCCCCATGAAAGTCTTTTTCTCTCATATCATTACCAAATTTCCGTTAAATACCTCCCGCTCCTTAATTTTAAAACAATATGATATTCGCTAAGAGCATACCTGTTTTTAGCAAACAAAATAAGATCCTTTTGCTATATCTTATCTGGGTGAATATATAATTCTCTGAAAACAATCCGTGACCTGATTGACTGTTTTCCTGCTGTTTCCGATCACATCATATACGTATGCGTACATCCGCGAAATATATAGCGTCAATATCCAAAACGAAAGAAAAATCGAAGAGAATGGATTGCTTTTATGTGTTACGTGTATTTCAATTCTAATCATAACATTATTGACATTTTGAAGAAATGTAGTGGTAAATGCTACTGTTTTGTCACTTCAGTCAAAGCACTGCATCATACGTGACGTTAAGACTTTCGTCGGAATTCCATTCATATATTGGCGGTCAAGGCTACTCTGAGTCGCTTTCGACCACCATAATCAGACGATGTTTTGGTTCATCAGCTTGTTTTGTTATATCAACAGTTATTTCACTGTTGTTCATATGAGATTCTGCGAACCAGATTTCGATACGAGTGTCCGACCTTTGTTGTGATACAGGATTGTATGTATTTAAACGTGATTTTTGTTTAAAAGCGAAGGATGGTAGGTTACCGTACGTTAACTCTATGTGGTTTTCATGTTCGACAGCATGTTTGAATTATAAAATTGTGTCTATCTTTCAGAGTTCTGTGATCATTATGCGATTGTGTGTTTTGTTGTGAGTAAATTAACAGAAAATTGGAGGGTCCAAAACGAGACATGATTGTTGGTCATATTTGGACTTACTGCAAACGCAAAATATACATTATTTGTATAATATTTTTTGTTTGTTTGTTTGATTATTTTTACGTCCTATTAACAGCCAGGGTCATGTAAGGACGGCCTCCCATGTATACAGTGTGTAGTGTGTGTGAAGTGCGAGGTGCGTGTTTTGGGAGACTGGTATATTCGTGTTGTGTCTTTTTGAATAGTGGAACTCGATATGCATACACGTCATACCCTAATAAGATACGATCACGGTACTGATACACAATCAAAATATTATAAAAACATCATTGAAATGTCCCTTTGCAACAGGTAGGCCTAGATGACATATCAACAGTTGTCTCCATGTTTACACAAATTAATCCGTGCGCGTGAAATGCAATGTAATATAGATTTATCTTATATGGACAAACTCTATGTAACATAGCGTGATATGATAGAAATAGAGATAAATTGCATGTTTTAAGACACATCGACGAGGTTTGCGGATTTGTTTGATTGATTAACGTCCTATCAACAGCTATGGTCATGTAAGGACGGCCTCCCATGTATGCGGTGTGTTTCGTGTATGTTGTGTGAGGTGCGTGTTTTGGGAGACTGCGGTATATTCGTGTTGTGTCTTCTTGTATAGTGGAACTGTTGCCCTTTTTATAGTGCTATATCACTGAAGCATGCCGCCGAAGACACCAAGCAACACACCCCACCCGGTCACATTATACTGACAACGGGCGAACCAGTCGTCCCACTCCCTGTATGCTGAGCGCTAAATGGGAACAGAAACTACCACTTTTACAGACTTTGGTGTGTCTCGGCCAGGTGACAGAACCCAGAGCCTTCCTCACAGGGGCGAACGCTCATCTCAAGGCCAAAGTGAGGCGGTGCCAAGGAAGGCATTAGGAAAGATAAAGTCAGTTAGAAAGAAGAGAAAAGATAAGATCCTAAATTTAGTCGCCTTTTACGATCATGCAATAGGGGCAGCAGGTACAATTCTAACGCCCTACCTGCAGGGCAGACGAGGTTTGCGGAAATACTGCATTTATGTTTGTTTGTTTGTTTGATTTATTAACGTCCTATTAACAGCTATGGTCATGTAAGGACGGCCTCCCATGTATGCGGTGTGTTGCGTGTATGTTGTGCGAGGTGAGTGTACTGGGAGACTGCGGTATATTCGTGTTGTGTCTTCTTGTATAGTGGAACTGTTGCCCTTTTTATAGTGCTATATCACTGAAGCATGCCGCCGAAGACACAAAGCAACACACCCCACCCGGTCACATTATACTGACAACGGGCGAACCAGTCGTCCCACTCCCTGTATGCTGAGCGCTAAGCAGGAGCAGAAACTACCACTTTTAAAGACTTTGGTGTGTCTCGGCCAGGGGACAGAACCCAGAGCCTTCCTCACAGGGGCGAACGCTCATCTCAAGGCCAAAGTGAGGCGGTGCCAAGGAAGGCATTAGGAAAGATAAAGTCAGTTAGAAAGAAGAGAAAAGATAAGATCCTAAATTTAGTCGCCTTTTACGATCATGCAATAGGGGCAGCAGGTACAATTCTAACGCCCTACCTGCAGGGCAGACGAGGTTTGCGGAAATACTGCATTTATCTTAAAGATTAAAGACAGGAAATACGGTAAAAAAACTATTGTAATCGATAGAATATTTATATACTATTTTGTTATATATTTATAATTTATCAAGAATATACATTATTATAACATACATATCAATACTATTTTGTTATATATTTATAATTTATCAAGAATATACATTATTATAACATACATATCATTTTCTTATTTCAAAAAAATATAATACGGTTAAAAACATGGTTTGATTTGGTTAATAAGTCTTAACCTCATACATACATCTAGGGTCATTCAAGGTACACCACCCAGTCCAATGCGTGCAATGTGTTGCGGTATGTAAATGTATAATTTCGAAGGCTGCAGTTTGTTTGTTGGATTATTTTAACGTCCTATTAACAGTCAAGGTCATGTAAGGACTACCTCCCATGTATGCCGTGTGTTGCGTGTATGTTATCCGAGGTGCGTGTTTTGGGAGACTGAGATATTATCATGTTGTGTCTCCTTGTATAGTGGAACTGTTGCCTTTTTATACTGCTATATCACTGAAGCATGCCGCCGAAGACACCATTTGTTTGTTTGATTAATTACCCGGTCATATTATATACCGACAACGGATAAACCAGAAGGCTGCGCTATAATCGTGTTGTTAATAGTATAAGTCAAGTTTTATTATGTTATATCTGAAGCATGCTGCAGAAGACACCGCACAAGCAGGGTTCAGAGGGGTGTGGCCAAAATGACATATCCACGTTACTAGTTATCTACAATCTGATTAAAATACAGATCATTATCATCACTACGTCCTCTATTGAACGGAGTGGTTACAAGGATCTGTATTTCAATCAGATTGTAGTTATCTAGTTCTTTTACCATTATTGTAAATACTACTATATAACACTACAAGCTTTTTTTTGCTTACCAATGATGTTGGACTGATGAAAAACTTATAATATTTGGCGTTTAATATTTTAATCACCACCAAAGACCACAAGAGCCCGAGGCGTGGGGCTAAAAGGGGGTTAAAATTACTAAAATTTTCTTAGGTCCCGGGTTCGAATCTTTTTCTGACTGCTTCATTTTCTCCAAGCCTTTTATTAAGTAAATGTAAAAATAAGTTTCTCAGTTTTCAGTATTTCTATTGAATATCTGAAGTGACGCTATACATGTATACATTACTTAATCTCTATAGTGTTTAGTGGGACTTCGATCGAAGACAGCACCCTATCCATTCATATTATACAGACAACTGGCAAACACTCGCTAAGAAGGGACATAAATAATTCATATTAAAATATTCGTTTTATATAGATACAGAAAAAGTCAAACATATCTAGATTGTTTGATTAATAAACGTCTTATTAACAGACCTGGTCATGTAAGGACGACCATGTATGCGTGTGTAGCGTGTATGAAGTGCGTGGTGTGTTTTGGGAGACTGCAGTATAGCCGTATTGTCCTCCTGTATACTGGAACAACACTTAACCTTTTTATAGTGATATATGACTGAATTATACTGTCGAACACAAAAAGCAACTTACCCCATCCGGTCACATTATACTGACAACGGGCGAACCATTCGTCCCACTCCCGGAATGCCGAGCGCTTTGCAGGAACAGAAACTACCACTATCATAGGAGGCAAGGTGGTGTTAAGGAAGGCATAAGGAAATGTCTTAAGGTCCTTTACACAAATTGTGAATTGTTTGACCATTGGGTCTCTCGTTTCCCCCTGGGAAGGTGGTTAAATTTATTATAGTTTATAAAGAGAAAACACATTTTTAGCATTATTTGGTCATTTGTAATAGGAAATGAGTCAAATGTTATCAGAATTGTTATCAGTATGAGATGGCCATTAAATCTTATTAACAATTTTTCTATGACTAACCCCAATGGGGCTTTAGGTGCCGGGTCAAAATGGGTCAAATAGGCTAAAAAATAAAAAATCGTTCCCTGAAATTCTGGAAATCGTAGAATCAAATACTTTTTTCATAGATAAAAAAGTCTTAAGGTCCTTTACAAAAATTGTGAATTATATTACCCTGGGGTCTCACGTTTCCCCCTAGGGAGGGGGTGAAGTTTACTATTGTTTATATAGGGAAAACACATTTATGAGCATTGTTTGCTCATTTTCATAGGAAATGAGTCAAACCTGGTTAGAATTATTAGCCTGAGACAGGATTTTAACATCATATCCATATTGGTCCTGGCCTATCCCCTTGGGGCAGAGGGGCGGGGCCAAAAAAAGTCAAATAGGGTAAAACTTCAAAAATCCTCTAAAATTCTTGAAATGGTAGAATCAAATGATTATAGATTAATAGATCTTTATACAAATTGTGAATTACATGACCCTTGGGTCTCACGTTACCCTCTGGGGAGGGGGTCAAGTTTACTTTAGTTTATATAGGAAAAACACATTTATGAACATTATTTGCTCAATTTTCATAGGAAATGAGTCAAACTTGATTAGAATTATTAGCCTGAGATATAGCATTTTAACATCCATAACATTCCTCGATGACCCCATGGGGGACCAGTAGGGCAGGACCAAATTACTTAAGTTCACAGGTTTGATGGAAGTAAACATTCATCATAGACTAAAAAGTAAAATTTGTAAATCACTAATCAACTTCAAAGCCCAAAGAGTGTTTATATGTCTTTTAATAGGTCATCTGACCCGAAGGTTCATGATGACCTATTGCCATCATGTACTGTCCGTCGTCGTGGCCCATACATAAACTTTTCATTCAAACCACTTCTTCTCAATAACCGAAAGGCACAGGGTACTGATATTTGACTTGTCACATGCTGGGATGACGGGCTACCCAGTTTGTTCAAATGAATGACCTTGACCTTCATTTAAGGTCAAATGGGTCAAAAAGGCTAAAGCCTTTACACAACTTCTTGTCAATATCTAAGTGGCATTAGCAATCTGATTGAAATACAGATCCTTGTAACCATTCCGTTCAATAGAGGATCTGAGAAAATCCGATTAAGGGTCATGTTTGGATGACCTTTATACCACGTGTTATTCTGATCAAATGCATTTTCTGCAGGTTGCTCTGTCAATGGACAACGCCATTTCGCCCCAACATACAAATGCGATTAGCTTTATTGTGCTCTTTGGGCGAGACGACTACGTACACGGAAATTATTCTGAAAGATTTTCAAACTATTTCGTCCCCAGAAATTCACTGTCAAAATTTTGCTAGCAGCAATTTGATTGGCCATTTACAAAGGTCACCTGGACATGACCCCTAATGGGATTTTCTCAGATCCTCTTATCTAACGTAGTGATAATAAGGATCTGTATTTTAATCAGATTGGTGGCATTAGAGACCTGATATTGGGCCCGTGACATTATTGATTGAAGGAATAGACTATCAAGTTTGTTCAAATGAATGACCTTGATCTTCATTCAAGGTCACAGGGGTCAAATAGGCTTAAATCCTTTAAACGACTTCTTGTGAATAACTAAGAGGCCTAGAGACCTGGTATTGGGCCTTTGCCATGTTTGGATGAAGGGCTTTCAAGTTTGTTCAAATGAATGACCTTGATTTTGATTCAAGGTGACAGGGGTCAAATATGCTAAAATCTTTAAATGACTTCTTCTCAAGAACCAGAAGGCCCAGGATACTGATATTGGGCATGCAGCATGCTGAGATGAAGGGCTACCAAGATTGTTCAAATGAAGGACCATGACCTTCATCCAAGGAAACAGGGGTCAAATAGGCTAAAATCCTTTAAACGACTTTTTGTGTAATTAGGCCCTTGCCATGCTGGGATGAAGGGCTATCAATTTTGTTCAAATGAATGACCTTGATCTTCATTCAAGGTCATGGGGGTCAAAAAGGCTTAAATCTTTAAATGGCTTCTTTTCAAAAACCAGAAGACCTAGGGTACTCATATCGGGCCTGCAGCATGCTGAGATGAAGGGCTACAAAGTTTGCTCAAATGAAGGGCCATGATCTTCATTCAAGGTTACATGGGTTAAATAGACTAAGTTCATCTTTAAACGACTTCTTCTCAAGAACCGAAAGGCCCAGAATACTCATATTGGACCTGGAGCATGCGTAGGTGAAGGGCTACCAAGTTTGTTCAAATAATGAGATTGACATTCATTCAAGGTCACTGGGGTCAAATAGGCTAAAATCTTTGAGAGACTATGTTGTATTGTACTAATAGTCAGATGACCGTTAAGGCCCATGGGCCTGTTGTTTGTTTTATTATATATTCAAACTCAGGTGACCGTTAAGGCCCATGGGCCTCTTGTTTAATTCTTCTTAGGTTTTGGATTGGCGTTACTTTATCCCACTTCCCTTGTTATTGTTGGAATATATTTCGAGAAGCGCAGAGCTCTTGCTACCGGGATAGCAGTATCCGGATCTGGAGTAGGTGCTTTAGTGATGGCTCCAACCATTGAATTTCTCCTAGAGTTATATGGATGGCAGGGAACAATTTGGATAATGTCTGCGATTGTTCTAAACACTGGTGTGTGGTGCCTTGTATAGACCTATCGGTAGTCGACAAAGTGCTTCTTCATCAGAGTACAGTAAAACCTTTTAAAAGTCTACCCTTACCTCACAAAGAACCTCACTAAATCTAAGGTGATGTTGCCGATTAACGGAAATATTTGAACTATCATTGCTGAAACAACCTGTGTTCCTGCTTCAGATATGCTGCTGTTTCTTCAATCTGATGGGTAATACACTTTTTATTTTTAGAAAACGCATTGTTTTTTCACCTTAACATTATCATTCCAGAAAATAAGATAATAAAGATAAATTAGGTGTAATCGCAAATTTAATCCGTTCCTCGGTCACATCCAGTTGATTCTAGAGTTATATTAATCAATTTCTTTCTGACGATAATTAATTTAAAAGGTAAATCCATAAAGGTGGTCGTAGTTTCTGCTTAGCACCGAAAATGAATAGGGTGGGACGATCGACTGGTTCCCCCATTGTCAGTATAATGTGTCCGGGTTGGCTGTGTTTTGCGGCATGTTTCAGTGATGAACTAATTAACCATACATCTTAATAGGACGTAATTAATAAATCAAACAACTAAATGGCTCTAATGAAACGACCAAATAATTATATATGTTATCATCCGTGGTGGCCTTATTTTCGCTATAAAATAATCTCTGAGTGGATATAGCTGATTATCAGTAATGTTATCCTGTCTTTTCTGTATTTTCTTCTTTTCAGGATTTAACATTCCATTCAGTTACCTGCCTGTACATAGTGAATCTGTCGGCCTGTCATCCCGGGAAAGTGCTCTACTGATTTCAATCATTGGGGTATCGAGTATTGTGTCACGTGTCCTGGTCGGTTATATATCTGACAAGTCGTGTGTGAATAATCTTGTTCTGAACAGTGCCATGTTGTTGATAGGGGCGCTAAGCACAAGTCTGGTTCCATATTACACCACGTTTGCAAGTCTTGCGCTGTACTCCGCTGTGTATGGAGCTACTACAGGTAACCTAATTTGCAATCTGATTAGCCAATTCGACAGACCCATAATATGATGCTTTCAGATTCTTTATTGAACAGTGATAATAAGGATTTGTAGAGGCTAGATGTTGCTTACCAGAAAAATAAACGATAAAATACGGTAAATCAAGAATAATAAATCTATCGAATCGGAATAAAAAATAGAGGATGTTATTTTTCATTTTGCCAATAAAACGCTGCTATTCTTATCACCCCACAGCCACTTTCGCCTCACTAGCAACGATCATTCTTGTCAAACTGATGGGTCTTCATGTCCTTTCGTCGGCACTGGGAATAGAGTTCCTGTGTATGGGCGTTGCCTTATTCATTGGATCACCTATTGCAGGTAGTTGTTACTACAGACCATAGTTATGTTACTTTCAGTTAGGCGTCCTTTAAATCTAGTACAGATCCCTATAACCACTCCGTTCCTCAAAGTGACAATAAAAATCTGTATTTCAATCACATTAGCGTCCTTTTGATTTTCTGACACCAATCGCATTAGCGTCCTTTTGATTTTCTGACACCAACCAGTATTACATAAAAACCACACATAAAGGCTAAATTAGTGATTGGAAACGTTATAGATAAAATTGTTACCAGTTATATGCAATATTTCCAAAAATAATGTATTCTATTAAAATGATATATTTTATGATAGCATGAAGCAAGTTTATTTTACTGTTGCACAGTTCATAAACGTCTCGGTGTTTGTATTAATTTCGAGACCTTATTCCATCAGCACTCGCACAAACCAGACAAAAACATAACTACAGTCTTTGACCTTCTATCAAAGATTAAAACGAATTTTGTAGAAAATTTGCGGTTTACCATGACTTTTATCCGAACATGATATTATTTATAATGATTTAAAAAGGAATGCAAATACAAAAAAAAGATGTATTTGTTTCGCTCTAAATTGTAAATGGTAAAGGTATTTATTAACAGTTGGTAGGTATTGGAAGTGTTGATATAATATTTTAAGTTCCATCACAAACTGTAATAAATCACTACTGTTTAGACAATTACTTGGTATGTTTATTTCCAGGTATATTATCTGAAAGGAGCGGGAGTTACAACAGTGCATTCTACTTCGGCGGTGCCGTCATCGGACTCGCGGGACTACTTAGCTTGCCACTAAGCTGTATGGCAAGACGGGAGCAACAAATGTCAGTCCAAATCACCCGAAGACACTCCACAGCTGATACAACATCAAGTGTTTAACCAACGTCATTCAAGTCCATATCATAATTTATATTTCTTTGTTTACATATTAAAACAGACGTTCTGTTTACAGCCAGTGTCATTTCAGGACGGCCTTCAATTGTATGTGTTGTTTTGAGAGATGCTGTATATTTAAATTTCAACAAAAGTTTATTTCCATTTAAGTAGGGCAAAGGAAGGCTGAAGTCGGTAAAAATGATGTTGGTATATCCAGAATAATTTCTTATGAAATCGAAAAATAAAATTTCTTGTCAAAATCGCTCTATATGGAAGTTGCCCCTACATGTAGGGTATTAGAATTGTACCAGCTGCGCCCAATCTGATTGAAATACAGATCCTTGTAACCACTCCGTTCAATAGAGGATCTGAGAAAATTCGATTAAGGGAAAATCCGATTAAGGGTCATGTTCGGATGACCTTTATACCACGTGTAATTCTGATCAAATGCATTTTCTGGCTGGTTGCTCTGTCAATGGACAACGCCATTTCGCCCCAACATACAAATGCGATTAGCTTTATTGTGCTCTTTGGGCGAGACGACTACGTACACGGAAATTATTCTGAAAGATTTTCAAACTATTTCGTCCCCAGAAATTCACTGTCAAAATTTTGCTAGCAGCAATTTGATTGGCCATTTACAAAGGTCACCTGGACATGACCCCTAATGGGATTTTCTCAGATCCTCTTATCTAACGTAGTGATAATAAGGATCTGTATTTTAATCAGATTGAGCTGCGCCTATTGTATGATCGCCAAAGGAGATTAAAGTAGTGATATTTTTTTTTCTTTCTTCCTGACTTACTTTCTTCTTCCTCATATCTCCATTGACACCACCTCGATTTTGCCCTTCTGGTGAACACTCGCCCTTGTTAGGTACGCTCCGGGTTCTATCTCCGGACCGAGACACACCAAAGTATATTAATTTGGTAGTTTCTTCTCCTGCTTGGGCGCATGATACATGTGCATCACTTTTTGAAATTATTTTTACCATAAATATAATATTCTGTCTCCCTTTACACCAACTCACTTTTGGCATTCAGTAGGACGACTGCATACATGGGAGAACGTCCTTACATGACACTGGCTGTTATAAGGACGTAAAGTAATCAAACAAGTTTTCAGTGGCGAATTGCCATTCATTATATATATATATATGATTTGGTATTTTTTCAACTTTAAATAACTTTTTGTTGAAGATTTTTCATGCTATCATTATCATTAAACAAACGTGTTTGCTTCATTATTTTCAATCCTTTAAATAACTCTTATTCATATTCCCCAATCCTATCTTCCTTTCCAATATCTGAATCTGCTATTTAAAATTATGCAAAATCCGTGTTTTAAAAAATGCATGTTTTAATGAAAAATGCATGTTTTAATGAATTGGCAATAAATTTGAAACAAACTATCATTTGTGTTCAAATTTTCATTTAATCTAGTAATCTTTTATCAATTTCCAATATATAAACAGGATATAAACGTTTTCATCAATATAATTTGTCTGTATTAATCCTTTAATTCACTGTCTAGAGAAAATTGAAATCATGCTATTTGCTGTTTTCAATATTGAACTTTTTCATAAAATTTGTCATATGAAACAAATAGGCCTATGTTACTAAAATTTAAAAAGACAAGCGGCCCATGCGCCTTAACGGTCAGCTGATATTTGATTCAAATTAGTTATGCAATTCACTAGCCAACTTATGTCTTTTGTTCACACGATAGGAACATTTACATGCATCTAATAGGTCTAAATACTAATTTTCATTAAACTTGGTGCATGTTTACTCACATTACAATGTTCAAAAGCTTCAATAATCATTATTGCAAAGGTCAATAACTCCGTAAATAAGTTTGAGTCGATTCAAGCTTATTTTTAAACATGTAGAAGATATTTCCGATTATAATATGCAAAGTTTAATTAAAGGCGCACTACCTTTCCGAAACGACTTTTAATTTTTAACGAGATTGATAATTTTGTAGAATCGCAAAAGTTATTAACTTACCCTTAAATACAACACGTATCATTACCTTCTGAACAATTTGATTAAAATAAATAACATGTTAATTTTCCTAACGCGGGTTGTCTTATGTTTCCCGCCGTCCTCCTAAATACCGCACGGTAATTGATTATTACTGCGCCCAGCGGCAAAATAGCGAAATGACTCCACTGTTATCATATAAATACCAGACAAATCGTGCGTATGATTGGTGTTGCACCTCGCACTTCACACACGCAACACGCTGCATTCACGGGAGGCCGTCATTACATTACCTGGCGGTTAATATGATGTTAAAATAATCAAACAAACTAGGTTGTGCCATCATTATCAGCTATTGATTGGTTGCTATCAAACCTCCTGTAGGTCAAATTTCTTTCTTTCAGTTCAATTGCAAGTAGTAGATTCAGTGCCATCAGAATGCTGTTCATTAATAATCGCCTAGAAAGCCAATCCTATTTAAGATTAATGTCCTGTAACTGTAGTATAATCTCCAATTGACAATACATAATCCAGTTATGCTATTACATGTACATATATACCTGGTATATGTAACGAAGCTGCGGTGCGCTTCGTTGCTATATATTCCGGAAATTATATTAACCGAGACTTTGGCGGGAATTTGCTGTGCACGAGATCTCGGGACTGCGCCGAGGCTTTCAGTTTTCTACCGGGCCTTGAGAGGTGAGGGTTGTGTTTTTGAATCCTATGTAATTTTTATATATTTGTCGCCCATCCTTTCCCTAATTTGCTGTTATCGTATAGTATGGAAATGCATCAACATTACTGTGTGTGTATTTTTCGCTGTCAGTCGATATTTTTGCTATATTTTTGAGGTTGAAATACTTGTGAAATTGTGCAATGTCGGACTTGGCATGTCTCGCTTTTAGACGGGTTTCGATAGTAAGTAAAAGTCTTCACTCTTGTGTTGAGAGCCGTTGGTAGGCTGGAAAAGAGTGGGAGCCTCCTGTGTTGAATTTCGGGGTTAACCGTTAAGGAGATATTTTGAGAATCTTCGCTGGAGAACGGTGTTTGTGAAATTGGAGGTTAAACTATCGATAATCGGCCCGGTGTGTAGCGCCACGTGCTCGGTCTTTCATTGATGGGTAGGAGTTAATTCTGGTAGCGAAAACGTGAGAATATTAGCAGCAAAATTGTCCATTTCACAGTACTTCCCACTGAGCCACGCGGGTATTTTCTTGTTGTCACCTTTACACATGTTAAATATTAATAAACTGTTAAATGAATTTGATGTCGTCCATTGTCCATACTCACTAGTACCTTTGAATATTGTAGCGAGACATAGGAATCTGCAAGCTAACGCGGCAGTCGAACCCAGAGCAAAACAAATTAATTGTATCATTCTTACTCTACGCTAATGACTCCGGTCGTAGCGAAACAAGTCGTTACAATTTGGAACCTCCGGCGGGACCTCGAATCAACTAATTAATTAATTTGAATTTTTGATTGTTGACTTCCTACTCGTTTATTTACTAGGCGGTGTGACGAGTCCCTGTGGTTGTGAAATTCATACAGGTGTACTGTTTACGTTTCGGTTGAGTGGTTATGCTTGTGTATATAATTTCTCAGGTGTGAGCTATCTATAACTCGCACTGTGTTTCTCTATTGTATTCTAGATTTAGTCTGGTTAGCTTGATTAACGAAACTTGTGTAGGCGTTTCACATTAGTACTGGTGAGAATGTGGACAGTGCGGATTTTGGAAATGAAATATAGGCTTTACAATCCTGTGTAAAACTTTCATTGCGAATGCTCATTGGAGGTGTCGTGTAACAGGGTACGGGGGAAGGATGGGCGACATTATTACTGGGGAGGCCGCTCATAGGTAAATTGGACTAAGTAGGATTTATTGTGGTAACTGATATGGGTTAGAGAGTTAAATTTCGAAACTGATAAGGCCAGTGCTGAAAATGCAAACTTGTAATTTGGATATTTGAGGGGTTGTTGTTATTTAATAGTATTGATATTACAAGCTGATAGAGAGGACTAACATTTGTTGTTCAATTTTTTTTTCATATCTGCTGTATACTGATGCCCCTGACCTGGGGGGAGGAACTAAGGAAGAGGACCCAGGCCCCTGTGTCGTTGCTGGTGCCACAACGTCAAAGCGGTTTGGGGAAATGCGCAGGGCCCTGCCTGGACCCAGACGTCCTTATTGTTATTCCGGAGAGTGTGATATAAAGTGCCCGGAGGAACTTTGAGGTGATAAGTATCGGGACATTGGGGTGTTGCTTCTGGCCAGGGTAACAAAAACCCCCAGTACTTGATTCCAGGGAATTTCAGTGGTACACAAGGAGAACATTATAGTTTGGGCCCGATCGGGCAGGGTAATAACCCCGAACCGCGCAGCACAGGGGTCTGGAGGACACCGTGTCGACCCCTGAATATCCCTTCCCCCAGGGGGCATCAGAACTATTGGATAATGTGCATAGTGAACATTCAAATTTCAATGTATTGATAAGTATTCCTGAAATGTTCATATATGTTTTACATTTTTTTCATTTCGTTATTGGTAGGCTAAATATAGCTATAGTCATGTAGTGTTAGGTATAATTGGGGGTTGGGGGGCTGTTTATAATATTGTCTATATAATGGGGGTTGTAATGTAGGTGAACCGGGGGGGGGGATATAATGTTAGTTGATTGCTAGGGCTGTAAAACAAGTATACAAAGAGAAAGAAATACAAAAGAAAAGTAATGAAAAACAACCATGCCCTAAGCTATATATATATAATCGCTACTAAGCAGATGTGATTGATGTACTCGTAGAGAAAATAAGTGATATTACAGGTGAGCTGAGTATTGAAGTTTGCTAGCCACCAGCTACTACCTATACCAAGGGCACATAACTCATGTGACTCTCTGAGCTGTCTGGGGGTTTCATAGCTTGTCTCTGACAATACTACATTTAAAGTGGAGGTTTTCGGGTACGTACCAGTGGTGTTACGAAATAAAGATATAATAATTAAATATCTGGGAAAAAAAACCATAAAGATAAATAAAAGATAAGGAAATACTTGTGTAATTGGTTGAAAATGAAAATACGTAGATTTGTACAGGATTGCTTGATGAAATATAATGCTTTCATTGTTTTAACGTTTGATGAACTAGCATTGTGGTTATTTAGCAAGAATATCAATGTTGAACATCTTAGGGATAATTAATCGGTGATACTTGTACATGTTCTATACTTGTGATGTGATATAATTAATATTGTGTACTGGCATTGGGATGATTGTTTTGTTTTTTTTTTTTGTTGTTGTACATGTTATGATGGAGATTTTGGCCAGTGAGGAACAATTGAAGGATAATGACATGTTCTATCTCCTGTTTAGAATGGCCGCGGTATGTTGATGCAGTTCTCACATTATTTTTTTTCGTGCAGTAAGTTGTTAGTGGCTGCGGGTCGCATCCTGTCTAGGTGGTTGGGGGGACAATATAGGTAGTTTTTTTTTTCTTTTTCTTTTTCTTTTTCCTTAGTTGACGTTTCCTTATTAAGGCATGTTTGTCTTTGTGCAAAATTTTGGAATTTTGTTTTTTCCTTGGATTACCTCCCTTTATTAAGAGATGTCTGATTTTTTGAACTTAAGGTTTTTTAGCTCTCACCTGGCCCGAAGGGCCGGTGAGCTTATGTCATGGCGCGGCGTCCGTCGTCCGTCCGTCAACATTTCCTTTAAATCGCTACTAGTCATAGAGTTCTGCATGGATTGTAACCAAATTTGGCCACAAACATCCTTGGGGGAAGGGGAACAGAACTTGTATAAAGTTTGGTTCTGCCCCCCGGGGGCAGGAGGGGCGGGGCCCAATAGGGGAAATAGAGGTAAATCCTATAAATCGCTACTTGTCCTAGAGTTCTGCATGGATTGTAACCAAATTTGGCCAAAAACATCCTTGGGGGTAGGGGAACAGAACTTGTATAAAGTTAGGCTCTGACCCCCGGGGGCATGAGGGGCGGGCCCAATAGGGGAAATAGAGGTAAATCCTATAAATCGCTACTTGTCCTAGAGTTCTGCATGGATTGTAACCAAATTTGGCCACAAACATCCTTGGGGGAAGGGGAACAGAACTTGTATAAAGTTTGGCTCTAACCCCGCCGGGGCAGGAGGGGCGGGGGCCCAATAGGGGAAATAGAGGTATATCCTATAAACCGCTACTTGTCCTATAGTTCTGCATGGATTGTGACCACAATTTGGCCACAAACATCTTTGGGAGAAGGGGAACAGAACTTGTATAAAGTTTGGCTCTGACCCTTTGAGGGCAGGAGGGGCGGGGCCCAATAGGGGAAATAGAGGTAAATCCTATAAATCGCTACTTGTCCTAGAGTTCTGCATGGATTGTAACCAAATTTGGCCACAAACATCCTTGGGGGAAGGGGAACAGAACTTGTATAAACTTTGGTTCTGACCCCCCGGGGCAGGAGGGGCGGGTCCCAATAGGGGAAACAGAGGTCAATCCTATAAATCGCTACTTGTCCTAGAGTTCTGCATGGATTGTAACCAAATTTGGCCACAAACATCCTTAGGGGTAGGGGAACAGAACTTGTATAAAGTTTGGCTCTGACCCCCCGGGGGCATGAGGGGCGGGGCCAAATAGGGGAAATAGAGGTAAATCCTATAAATCGCTACTTGTCCTAGAGTTCTGCATGGATTGTTACCAAATTTGGCCACAAACATCCTTGGGGGAAGGGGAACAGAACTTCTATAAATGTTGGCTCTGACCCCCGGGTGCAGGATGGGTAGGGCCCAGTAGGTGAATTAGAGGTAAATATTCGAATTTCTTCAGAAAAGAAACAATGAACCTGTATTTAGAACATTACTTTGCATTACAAACCAGGTGAGCGATACAGGCCCTCTGGGCCTCTTGCCTTTCCTTAAATTACCTCCCCTTGATAGGTTCTTTAAAATTAAGTTTGTTTTTTTTTCCATCCTATTTTTTTATTCTAGTTCGAGTTCGTGAACAGGATAGATAGCTTCTTTAAAATTTAGTTTGGTTTTTAGCCCACCATCATCAGATGGTGGGCTATTCAAATCGCCTTTCGTCCGTGGTCCGTCGTCCGTCCGTCCTTCCGTCCGTCCGTCCGTCCGTTAACAATTCTTGTTACCGCTATTTCTCTAAAAGTACTGAAGGGATCTTTCTCAAATTTCATATGTAGGTTCCCCTAGGACCCTAGTTGTGCATATTGTATTTTGGGACTGATCGGTCAACAAGATGGCCGCCAGGCAGCCATCTTGGATTTTGATAGTTAAAGTTTGTTACCGCTATTTCTCAGAAAGTACTGAAGGGATCTTTCTCACGTTTCATATGTAGGTTCCCCTAGGACCCTAGTTGTGCATATTGCATTTTGGGACTGATCGGTCAACAAGATGGCCGACCAGCCGCCATCTTGGATTTTGATAGTTAAAGTTTGTTACGGCTAATTCTCAGAAAGTACTGAAGGGATCTTTCTCAAATTTCATATGTAGGTTCCCCTAGGACCCTAGTAGTGCATATTGCATTTTGGGACTGATCGGTCAACAAGATGGCCGCCAGGTAGCCATCTTGGATTTTGATAGTTAAAGTTTGTTACCGCTATTTCTCAGAAAGCACTGAAGGGATCTTTCTCAAATTTCATATGTAGGTTCCCGTAGGACCCTAGTTGTGCATATTGCATTTTGGGACTGATCGGTCAACAAGATGGCCGACCAGCCGCCATCTTGGATTTTGATAGTTAAAGTTTGTTACCGCTAATTCTCAGAAAGTACTGAAGGGATCTTTCTCAAATTTCATATGTAGGTTCCCCTAGGACCCTAGTAGTGCATATTGCATTTTGGGACTGATCGGTCAACAAGATGGCCGCCATGTAGCCATCTTGGATTTTGATAGTTAAAGTTTGTTACCGCTATTTCTCAGAAAGCACTGAAGGGATCTTTCCCAAATTTCATATGTAGGTTCCCCTAGGACCCTAGTTGTGCATATTGTATTTTGGGACTGATCGGTCAACAAGATGGCCACCAGGCAGCCATCTTGGATTTTGATAATTAAAGTTTGTTACCGCTATTTCTCATAAAGTATTGAAGGGATCTTTCTCAAATTTCATATGTAGGTTCCCGTAGGACCCTAGTTGTGCATATTGCATTTTGGGACTGATCGGTCAACAAGATGGCCGACCAGCCGCCATCTTGGATTTTGATAGTTAAAGTTTGTTACCGCTAATTCTCAGAAAGTACTGAAGGGATCTTTCTCAAATTTCATATGTAGGTTCCCCTAGGACCCCAGTTGTGCATATTGCATTTTGGGACTGATCGGTCAACAAGATGGCCGACCGGTGGCCATCTTGGATTTTGATAGTTAAAGTTTGTTACCGCTATTTCTCAGAAAGCACTGAAGGGATCTTTCTCAAATTTCATATGTAGGTTCCCCTAGGACCCCAGTTGTGCATATTGCCATTTTGGGACTGATCGGTCAACAAGATGGCCGACCGGTGGCCATCTTGGATTTTGATAGTTAAAGTTTGTTACCGCTATTTCTCAGAAAGTATTGAAGGGATCTTTCTCAAATATCATATGTAGGTTCCTCTAGGACCCTAGTTCTGCCTATTGCATTTTGCGACCACCATCTTGGATTTTGATAGTTTAAAGTTTGAAAAGCAGAAAAAAGAATTGTAAGTTTGAAAAGCAGAGAAAAGATCCCTCTTTCATTTGTCAGACATAGATCAATCTTTGGTGGGCGCCAAGATCCCTCTGGGATCTCTTGTTTCCATTCTATTTTTATTCTAGTTCGAGTTCGTGAACTGGATACTTCCAAATTCGAAATTTGTGCATCTTACTTTTGGCTTTAAATGTGTCAACTTTTGTTAGGAACTTTTTGGTTTATTTTTTTTTTTCCAAATTATCTCCCTTGGATCAGTTTTACGGCTACGGGTCGCAGCCTGTCTAGGTGGTTGGGGGGTATGTAACGAAGCTGCGGTGCGCTTCGTTGCTATATATTCCGGAAATTATATTAACCGAGACTTTGGCGGGAATTTGCTGTGCACGAGATCTCGGGACTGCGCCGAGGCTTTCAGTTTTCTACCGGGCCTTGAGAGGTGAGGGTTGTGTTTTTGAAACCTATGTAATTTTTATATATTTGTCGCCCCTTTCCCTAATTTGCTGTTATCGTATAGTATGGAAATGCATCAACATTACTGTGTGTGTATTTTTCGCTGTCAGTCGATATTTTTGCTATATTTTTGAGGTTGAAATACTTGGGAAATTGTGCAATGTCGGACTTGGCATGTCTCGCTTTTAGACGGGATTCGATAGTAAGTAAAAGTCTTCACTCTTGTGTTGAGAGCCGTTGGTAGGCTGGAAAAGAGTGGGAGCCTCCTGTGTTGAATTTCGGGGTTAACCGTTAAGGAGATATTTTGAGAATCTTCGCTGGAGAACGGTGTTTGTGAAATTGGAGGTTAAACTATCGATAATCGGCCCGGTGTGTAGCGCCACGTGCTCGGTCTTTCATTGATGGGTAGGAGTTAATTCTGGTATCGAAAACGTGAGAATATTAGCAGCAAAATTGTCCATTTCACAGTGCTTCCCACTGAGCCACGCGGGTATTTTCTTGTTGTCACCTTTACACATGTTAAATATTAATAAACTGTTAAATGAATTTGATGTCGTCCATTGTCCATACTCACTAGTACCATTGAATATTGTAGCGAGACATAGGAATCTGCAAGCTAACGCGGCAGTCGAACCCAGAGCAAAACAAATTAATTGTATCATTCTTACTCTACGCTAATGACTATGGTCGTAGCGAAACAAGTCGTTACATATACCTGGTAGTTTTGTATCATGTCTTCGGTATAGATTTAGGGAAGAGGTAAGAATGGATTTCACAACATACACGCAATACACAGCATGCATAGGAGCCCGTCCTTACATGACCATAGCTGTTAACAAACACAATTAAACGAAAAGTAGTTTAGATATATATACACTAAAACCAAGTTCATTGATAGTATATACACTGTACTGTTCTGTACATGTATGTACATTCACCTAACACTTGTATGTGCATGTATGCATATATAATATGCAAAACTTTTGTTTGTTTGAGTTTTACGGCGAATCGACAACTAAAGTCATTTAGGGCCAATATACAAAATCCTTTAACCTGAATGTACTTGTGCCATATACTATTTAGTTGAAATGCAGATGATACAGGTAAGCTTATTCTAATGTGTATAAATTCTACATATTAATTTCTTGAAAAGGAAAATGAGCGGAAAACCCTTATATAAACTTGATAAATGCCAGGCCTAGTACATGCATTGTATTCAAGTTATCAATAAGAATCATTTCCTTTGCTGAATAAGTTCCCTTCAATTTTAATGCACAGGTCTGATGTAAACTGAACATGTTTGGCCTTTTTCAGAAATCATCTACATTGTATACATATAGGCCTAAATGTGTAATGCAACATGTACATCATACCTAGCTGATATATTTACAAACGTTTTGTTGACATTCCACGTCTTTCTATTGAATCCAAAACCATTATTGACATTAGAAAACCGAATGGATTTTGTCTATGTCTTTACTATGAAAATGACATTTGTTTGTTTGTTTGATTAATTAACGTCCTATTAACAGCTACGGTCATGTAAGGACGGCCTCCCATGCATGCAGTGCGTTGCGTGTATGTTGTGTGAGGTGCGTGTTGTGGGAGACCGGTATATTCATGTTGTGTTTCCTTGTATAACAAAGCATCACAACCAAGAGGCACCCACTCAAATTATAATATACTCCTACAGTGCATTTCAGTGTTTTATTTATATTTCCCCAATCAAACTGCCATGTGAATTGACATACAAGTTTTTGATGGTTTTTTCCCCCAATATCATTCTATTTAAAACATGTTGACACATATTTGCATCAATCATCAATATCCTCATCAGCAACATCATCATCACAATTACATATCGGTATAAGTAATGAATTCCACGTTAGCTTACTACATTGTTCTGTACTGTACTGTAACGATGTAAGCTTAAAGATTGAATTTCTAATCAACATGCGAAATTCATCCGTTTGTCAAACATTGCGACAAATGTTAATTACGTGTATGATAGACTTGACATATATTACAGATTTCAGTTTAAAACCATATTCGATGTTTATGCTGTTACCTTCTCTACTCGCTAATAGGTCAGCATTGGTGATAGACTCCGTAATCGTTGACAGATACATGCAATGAGACTGCTTACCACGAGGTGTTCTGCTTAAATGTGCCGATTTCCGGCATGTAAATTATACAGAGAATTGTTTTAAACCAAATAAAATTTGTTTTGTCTGTTATGATTTTACTGATTTTGGATAACATTTTTTATAACTTATGCAAAATAACTTTTGTAAATACTATCTACTGTTTTACGACCACATATTTTGGAAGCAGGACGGCATGGACAGATCTACGTTAAAACTTCCATACATCCTTCACGCCAAACGACACGACTTAAAATCAAAGGGAATGGGTCTACAGAGTTTCACCACTATGTTGAAAATATTGAAACGCTTTATGCCATGAATTTGCTTGGAAAAAAACCCAACTCCGTACTGAATACAATTTGTTTTCAAAATATATTGCATTTTGGAATGAGGGATGCATCAACAGAGCATCGCGCATTGTGTTGGGGAGATATCTAGTTGAAACAAGACTCTGAAGTTGATCTATACTAACTAGAATATCATGAGAGAACAACAAAAACAAGAGCCAGTGAAGATATTCGGCCCTGTGCCTCAAGGAGGCATGCCACTCCCCAGACACAAGAGAGATGTCACGTGGTAGTGTACTGTTTGTATGAAGCAAAACCTCCTTACTGTTGCAGCGTCCGGAAATCACTGGTCCAAAACCTGACCAACAACCACGTCCCAGATAGTCTCCAAGGGTACGTCACAGGCCATAAAACACTCAGTTGCTCAACAACTACATAACACTAAAATGACAGGCACAACTTTATGATTTAAAAAAAAAACCAAACAAACAAACACCGAATTGGTCCCATCCTCCTGTTTCAAGATCCTCATCTCTCCCCAATGGTTTGTTTGTTTGTTTGAATATTTTAACGTCTTATTAGCAGCCAGGGTCATGTAAGGACGGCCTCCCATGTATGCAGCGCGTAGCGTGTGTGAAGTGCGTGTTTTGGGAGACTGCAG
The DNA here is from genome assembly GCF_041381155.1 of Argopecten irradians. Classification (NCBI taxonomy): domain Eukaryota; kingdom Metazoa; phylum Mollusca; class Bivalvia; order Pectinida; family Pectinidae; genus Argopecten; species Argopecten irradians. The sequence continues at coordinate 23,270,032 of NC_091149.1, read as the reverse complement.
TATGTTAGTGTTGTGTCTTATTGTATAATGAAACTGTTGGCCTTTTTATAGTGCTATATCACTGAAACATGCCGCCGAAGACACGAGTAATACAGCCCACCCGGTCAAACGGGCAAACCAGTCGTCCCAATCCCTGTATGCTGAGCGCTAAGCAGGAGCAGAAAATGCTGAGCGCTAAGCAGGAGCAGAAACTACAACTTTTAATTAGGGTTATTGCTAAATGATCTCGTACACGAAAGTACTTCATTCGACAAATCTTGGCCGATTCCAGTACATCTAACCTCGGCTGTATCACTGTTTCCGCTATCTTGGAACTATTTTTTTTTAAATTGTGAAGATGACGGTCAGGAAATCTGAAGAGTCCTTCACAACGCCAGTAAAGAGTGTGATACCTGAAAGTCTAAAACGCCAAACTTGCATCTGATGTAAGGAAGAAAACAAACGTTTGCATTGCCTATTCTGCAATGATTTTTCAACATTCTTACCTTCAAGGACACAATAAAGGAAAGGAGAGTGTGGTACCTGAAAGTCTTCGCCAAACTTGCATCTAATTTAATGAAGAAAACAAACGTTTGCATTGCCTATTCTGCAATTGTTTTTCATCATTCTTACCTTCGAAGACACAATAAAGGAAGGGTATTCTGAGCGACCCAACATCACTGAAATTTTGCATACCTTTATTTTTTGGCCATTCCGTTTTACCAAAATATCTTGAAGAATGCATCGACTACATCTTAAAGCTGACAATGCAAGTTCAAAAATATACAATAAGATTTTTTGGGTCACCTGAGATAAAGTCTTAAGTGACCTATTCTAATCGCCTTTTGTTCGTCGTCCTGCGTCGTATGTCCGTAAATAATTTACATTTTCGACTTCTTCTCCAAAACTGCTGAAGCAATTGTGAATTATATGGTCCCCACCCCCAGGGGAATGTGGGAGGGGCCAAAAGGGGTAAAATTGACTAAAATTTCAAAAATCTTCTTCTCCACTCACAGATGTGGTGGAACCAAATACTCTTCATAGATAGAAAGGTCTTAAGGCCCTTTATAAAAACTGAATCATATGACGCTGTTGTTTCTTGTTCCCCCCTGGGGAGGAGGTCAAGTTTACTATAGATTATATAAGGAAAACACATTTGGAGCATTATTTGTCGTTTGTTAAAGTTTGTTTGTTTAATCAATTAACGTGCTATTAACAGCTAGGGTCATGTAAGGACGGCCTCCCATGTATGCGGTGTGTTGCGTGTATGTTGTGCGAGGTGCGTGTTTTGGGAGACTGCGGTATATTCATGTTGCGTCTTCTTGTATAGTGGAACTGTTGCCCTTTTTATAGTGCTATATCACTGAAGCATGACACCAAGCAACACACCCCATCCGGTCACATTATTCTGACAACGGGCGAACCAGTCGTCCCACTCCCTGTATCACTCCCTGTATGCTGAGCGCTAAGCAGAAGCAGAAACTACCACTTTTATATACTTTGGTGTGTCTCGGCCAGGTGACAGAACCCAGAGCCTTCCTCACAGGGGTGAACGCTCAACTCAAGGCCAAAAGTGAGGCGGTACCAAGGTAGGCATTAGGAAAGATAAAGTCAGTTAGGAAGAAGAGAAAAGATCAGATCCTAAATTTAGTCGCCTTTTGCGATCATGCAATAGGGGCAGCAACAAAGTTTCTGTACTGATTGAAGCCTCCAACAGTACTCGATTAAACACAATAGACAGCGATAGTCAAATCATAAACGCTTCGATTAGTGGAGCATCGTATGCCACAATCCAAAGAAATATCGACCTGTCAAAAAACAAACTGACTACAGACCAAACAGTGGACTAAGTGATCGTTTGTTTAGGTACAAATGATATAAGTCGTAACAAGGAGGACCCATATTCTGTTTAGGGAAGCGTTTCTGGAAATGGAAGCTTTAGGTCTGTGTACGGTAATATCTCGAATTGGTGAGAAACCGAAGGCGCCGATTACCCAAACGACCCTGAAAGTTAACCAATTCATTAAAGAAATATCTAGTCAAACAAAGGACATGCGTGTTATAGATCTCCACAAGTGGTAAGACTATTGCAATCTGATTGAAATACAGATCCTTATAACCACTCCGTATCCAACGTAGTGATAATAAGGATATGTATTTTTATAATTTAATCAAATTGAGCCTATTGAGACAAACTTTAACACGAAAGACTCATCAGGTATCCATATAAACCATAAATGTGCCAGCACAATCCTTGACTTATTTGACAACTTCTTGTACGAGACTTTAAGGGTTGTGAACAAATTCGAGGACAATAAAGACACACCAATGTCCCGTAAACGTGCTACGAGTCTGGAACTATTTGCTTCTGAAGAGTGTTGTTTCTGTCCCTTTCTTAGAAAGGCCGGCATTTCTGCTTTGATCCCTAAATCAATACAATATATCCTGTTGTTGAAACAAACATCATAGGTTTCAAAAGGGGACACCTTTGTGGATGCTGTAACTTTACTTTTCCGCTGGAATTTGAAATTGTTCGATTTTTGTATGTATATGTATGTTCAGTCGAGTACGAGTATTGCAGGAGACTGCACAAAACTTCCCATCAGTTCTTGAACCAATGGACTAGTGTATTCCTTAATAATTGCATCTTTTGAAAAATCAGAGAGCCGAACATATTAAGGCATGAAACACAAACTCAATGCTGTTCTTACAGATGAGATGGCTCGTCGTATATCTATGTTAAATAAAGTCGACAGAAGTTTGTTTGACATGCCGAATATGAGCATTCCTAGGTTAAAATGTTTGTGATGCAAATTATCTAAACAACCCCTTGAACCACTTTTTAACAAATGGCCTTTTTTCAATAAAAAGTCTGTATCTAGATTCAGCTGTCATAACAATGACTTTTTGGTATATTCGTTTACACAGGAGAAGTGGCTATTTTCAGATATTGGCAAAGCTATAATCTTCGAACTACATATATTTGATAAAATTTTCTGTTTTTACTGAACAGGTCTGCCTTTCATGTTGGGCGTTAAGAATTGTACCTGCTGCCCGTATTTGCATGCTCGTAAAAGGCGACTAAATTTTGGATTTTCTTTTCTCTTTTTCTTAATTGACTTTGTTTCCTAATGCCTCCCTTAACACCGCCCCACTTTTGGCCTTGGGTTGAGCGTTCGCCCCTTCCTACCTTGACAGCACCTCATTTTTGGCCTTGGGTTGAGCGTTCGCCCCTGTGAAGAAGGCTATGGGTTCTGTCCCCTGGCTGAGACACTCCAAAATCTATAATAGTATAATGGTATTATCTGCTCCTGCTTAGCAAAGAGGGAGTGGGACAACTGGTACGCCCGTTGTCAGTATAATGTGACCGGGTGGTATATGTTGCTTGGTGTCTTCGGCGGCATGCTTTAGTGATATAGCACTATAAAAGGGCAACAGTTCAACTATACAAGAAGACACAACAAGAACACGCCGCAATCTCCCAAAACACGCACTTCACACACTCTACACACATTAGAGGCCGTCCTTTCATGATCCTGACTGGTAACAGGACGTGAATATAATCAAACAAACAAAAATAAAAAAAAAACATACAAAACGGGCCGATAGCCAAACATGCATAACACATGGTAGATTGAAATAATTACTTTCAACATCTATCAAACCACTTTTCCTCAGTTCAAATGTCATTTTATTATTCAAAGAGGTTTGAATCATAAAGGCGACTAAATTTAGGATCTTATATTTTCTCTACTTCCTAACTAACTTTATCCTTCCTAATGCCTCCCTTGGCACCGCCTCACTTTTGGCCTTGAGTTGAGCGTTCGCCCCTGTGAGGAATGCTCTGTGTTCTGTCCCCTGACCGAGACACACCAAAGTCTATAAAAGTGGTAGTTTCTTCTCCTTCTTAGCCCTCAGCATACAGGGAATGGGGCGACTGGTTCGCCCGTTGTCAGTATAATGTGACCGGGTGGAGTATGTTGCTTGGTGTCTTCGGCGGCATGCTTCAGTGATATATCACTATAAAAAGGGCAACAGTTCCACTATACAAGAAGACACAACATGAATATACCGCCGTCTCCCAAAACACGCACCTCGCACAACATACACGCAACACACCGCATACATGGGAGGCCGTCCTTACATGACCATAGCTGTTAATAGGAGTTATTATTAACAAAACAAACAAACAAGAAGACACGAGTCGTATCATTTTTTCAAAATATTTTTTGGGTATTCGGACGTGATAAAAATGAATTATGTTCCTTGACTGAAGTTTTTCATCATGGCAGTGTTGGATATCAACACTACGCAGAATCATGTTATTTCCGCGCCCTTTGTTTGAGCTGACAGAGAAGCTTTGAGGGAACAAGCGTCGCTGTCATAGGTTATGACAACATGTTTTGTTCTTGAAATGGCTCAAAATGTTTCGAAGTTAATAACCGATATTATTATAAGCTATCTACATTAGTGTACGGGTCGATTAGCGTCAGTATGTTATTTACAACAAAGTCTGATCTGATGTCATGTAGGCGTATCTATTATATCCAAAAAAATCGAATAGGCTTAGTAGGCCTTTTTGAAGAGAATTGTATAGGTTGCGGTATAGTCCAGCATTTGAGTAACAGTCCCGTATTTGAAGTATCGTATTGTTACTCTGTGAAATGAAAATGAATAAATGATCAATTTGTATGAAAAAGGGCGTTATAATTTTCAGATATAAACTAATATAAAATTATATGTTTGCGTGCATGAACTATTTCATTTTGGTGTCACACTTCGTCATAAAAAGTTAGTTGCTCTCCGTTGACTAACACGGTGATCAGGGAAAACATGGTGATCAGGGAAATTTAGTGCATTAAATAATGTCATGGTTGATAAAGTTTAACCTGTGTTCTATTTTTAGCACCAAAGTAAGCAATACAGAAGAGGTAATTTTGTATGTGACTTTTACAAACATTTACTCATTTACAGTAAACCTGTGTTCTATTTTTAGCACCAAAGTAAGCAATACAGAAGAGGTAATTTTGTATGTGACTTTTACATACATTTACTCTTTTACAGTAGATAATGAAATTTGTTTCCATTTTGAGTAGATCTTATAATGTGGAAAGTTGAATTAATGATGTTAGCATGTGAAAATTATGACACCCCTCCCTTTTAAAGAACTGTTTAAGATAACTTCATTGTTTTTCATTCGCGTAACTTATTGTTCTCTCAAATGCAGGACTACACATATACAGTATATATCCCTCATATTTTCATATTACAAAGTTATTTCTTCGTGCGAGTAGGTATATTGATTATGACGGCAAGTGTCTGTTAGCGTAACGTCAGTTACGGGAAACACGACGTGAATTGTGCTCACAAAATAATGACGTAACAGTCAATACCTCCCCACAAGGGAGCTAGCTTTATAATATGCAAAGACGGAATATACGGGGTTGTCCCCAACCTGATAATGTTCAGTGACTATTTACATGCATTTCCAGATCAGATGCTTCTGATAAAGTAAGTTGAAAAAACTTGACATCTCTAAGCACATGTATTCACATAGTGAAGCTTATCTACGCTTCAAAACATAAACATATTATCTTTCTACAGTTTGTCAACAAAAATTAAACATTTCTAAGGTTCAACAATGCACTCATGCATATTTGTGCCAAGGCTCAGTTTCAGGCATTAGTTTAAACACATCATTTACCTGAAATACACAGAACAAACAGCAGTCTTTCACCTTTAATGGCATCCGGATACAGTCACGTGACAACCAAAACCGATCGATAATGTTTTGCTGCTGCAACCTTGCGAGTTTTTCCCCTTTCCCCACTGATGCTCCGATTACGTGGTACCATTGAGCATTATCTATTATCATAGGTAACAAAAAAATATATGGGGTACAACCAAATGACTGAAATAATGATCATGATTTTATGAATTTATTTTAATCAGATTGGAATTGTAATATAGTTTCAACTGCCTACCTGGCGCCCAAGTTGAGAGGTTGACGTCACATTGGTCAGGCCACGCCCACTGGAGGTCTAAATTGGCTAGGGTTTAGTAGAGACATGTAGTGAGAAGTGTCGTGAATATTCCTTAACTTCAATTGACAGTGTTTTATCCCCTGTAACAGAACTCTTGCAATTTGCAATTGACATAACGGGGACCAGAGTTGAGTAAACTATAAAGGGTTCTGCAATGCTTCCGTTTATAATGGAGATATAACAAAATTAATTATTTGTGCAGCAGGGGGTTATTAGTCGTCCGCTCTGGTGACAGTTCTTGTTATTACATGTATAAGGAATTCAAACTCCTTAAATTCAGATTTCTCATAGGAAATTAAAGCATTGCAGATATTAAGATTACACTTTGAACTTTCCTTTCTCCTATAAGGCTTTCCTATGGGAAATCTTAAGTTAATGAATTCCTTAAAGTTAAGAAATGTTTAAAACTGCCTCATAAATCAGGGAATGCTTCAGGATTTGACAAAGTAGCATGAAAATATTAAGAAAATATCCAGGAAACACTACTGATATACAAGAAAGACAATTTATTTTATAAACTTATTCTTTTTTAATTCATGGATAATGAATTGTAGCTGCATCGTTCTGTTGACTTGTTTGCCTTTCCGTGTTGTGTCCGCCTTTACTGGTCATTGATGAAATAAGAAAATGACTTTTTTTAGTAATTAAAAGTATAGATGAAAAGTGTGTGTAAAAAGGGAGGAAAATTAAGATGAATGCTTATTTATTGGATTTGTTTTTAAAATATTCTATACATATTATGAGATAAAATCACATGACATTGTGTATAAATATTTTATCATGATGGCTTTGTTTGATAGACAGGGTCTTCCATACAGCAGTCATGAAGGTGGAATAATATTGATCGATCATCAAAGCATTGTGATTGTGAAGATTTTGAAGTATATATTAGATACTTACATAGAAACAACAGTTGTTCCTTTTCCAGAGCCCCTTTATTTCAATATCGGGTACAAATTGAAGTGATGTCATTACTTTCCTTGTGCCCTGCAGGTAGGGCGTTAGAATTGTACCTGCTGCCCCTATTGCATGATCGTAAAAGGCGACTAAATTTAGGATCTTATCTTTTCTATTCTTCCTAACTGACTTTATCCTTCCTAATGCCTACCTTGGCACCGCCTCACTTTTGGCCTTGAGTTGAGCGTTCGCCCCTGTGAGGAAGGCTCTGGGTTCTGTCCCCTGGCCGAGACACACCAAAGTCTGTAAAAGTGGTAGTTTCTGCTCCTGCTTAGCGCTCAGCAAAAAGGGAGTGGGACGACTGGTTCACCCGTTGTCAGTATAATGTGGACCGGGTGGGGTGTGTTGCTTGGTGTCTTCAGCGGCATGCTTCAGTGATATAGCACTATAAAAAGGGCAACAGTTCCACTATACAAGAAGACACAACATGAATATACCGCAGTCTCCCGAAACACGCACCTCGCACAACATACACGCAACAAACCGCATACATGGGAGGCCGTCCTTACATGACCATAGCTGTTAATAGGACGTTAATTAATCAAACAAACAAACAAACTAAATTTGGATGTCATTCTTTATGACAAGAGGTTCGTCCTTCAATAGTATGATAGACTGATCTATCCATTGGGCCCTTATTTTCTTTTTGGAAACAGAAATATATTTAGGTATAGTAAATATTATATTTGTAGAAAATGCAGGAAACGTTTGCCAAATCATCATAAAAAATATGCAATATACAATTTTGATAAATATTGGAAACAAACAATTTACATATGGCAAATACAGTTTGTGTTTAAACACATTTTTTCGAAAGTTAATTTTTTTTTCAAAAAAATTGGAGCAATATATCGATGTTTTATATCCAACGCCCTACCTGCAGGGCCAATTCTAACGCCCTACATTATGGCATCTTTATGATGAACATAAATGAACATATTATTGAATTAAATCTGCATCACGTGACCATTGACGGTAATTCACTTTAGTAAACCATAATAATTCACTTCATTTTTACTTTGGATATCATATTTTCATAATAAATCCAATCAAAATGTCATTATCATATTGGAATATTCTGCCCTGCAGGCGGCATGCTTCAGTGATATAGCACTATAAAAAGGGCAATAGTTCCACTATACAAGAAGACACAACATGAATCTACCGCAGTCTCCCAAAAACATGCGCGCGCGCACCTCACACAACACACCGCATACATGGGAGGCCGTCCTTACATGACCATAGCTGTTAAAAGGACGTTAATTAATCAAACAAAAAAGGTAGGGCGTTAGAATTGTACCTGGCGACTAAATTTAGGATCGTATCTTTTTTAGCCCACCATCATCAGATGGTGGGCTATTCAAATCGCTTTTTGTCCGTGGTCTGTCGTCCGTCCGTCCGTCCGTCCGTCCTTCCGTCCGTTAACAATTCTTGTTACCGCTATTTCTCAGAAAGTACTTAAGGGATCTCTCTCAAATTTCACATGTAGGTTCCCCTAGGGGTATAGTTGTGCATATTGCATTTTGGGACCAATCGGTCAACAAGATGGCCGCCAGGTGGCCATCTTGGATTTTGATAGTTAAAGTTTGTTACCGCTATTTCGCAGAAAGTACTTAAGGTATCTCTCTCAAATTTCACATGTAGGTTCCCCTAGGGGTGTAGTTGTGCATATTGCATTTTGGGACCAATCGGTCAACAAGATGGCCGACAGGCCGCCATCTTGGATTTTGATTGATAAAGTTTGTTACCGCTATTTCTCAGAAAGTACTGAAGGTATCTCTCTCAAATTTCACATGTTGGTTCCCCTAGGGGTGTAGTTGTGCATATTGCACTTTGGGACCATTCGGTCAACAAGATGGCCGACAGGCCGCCATCTTGGATTTTGATTGATAAAGTTTGTTACCGCTATTTCTCAGAAAGAATCGAAGGGATTGTTCTCAAATTTCACATGTAGGTTCCCCTAGGGCCCTAGTTGTGCACTATGCATTTTTAGACCGATCGATGAACAAGATGGCCGACAGGACGCCATCTTGGATTTTGACAATTGATGTTTATTACCGCTTTATCTCAGAAAGTACTTAAGGGATCTGTGTCAAAATGCATGTGCAGGTTCTGCTTGGGGTCTAGCTGTGCATATCACATTTTCGGACCGATTGGTGAACAAGATGGCTGACAGGCCGCCATCTTGGATTTTGATAGTTAAAGTTTGTTACCGCTATTTCTCAGAAAGTACTGAAGGGATCTCTCTCAAATTTCACATGTAGGTTCCCCTAGGGGTGTAGTTGTGCATATTGCATTTTGGGACCAATCGGTCAACAAGATGGCCGACAGGCGGCCATTTTGGATTTTGATAGTTATAGTTTGTTACCGCTATTTCGCAGAAAGTACTGAAGGTATCTCTCTCAAATTTCACATGTAGGTTCCCCTAGGGGTGTAGTTGTGCATATTGCATTTTGGGACCAATCGGTCAACAAGATGGCCGACAGGCCGCCATCTTGGATTTTGATTGATAAAGTTTGTTACCGCTATTTCTCAGAAAGTACTGAAGGGATCTCTCTCAAATTTCACATGTAGGTTCCCCTAGGGGTGTAGTTGTGCATATTGCACTTTGGGACCAATCGGTCAACAAGATGGCCGACAGGCCGCCATCTTGGATTTTGATTGATAAAGTTTGTTACCGCTATTTCTCAGAAAGTATCGAAGGGATTGTTCTCAAATTTCACATGTAGGTTCCCCTAGGGCCCTAGTTGTGCACTTTGCATTTTTAGACCGATCGATGAACAAGATGGCCGACAGGACGCCATCTTGGATTTTGACAATTGATGTTTATTACCGCTTTATCTCAGAAAGTACTTAAGGGATCTGTGTCAAAATGCATGTGCAGGTTCTCCTTGGGGTCTAGCTGTGCATATCACATTTTCGGACCGATTGGTGAACAAGATGGCTGACAGGCCGCCATCTTGGATTTTGATAGTTGAAGCTTGTTACCATTATTTCTCAGAAAGTACTGATGGGATCTGTCTCAAATTGCATGTCCATGTTCCCCTAGGGGTCTAGTTGTGCATATTGCATTTTGAGACTGATTGATGAACAAGATGGCTGACAAGCCTCCATCTTGGATTTTGTTAGTTGAAGCTTGTTACCACTATTTCTCAAAAAGTACTGAAGGGAATCTGTCTCCAATTTGTTTTTTGCAGGTTCCCCTTCTGGTCTAGTTGTGCATGTTGAATTTTAGGACCAATCGGTCAACAAGATGGCCGACAGGCCACCATCTTGGAATTTGATAATTGATATTTGTTACCGTTTTATATCTAAGATAGTTCTGAAAGGATCTTTCTCAAATTTCATATGTAGTAATATGTAGTAAAAGTTTTAAATGCAGAGAAAAGATCCCTCTTTCGTTTGTCAGACATAGATCATTCATTGGTGGGCGCCAAGATCCCTCTGGGATCTCTTGTTCTTCTTCCTGTCTGACTTTATCTTTCCTAATGCCTCCCTTGGCACTGCCTCACTTTTGGCCTTGCGTTGAGCGTTCGCCGCTGTGAGGAGGGCTCTGAGTTCTCTCCCCTGGCCGAGACACACCAAAGTCTATAAAAGTGGTAGTTTATGCTCCTGCTTAGTGTTCAGCAAACGTGGAGTGGGACGACTGGTTCTCCCGTTGTCAGTATAATGTGACCGGGTGGGGTGTGTTGCTTGGTGTCTTTGGCGGCATGTTTCAGTGATTAGCACTATAAAATGGGCAGTAGCACTATACAAGAAGACACAACATGAATATCCGCATGTATGGGAGGCCGTCCTTACTTGACCATAGCTGTTATAGGACGTTAATTAAACAATTAAACAAGTGTAGTCGTTGCAGTGTTGGTTGTCTAGAGGATGTTGTTGTTAACTTGTCTGCTGTGGTATAATTCTTTCCGGCTGCTTGGTTGGTGGGACGTTAATTAATCAAACAAACAGAGCTTGGTTTGTCTGTGGATCTCAGATTTTACTTGCGGCATCAAGGCAAGTTGTAGGGTTGCACGGTTGTAGGGAACTACGGAATCTGAGAAAGCCTGGGTCAATAAATCTTTTGTTTACTTCCAATTACTAATCGGACTTTAGTAATACAACTTCCTCATGGCACATATGTAATCTTTTCAAATGACTCCGCATATCAGTTCCCCTACGGCAAACTGCCTACAAGACACAACATGAACATACCGCACTCTCCCAAAACACGCACCTCGCACAACGTACACGCAACACAACACATACATGGCAGGCCGTCCTTAAATGACCATAGCTGTTAATATAACGTTAAAATAATCGAACAAACAAGCATCATTATAAAGATGTTTGTTCATTTGTAAAGAAGGCGAATTATGCAGGATGAAATCAAACTAACTGTACATACCATTATAGTTGTATTCTTAGTAGAATTGGCTTCTACGTTGAATGTTGTTATTGTCAGGCAGGTGACCTGAACCAAAACTCTTGTGGGTGTAACAGATAGGTCGGCTTCCTCATTCCAAAGTTTTATTGGGAAATCTTCTTTGTCATCTTGAAGCTTGAGGATTTTCTCCTCTACTTCTCTGTTGTAAATATGTCGGATGCCTGTTTGAAAAAAAGTATTGAAAACTGCATGAAAGATGTAAAGAATGATATATAAGTACACTATTTTTCTTATGCACATATAAAATGGTTTACTTCATTGTAGGCCATAAGTATACGTAGATTTTCAGATATTATAAATTGCTATAATTACATTTTTAACTGATTTTAGAAATGTAGCGAGGCTTTAAGGGTTCTAACTGAGACTATTGGGAAAAAAAGTATAATTGAAATTTATGAGAGACGTTGTAAATGGTGCAAATGTGTATTATTTAACAGTTTAAGATTTACAGGGAAGACCAATGAATGAAACCTACAGACACCAATGTGCCAGAGACACTGAGGCGTCTCTTGTTCGCAGAAATGGCCGCAACAGCAACAGACACAAGTGTCGGCTTGAAAAAACTGTCCTCAATCTCCTGATTGAAGTCGAATTTTCCACATTGCATAATCATAGGAGAGGAAATGAGAAATGTAAGTACCAGCAGTATCCTCAAATATTTGGGAATGCTTTGAAACTATTATCAGAAATTGTGATACACAATATTTTATTAAAGGCCAGTATTGCCAACTTTGTACCTGCTGCCCCTATTGCATGATCGTAAAAGGCGACTAAATCTAGTACCTTTCCTAATGCCTCCCTTGGCACCGCCTCACATTTGGCCTTGAGTTGAGCGTTCGCCCCAGTGAGGAAGGCTCTGGGTTCTGTCCCCTGGCCGAGACACACCAAAGTCTATAACAGTGGTAGTTTCTGCTCCTGCTTAGCGCTCAGCATAACGGGAGTGGGACGACTGGTTCGCCCGTTGTCAGTATAATGTGACCGTGTGGGTTGTGTTGCTTGGTGTCTTCGGCGGCATGCTTCAGTGATATAGCACTATAAAAAGGGCAACAGTTTCACTATACAAGATGACATAACACGAATATACCGCAGTCTCCCAAAACACGCACCTCGCACAACATACACACATGCACTGCATACATGGGAGGCCGTCCTTACATGACCATAGCTGTTAGTAGGACGTTTATAAATCAAACAAACAAACAAACAAAAGAGACACACCAAAGTCTATAAAATTGGTAATTTCTGCTCCTGCTTAGCGCTCATCATACATGGAGAGGGACGACTGGTTCGCCCGTTATAAGTATGATGTGACCGGGTGGGGTGTGTTGCTTGGTGTCTTCGGCGGCATGCTGCAGTGATATAGCACTATAAAATGGGCAACAGTTCCACTATACAAGAAGACACAACATGAATATACCGCAGTCTCCCAAAACACGCACCTCCAACAACATACACGCAACACACCGCATACATGGGAGGCCGTCCTTACATGACCTTAGCTGTTAATAGGACGTTAATTGAATATACCGCAGTCTTCCGAAACACGCACCTCGTACAACATTCACACAATACACCACATACATGGGAGGCCGTCCTTACATGACCATAGCTGTTAATAGGACGTTAATTAATCAAACAAACAAATTAATCAAACAAAACAAGTATTGCCAACTCACCCGATTTCCCCGGGTTGACCCGTTTTTTAGACATTTTAGAATGCCTAACCCGATTGACCCGCGGGTAATCAAATAACCCGTTAACGCTTTAATAAAACACTTGTATTACACATACTTTATAAAAACACTTCAACTAAGTTTAGCCTTACTGTCAAATTATGCTGTAATATATATTTATAGTCTGCATATCATTTCAGTTTGAATTAGATCGGAATCAACATAATCAAGTCAGCAGATCATCATCTCTAAAGATATTTTTTTATAGAAAGAACTTACCATGAACTTTTCTGTGACTTTTTTCAACTCAGATACAGCACAATTCTTAATCATGAAGAACTTTGATGGTGCTAATTTTTCTGACATAGTTGTAGGCAGAAACATTGTCTTTACTGTATTGGAAGTGCTGTCAATGACGTCCACCTACGAAGTTGGAGGTCCAGATTTTCATATGCGTTTTGTTGGTTCTGTTAATATTTTTACCTTGATGTACATCTGATGAAAAAAGAATGTGTAAAATATTTGGCAAATGTAATCAATATTTGTTTATTTTCAAATTTTGTATAAAAGAACTTTCAAATATATTGTGTCGAGAAAAATATGTGGGGAATTGGATAGGTGATAATTTGATGGATGTAATATTACAGATGTTAGCACGTTATGTCCTAGAGTGATTGTAACGGGAATTTCTTCTCGTTCCTGTTTTCCCCACAAGGTTCTGTAAGAAACACAGCTCGTATTTATGTTCAATAACGGTTTATTACATGTACGGTAAGCAATGACATAGACAGTGTACGTTAGATTGTTTTTGATCATATTAGATATATTGTGACACAATGAACACGACACATCATGATATCTACTTATTTCTTTCATACCTACAGGTGTAATACTGGCTGGTCTAGGGCAATACACTCATGTCGCCTGAGTCTGTATTGCAAAATTTCCATTTCCTCGGTAAAATTTTAAAGATGCTCCACCGCCGACAGAGCATAAATGATATTCATTATTTGAACAATAATTGGTGTTCAATCGTGTGTATGTATGTCTAATTAACACAAAAATAATATATATATTTTCATTTTGCCTTTGGTGCATGCGCAATCAGTACTTCATTCCATATAGGATATAGTGCGTCGGAATTTTTTCGGGATGCAATTAATTATTTTTCATATTTTTAACTTGACGTAGAATTAAAAGCTCAAACTTTTCAATGGTGGTGATGGTGTAAAGTAAGTAATTTTTGTAAATGAAGAAAAATACTAAATCGTTTGCTCCTGTTTTTGATAGTGAAAAAATACTATTTGTCGCATAATTTTTCAGAAAAATTGACTTTCAGCCGTGGATTTCTTCGAATTTATTTCAAAATGGCGGGATATTATAGTTGTAAAATTGCAATAAAACGTCGAGGTATGAAAGAAAAATACTCTTTCATAAGTGGATATGAAGGATAGGGATATTCTACCCTCGGGATCACAAAATGTTGCAAAACCCTCGGCAAGCCTCGGATTTTACTACATTTTGTGACCCTCGGGTAGAATATCCCTATCCTTCATATCCACACATGAAAGAGTCTTATATTATTTTACTTCGCTTTGTGTATAACTTATAAGCAGTTCATCGCATGTAACTATATGTACACAAAACATTGTCCTTGCCACTAACACGCAACTAGTAGGTTATTGACTAACCCGGTATCTATGCGGCTAGTCCGTATTCCCCAACATGATTTCCTAACTCCTCGAACCCCCGTCCGGGGAATGTTGCCTTGTTCCCTACATTTCTAGAGGCTCTCTCTCAACTCCCTAATTTTCCCAGTATATCTAACAACCTAACACCTACTCCACCCCGCCCCTTTTGTACATATATTAAAAAGGGACGTGCGACCTAAACTATGTATTTTCGATCTAACCCAAATCTTATCCGTCACCGCTGACCGCTTTGGTAAACTGCAAGTCAGGGTCTGCCCAGCCTATCTTGGATATCATCTTTCAAGATGACAGACTAAGTGATACCGCGCACGTCAACACTGCCGCTTCAGACTATCACAGATATATACCTATCAATATGCTGTTTTTTTACTTTCCCATATGTGCTATATCAAATGTTCTTTTAAACTACTTGTCACATACTAAATATTAACCCCATTTTGTTACAATACATATAGAAGTTAAATGAGTTACACTCACCAATCCTAGATATTTTCTTTGGATACTTGAAGCTCTTTCATCTTGCTATTATTTTTTTGCTTATGGTTCTTGAGAAGAAGTCATTGAAAGTTTTTAGCCTATTTGACCCCCGTGACCTTAAATAAATGTCAAAGGCATTCATTTGAACAAACTTGGTAGCCCTTCCTCCCAGCATGTTACAATGTTACAGGCCTAATATTAGTACCCTGGGCCTTCTGGTCATGTCTTATCTTTTCTCTTCTTCCTAACTGACTTTATCTTTCCTAATGCTTCCCTTGGCATCGCCTCACTTTTGGCCTTGAGTTGAGCGTTCGCCCCTGTGAGGAAGGCTCTGGGTTCTGTCCCTTGGCCGAGACACACCAAAGTCTATAAAAGTGGTAGTTTCTGCTCCTGCTTAGCGCTCAGCATACAGGGAGTGGGACGACTGGTTCACCCGTTGTCAGTATAATGTGACCGGGTGGGGTGTGTTGCTTGGTGTCTTCGGCGGCATGCTTCAGCGATATAGCACTATAAAAAGGGCAATAGTTCCACTATACAAGAAGACACAACACGAATATACCGCAGTCTCCCAAAACACGCACCTCGCACAACATACACGCAACACTACGCATACATGGGGAGGCCGTCCTTACATGACCATAGCTGTTAATAGGACGTTAATTAATCAAACAAACAAAAATTATGGTCATGTTAGGACGGCCTCCCATGAATGCGAGGTGCGTGTTTTGGGAGACTGTGGTATACAAATGTATTAATGTTGTGTATTCTTGTATAGTGGAACTGTTGCCCTTTTCATAGTGCAATATCACTGAAACATGCTGCCGAAGACACGAAGCGTCTACATCATTTGTATGACAAATATTTGACCTAGGAGTGTTCATATCCGGTATGTCAAGCAAACTTCTATCGACTTTATTTAACATAGGTAAATCAGGAATACGACGAGCCATCTCATGTGCAAGAACAGCATTGATTTTGTGTTTCATGCTTAAGTATGTTGAGTTTTTTTTTCTGATGTTTCAAGAGATGCCATTATGAAGGAATACACTAGTCAATTCGCTCAAGAACTGTTGGGCAGTGTTGTGCACTCTACTGCAATTCTCGTACTCGACTGAACATACATATACATACAAAAATCGAACAATTTCAAGTTCCAGAGTTAGAGCATCCATAAAGGTCGTCCCCTTATGAAACCGATGATGTTTGTTTCAACAACATGATATATTGTATAAGTAATGGGGGACCTACCTAGCAGACTCAAGGAACAATGACGCCAATATATTGAAACATGATATTGCATCAAATAGTGAAGACATCGACAACTGGCTATCTGAGGAGGACGTACATGCTATCGATAGAGGTTGCCGTGACTCTCAGGGTAGGGTGTAAGAATTGTACCTGCTGCCCTATTGCATGATCGTAAAAGCCGACTAAATTCAGATCTTATCGTTTCTCTTCTTCCTAACTGACTTATCTTTCCTAATGCCTCCCTTGGCACTGCCTCATTTTTGGCCTTGAGTTGAGCGTTCGCCCCTGTGAGGAAGGCTCTGGGTTCTGTCCCTTGGCCGAGACACAACAAAGTCTATAAAAGCGGTAGTTACTGCTCCTGCTTAGCGCTCAGCATACATGGAGTGGGACGACTGGTTCGCCCGTTGTCAGTATAATGTTACCGGGTGGGGGTATGTTGCTTGGTGTCTTCGGCGGCATGCTTCAGTGATATAGCACTATAAAAAGGGCAACACTTCCACTATACAAGGAGACACAACATGAATATACCGCAGTCTTCCAAAACACGCACCTCGCACAACATACACGCAACACACAGCATACATGGGAGGCCGTCCTTACATGACCATAGCTGTTAATAGGACGTTAATCTATCAATCAAACCAAACAAACTTATTTAAAAATATATAATGCGGTTGAATACATGGTTTGATTCGGTTTATTAGGCTAAACTTCATACATACATCTAGGGTCATTGAATGTTCACCATCCAGTCCAATGCGTGCAATGTGCTGCGGTATGTGAATGTATTTATAATTTCGAATGCTGCAGTATATTCGTGTTGTTTTATAGTATAAGTCAAGTTTTATTGTATTATCTCTGAAGCATGCTGCAGAAGACATCACACAAGCAGGGTCCAGAGGGTTTGCGGTCAAAATGACAAATCTAAACATATCTTGATTGTTTGATTAATATTTACCACTGTTTCACATTGTCACTATATAACATTACCAACTATGCTTGCGCGTTACCATTTCATGACTGCCAACCGGCGCAAAAATATTTTGACACCGTGTCATATAAACAAATTGAGATTACCTCCCCTTGTACGTTGAAACCACTTTCTAAAGAGATTACAGTTTTGATATCTAAACACATATTAATTCACTATAAAATCAACGTGAATGTTATCAAATAAACGAAAAAATAAAACGCCGCCTGGCTGATAGTTTGTCGATAGTAGTCCCAAATCAAAATAAAATCAATTAAGACACGTTTATTGTTGCAATGTTTTAAGCAATCAACAAAACGGCTTCAAATGTTACACGATTGACGTTCTCTCTTCTTTAATCGCATTTCAAAAACTTCCCTTTTCACTTTCCAGATTGGAACGTTGAGAAAACACGGAACACCAGTAAATTTGACAAGTGTATCTGCCGAGGACCTCGCTGAGATTTTAAAAACATTTTGCAGCGAGACCAAAATCGGAAAATGAACTTTATCACAAAAACAGGTTGCAAAATATCAGAGGGGCCATCAATAGATACTTTGTTTTAGAGTTTTAGACGGCTTATTTTAAAACAGAGGGAAACAACGGGCGAAAGTAAGGCAACTGCCCATAAGTCAATTATTGAACCCGAACATTAACACAAAATAGCCACCTACCTTTCTAAAGCACCCTCCTCTCTATATACATGTATGTATATTTATTGCAGGTATAAGAATGTGAGTAAAACTGATATCAGGGCATCCAGGATTCAACATCCTAAGAGTGCCCCACCAAGGAAAACCATGACAATGGAGGAACTCTTTCCAAACCTGCCAAACTAGCCAATTACAGGTATTCATAAGTTAATATGTACACGTATGTAGATTGATGGATATTATTAGCCTAATTCTAGTAATTTAGTACACATTTTTTACACTCATCCTATTACATGCATGCTCATGCAGTCATTAAAAAAAGAAATATCTGTATCTCGATACATCATACAGGAATTAAGGCATGAGTATGTCTTACTTCAACTTTCTGGTTTGTACCACTCAAAATGAAATTAAAATCAATATAGCATTACATTACACTATATAGATATAAATGAAACATTACAGTTATTTATGTGCATTGCATTATTCTTCTATCAGGACTGTCTCAATTTGTTTGTTAGTTTATTTGATTAATTAATGTCCTATTAACAGCTATGATCATGTAAGGACGGCCTCCTATGTATGCTGTATGTTGCGGATATGTTGTGCGAGGTGCGTGTTTTGGGAGACTGCGGTATATTCATGTAGTGTCTTCTTGTTTAGTGAAACTGTTGCCCTTTTTATAGTGCTATATCGGAAGACACCAAGCAACACACTCCTTAGCACTCAGTAAATAGGGAGTGGGACGACTGGTTCGGCCGTTGTCAGTATAATGTGACCGGGCTATCTCAAGATCAGTTGAGAAGGAAGATGTTGCCTTTCTATGTGGAAAATTAAGAGAACTAGGTCAATTTTCAGGTCACTATATTAAATGGTTAAACATGTTCATTGATTATATTTTTCTTTCATTCTATTTATTTTTGTTTTGTTTTGTTATTTTTAATCAAATTTCATGCGTTGTTGTGTAAAAATGCAGTTGGTGTATTCATTGTTAAAGTGCATGGGGTAATATCGGTCAAGAAGATGGCCGACAGGTAGCCATCTCGGATTTTGATAATTTAATATCTTTCTAAAATTTCATATATAGTAATATGTAGTAAAAGTTCGAAAAGCAGAGACAATATCCCTCTTTCCATGGTCGGACGTAGATAATTCGTCTTATATTTACGTTTCAAGATGTAATTAATGTTTAAAAAGAAAATAGATAAAAGTATAAAACATGTACATAAAACTTATATTGCAGCATAGAGAAATATATCAGTCGATGGAACAGCCTATGAATAAGCGGGAATTACTGAGTGGGAACTCGCTTCCGCTGTGTTAACCGACTAATCACTAGAAGTAGATTGAATAGTTTTATCAATACACCAGATAAAAAAAAAGATAAATAAAAAAAAAAGATAAATACAACACTCTTCTCCATTTCAAATAATTTAATTAGAATAAACTTTTATAATAATCAGTGTGAAGAATATTTTAAAGGTGCTCCACCGCTGACAAATGTTTTTTTCTCTGTCAAAAACAGTAGCAGATGATTTAAGGATGTATTCTTACGACTTTTTCGAAAAAGGGGTTATTGACAAACGAAATAATGCAAATAAAAATTATATGCTGGTGTGCTTGTTTTTTCTCCATATCTTCTTGAAAATGTCTACTTATTTAAGGTTTTTTTTTCAACATTTTCCAATGAAAAATTCAATTATGAACATCTATTAAAAACCAACGAAATACAAGTATCAGGTTATTATTCGTCTTCTTTAAATTGATTCATGACTATGTGACAAAGTTTGAGCAAAAAATTGTCAATGAAAATGCATGTATTGCCATTTGCTTCTTATTTTCATCGGGGTACGATTGATCATGTATCGCATGATTTAAATACATTATTTAAGCTTTTAGTCTAAAGTTTATTCAAATTGTTGTAAATACATCTTCACCATTTTTTTCATATGATAAAAGAGACATAAATGAACAAATATTTGAAAAAAATATAACAGGTTAGTGTTGAAACTTTAGAAATAATGATGAAAAGATAAAACCAAAAAAATGACCGAGTTATCTCCCCTGGCCCGATTTACCAAATACATTGCCATTCATTTGATATAGTTTGATACTTTATAAATATATTTTTCCCCGAAAACATAATGGGAATGGGAACTAACAAACATATCTCGAGTTCAAAAATGAAACAAGCCAATTCGTTGAATTAATATCCCATAACTCCGCTAAATAGGGTTCGATGAAAGTGCCGAACGAACATGGGTAAGTTCCCGAGACATTTAATCATGTCACTAAGGTAAGAGAAAATCCGGTAATATTTTTTATTTATTTTTTTATCTGCCAATTGGTGACTATGTTGTACATATTTCGTTTATATGTTGACATACGTATTGGCATACATTGCAGATTTTGTATTTCATTTTTCTGTTTTTTTTTTTATTTGCCAGCATGGTAAGTACCATTTATGGTGGTATATTTTATATCGACTTAAATGACGTTGGTAAAACAGTTGATGTTGTATCAGCTGTTGAGTGTCTTTCGGTGAATTTGACTGTCATATGTTGCTCCCGTCTTGCCATACAGCTTAGTGGTAAGCTAAGTAGTCCCGCGAGTCCGATGACGGCACCACCGAAGTAAAATACACTGTTGTAACTCCCGCTCATTTCAGATAAAATACCTAGAAATAAACATATCATTATATGAATTGTTAAATAGTTAAATAATTTCAATATGCAAACTGTATATATTACATGTTTGCATTCGAAATACCTTATTACGCCTAATTATCATTTATCACTGCAGCAGACAAAATAGTAATTTTCTTTAGTTACAAAAGTTACAACATTGCCACCATTGAACAGTTATACCTTCCCATTTTACTTATAGATAAAAATATTACAAATAATTTATTTCGTCCCGTAAAAATCCGTGGCACTATAGCATGGTATAAGATAATTATTGCGCATGCACCAAAAGCAAAATAAATCATGTTAATATAATTTTTGTGTGTTAATTATACATATACATTTATGCGATTATACATCAAAGATTGTTCACATGATGAGTATCGTTTGTGCTATGTCGGCGAATTAAATTTTCGATTAAACTCGATTGTTAAGCCAAATGCTGTCAAAATATAACATTTTGGCTATCCTAAATAGAAGATAATGGTCATAAGATATATCTACTTGCAATGGGAGGTCCAATAAATAACCCAGAACCCATACAAAAGAACTGTATTCCAAGTGCCGATGAAAGGATATGGAACCCCAACAGTTTCACCAGGTTGACAGTCATTAGCGAAGCAAACGTGGCCGTGGGGAGACAAAAATAGTGGCGTATTATCATGTTGGCTCAATGAAAAGTGTGACAACATTATCATTACGTATAACAGATTTGTTTTTTTCTAAATAAAACTAATAATTCATATCAGTCCTCTCGTTTCTTGTTCGACTTTGTTAACATGCTTACGTATATGGTAAGCATACATACTGTATCATATACTAAATTTGGTTTAACGTGCTATTTAAATGATGAAGGTAGAGTATCCGTAGAAAAATAACATCGGTTTGTGGTTAGTACCTGGCAACTGTCCTTTATGGGGTTAGAACTCGCGCCCCAGACGGTGTGTGGTACTATGTCGGGGCATCTTAACCACTTGCGCCCTAAAATGGCACACCAAACATACCCCACATGTAACATACGAGTCGCAATCGGTTACCTGTGGTAGCCCCGTAAACAGCGGAATACAGCGCCAGACTTGCAAACGTGGTGTAATATGGAACCATGCTAGTGGTTAGCGCCCCTATCAACAGCATGACACTGTTCAGAACAAAAGTATTCACGCACGACTTGTCAGATATATAACCGACCAGGACACGTGACACAATACTCGATATCCCGATGATTGAAATCAGAAGAGCACTTTCTCAGGATGACAGTCCGACAGAAACACTATGTACAGGTAGGTAACTGAATGGAATGTTATATCCTGAAAAGAAAAAAAAAACATTATACAAATAGACATGATCTTAGGTTTAAGTATTATGACTAACATTAGATGTAAATCTATTAACGGCAGGTTGTAATTATCCCCCGCCCAACGAAGTTGGCGGGGGATATACAAATGGGTTCCGTCCGTCCGTCCGTACGAATGGTTTCCGGAGCATAACTCTAAAACCGGTAGAGATATTTCCACGAAACTTCATACACACATTGGTCTTATGGTCTAGTAGTGTCTTTTGCTATTATTAGGTTTTCATTTTTTCCGTAACCATGGAAACATTGCTGAAAATATCATATTTTTGTACCAGGTTCGTTTCCGGAGTATAACTCTAAAACAAGAAGAGATATTTCCACGAAACTTCATAGACACATTGGTCTTATGGTCTAGTAGTGCCTTTTGCTATTTTAAGGTTTTCACTTTTTGTACTTTTTTCTGTAACCATGGAAACATTGCTGAAAATGGCAGATTTTTGTGTAAGAATTGTTTCCGGAGCACAACTCTAAAACCAGCAGAGATATTTCCATGAAACTTCATAGACACATTTTTCTTATGGTCTAGTAGTGGCTTTTGCTATTTTTAGGTTTTCATCTTTTGTGCTTTTTTCTGTAACCATAGAAACATTGCTGAAAATATCATATTTTTGTATCGGGTTCGTTTCCGCAGCATAACTGGAAAACCGGTTGAGATATATGCACGGAATTCCATAGGCACATTAGTCTTATGGTCTAGTAGTGCCTTTTGCTATTTTTAGGTTTTCATTTTTTTGCACTTTTTCCCGTAACCATGGAAACATTGCTGAGAATATCATATTTTTGTATCAGGTTCGTTTTCGCAGCATAACTGGAAAACCGGTTGAGATATATGCACGGAATTCCATGGGCACATTAGTCTTATGGTCTAGTAGTGCCTTTGGCTATTTTAAGGTTTTCACTTTTTGTTTGTTTGTTTGTTTGATTTATTAGCGTCCTATTAACAGCTATGGTCATTTAAGGACGGCCTCCCATGTATGCGGTGTGTTGCGTGTATGTTGTGCGAGGTGCGTGTTTTGGGAGACTGCGGTATGTTAGTGTTGTGTCTTCTTGTATAGTGGAACTGTTGCCCTTTTTATAGTGCTATATCACTGAAGCATGCCGCCGAAGACACCAAGCAACACACCCCAACCGGTCACATTATACTGACAACGGGCGAACCAGTCGTCCCACTCCATGTATGCTGAACGCTAAGCAGGAGCAGAAACTACCACTTTTATAGACTTTGGTGTGTCTCGGCCAGGGGACAGAACCCAGAGCCTTCCTCACAGGGTCGAACGCTCAACTCAAGGCCAAAAGTGAGGCGGTGCCAAGGGAGGCATTAGGAAAGATAAAGTCAGTTAGGAAGAAGAGAAAAGATAAGATCCTAAATTTAGTCGCCTTTTACGATCATGCAATAGGGGCAGCAGGTACAATTCTAACGCCCTACCTGCAGGGCCATGCTTTAATTCAAAACCAGATGGGGCATTTCCCTTTCACATCGTTTTGATCATTTATACAACACAAATATAAAAAATAATCCTTACCCCCTACACATCCATACAGAAAAATCCTGACGTCAAGACTCGGTGAAAATGTAGATATGAAAAACCCTGTACAAGCAATAAGCCCTCCACAAACTGCAACTTTCCGAGCCCCGTATCTTCTCATCACCGCTCCAGTTATTGGGCCTAAAAAGGAACAAATCCGATTTATCTATATTTGTTTGTATGCGTTTACTTGTAACTGCTATCACACCTATCAAAATCCCGATGACTCGGTTCAAGGTGTAAAATTACCTCTACTAAAATGTATAACCTTAATTACGGTAAGCAATCCACACAATCTGATTAATTACAAATCATTATAACCACTCCGAGGTGCGTGTTTTGGGAGACTGCAGTATATTCATGTTGTGTCTTCTTGTATAGTGGAACTGTTGCCCTTTTTATAGTGCTATATATCACTGAAGTATGCCGCCGAAGACGACTGGTTCGCCCGTTGTCAGTATAATGTGACCGGGTTGGATGTGTTGCTTTGTGTCTTCAGCGGCATACTTCAGTGATATAGCACTATAAAAAGGGCAACAGTTCCACTATACAAGACACTACATGAATATACCGCAGTCTCCCAAAACACGCACCTCTCATAACATATACGCAACCCAGAGCATACATGGGAGGCCGTCCTTACATGGCCATAGCTGTTAATAGGACGTTAATTAATCAAACAAACAAACAAGAAACATCAAACAGAAATGAGTTATTTTTGTAAAAGTTCCAAAAGACACGAGCCTTAGTGTACTCTAATTTTAAGAAAATATAAACAAATTAGTTTTATATGTAGGCTACTCTTTAACGAAGTAGGGAATGTCAAATGATAACACGGCTTGAAAACATCTCACCCGATATATCAAATAACGTTTGATTAGTTGGTTGGTTGAACTTTTCGTCCACATATCTTTGATAGGGATATATTGATAATTTAGACAGGTTTATTAGTAAAATAATCCATTTATATTTAATTGATTCATTTGAATTTGTAAAATCAGAACATAAACTTCAAAATTCAAACCGGATTATCGTTTTATATCTTTTTGTTTGTTTGATTGATTGATTAACGTCCCATCAACAGACATGGTCATGTAAGGACGGCCTCCCATGTATGCGATGTGTTGCGTGCATGTTGTGCGAGGTGCGTGTTTTGGGAGACTGCGGTATATTCATGTTGTGTCTTCTTGTATAGTGGAACTGTTGCCCTTTTTAAAGTGCTATATCACTGAAGCATGCCGCCGAAGACACCAAGCAACACACTCCACCCGGTCACATTATACTGACAACGGGCGAACCAGTCGTCCCATTCCATGTATGCTGAGCGCTAAGCAGGAGTAGAAACTACCACTTTTATAGACTTTGGTCTGTCTCGACCAGGGGACAGAACCAAGAGCCTTCCTCACATGGGCGAACAGTATGCCCCGCAAACGACGACAGAGCATAAACGATCACCATCATTGAGATTGTAACCATAAACGATATTCACCATTAATATTGTAATCATAATTGATGTTTACCCATGTAAATGTAATGAACACAAAAGCTTTCATTTTGTGTTTCGTGGATGCGCAATCAGTACTTCATTCCATATCGGGCACAGTGTCATAAACGAATTTTTTTTTTTTTTTTTTTTTTTTTTAATATTATATCTTGAAGTAAAATATGCTCAATGTTTCCAAAGGTGGTAATTGTGTAAAGTATGTAGCTTTTGTAACTGAAGGAAGACGATTAATTAATTCGTCTGCTCCTGTTTTTGGTGGAGACAAATGTCATTCATCAGCGGTCTAACATCTTTAAATTTCATTGTTGACATAATCAAATAAGTCGCTTAAAATACATTGTCTAATAATACGTATACCATTTTGATGAGACAATTGCATGTTTCTAGAAAAAAAATGTAATGAATGACATATAATATATAATAACAAGAGATCCCAGAGGGATCTTGGCGCCCACCAAAGATTGATCTATGTCTGACAAATGAAAGAGGGATCTTTTCTCTGCTTTTCAAACTTACACTTCTTTTTTCTGCTTTTCAAACTTTAAACTATCAAAATCCAAGATGGTGGTCGCAAAATGCAATAGGCAGAACTAGGGTCCTAGGGGAACCTAAATATGAAATTTGAGAACAATCCCTTCAATACTTTCTGAGAAATAGCGGTAACAAACTTTAACTATCAAAATCCAAGATGGCTGCTGGTCGGCCATCTTGTTGACCGATCAGTCCCAAAATGTAATATGCAGAACTAGGGTCCTAGAGGAACCTACATATGAAATTTGAGAACAATCCCTTCAACACTTTCTGAGAAATAGCGGTAACAAACTTTAACTATCAAAATCCAAGATGGCTGCTGGTCGGCCATCTTGTTGACCGATCAGTCCCAAAATGCAATATGCACAACTGGGGTCCTAGGGGAACCTACATATGAAAATTTGAGAAAGATCCCTTCAGTGTTTTCTGAGAAATAGCGGTAACAAACTTTAACTATCACAAGAGATCCCAGAGGGATCTTGGCGCCCACCAAAGAATGATCTATTTCTGACAACAGAAAGAGGGATCTTTTCCCTGCTTTTCAAACTTTTACTACATACTCTATATGAAACTTGAGAAAGATCCTTTCAGTACTTTCTGAGATATGTAGCAGAAACAAACTTCAATTATCAAAATCCAAGATGGCTACCTGTCGATCATCTTGCTGACCGATAAGTCCGAAAATGCACTAGACCCCTTCAGGAACCTGCACATGAAATTTGAGAGAGACCCCTTCAGTACTTTCTGAGAAATAGCGGTAACAAACTTTAACTATCAAAATCCAAGATGGCCGTCGTCCTTCGGCCATCTTGTTGACCGATCTGTCCCAAAATGCAATATGCACAACTAGGGTCCTAGGGGAACCTACATATGAAATTTGAGAAAGATTCCTTCAGTACTTTCTGGAAAATAGCGTTAACAAACTTTAACTATCAAAATCCAAGATGGCCGCCGGTCGACTATCTTGTTGACCGATCGCTCCCAAAATGCAATATGCACAACTAGGGCCCTAGGGGAACCTACATATGAAATTTGAGAAAGATCCCTTCAGTACTTTCTGGGAAATAGCGGTAACAAACTTTAAAGATGCTCCACCGCCGACAAATGGTATTTTTTCACTTTTAAAAAATGGAGCAGACGATTTAGTATTATTGTTCAGTTACAAAAGTTACTTACTTTACACCATTACCACCATTGGAAAGTTTGAGCTTCCAATTTTACCTTAAGTTAAAAATATGAAAAATAATTAATTGCATCCCGAAAAAATTCCGTACCACTATATCCTATATGGAATGAATTACTGAATGCGCATGTACCAAAGGCAAAATAAATTATTTTATGTTATTTTTTGTGTTAATTAGACTATTATATACACGATTAAATACCAATTATTGTTCAAATGATGAATATCATTTTTGCTCTGTCGGCGGTGGAGCATCTTTAACTATCAAAATCCAAGATGGCTGCTGGTCGGCCATCTTGTTGACCGATTGGTCCCAAAATGCAATATGCACAACTAGGGCCCTAGGGGAACCTACATGTGAAATTTGAGAAAGATCCCTTCAAAACTTTCTGAGAAATAGCGGTAACAAACTTTAACTATCAAAATCCAAGATGGCCGCCAGTCCGCCATCTTGTTGACCGATTGGTCCCAAAATGCAATATGCACAACTAGGGCCCTAGGGGAACCTACATGTGAAATTTGAGAAAGATCCCTTCAGAAACTTTCTGAGAAATAGCGGTAACAAAACTTTAACTATCAAAATCCAAGATGGACGCCAGTCGGCCATCTTGTTGACCGATTGGTCCCAAAATGCAATATGCACAACTAGGGCCCTAGGGGAACCTACATGTGAAATTTGAGAAAGATCCCTTCACAACTTTCTGAGAAATAGCGGTAACAAACTTTAACTATCAAAATCCAAGATGGCCGCCAGTCGGCCATCTTGTTGACCGATTGGTCCCAAAATGCAATATGCACAACTAGGGCCCTAGGGGAACCTATATGTGAAATTTGAGAAAGATTCCTTCAGTACTTTCTGAGAAATAGCGGTAACAAGAATTGTTAACGGACGGACGGACGGACGGACGGACGGAAGGACGGACGGACCACGGACGAAAGGCGATTTGAATAGCCCACCATCTGATGATGGTGGGCTAACAAATACCCACTGCATACAGTTCATACTTACCAAAATTAGCCATTTCGGAAAAAGTACCGTAAACTAGTATGTAATCCTCATTTGATTTTATCCGTGATTTAAAAACGGATGCCTGCGTGATTGTCAAATAATGGTATATGCTAGTTATATCATCTATCATGTCTCATATAAGAAGGGCGCGTCCAAACGCAGTTTTCAATGCCTTATGACATTGCAACCTAGAAACCTGACATTGTACGACAAAACTCCCAGGTCAGTAAACTGATTATAAAAATGACCGAATTTATACGTATGACCCATATATATACAATCCCCTGTCTAAAAAAAAAAAACTGTTACTATATGAAAGTATGAGGTAATCACTTTTTCTGTCACATAAACTGTTGTGATTATCATAACACGCTAATGGATCGTTTAAATGTCAATAAAACTGTCAAAAATTACGTTTACACACGCAAGACGGGTACATGTGATATATCCACATGAACCATCGCTGTCCTTAGGTCAACTATAAAGGACAAAGTCACGTAACACTGTCACTTTATAATTAGGTAATGCTTGTTTGTTTGTTTGTTTGATTTATCAACGTCCTATTAACAGCTAATGGTCATGTAAGGACGGCCTCCCATGTATGCGGTGTGTTGCGTGTATGTTGTGCGAGGTGAGTGTACTGGGAGACTGCGGTATGTTCGTGTTGTGTCTTCTTGTATAGTGGAACTGTTGCCCTTCTTATAGTGCTATATCACTGAAGCATGCCGCCGAAGACACCAAGCAACACACCCCACCCGGTCACATTATACTGACAACGGGCGAACCAGTCGTCCCACTCCCTGTATGCTGAACGCTAAGCAGGAGCAGAAACTACCACTTTTATAGACTTTGGTGTGTCTCGGCCAGGGGACAGAACCCAGAGCCTTCCTCACAGGGGCGAACGCTCAACTCAAGGCCAAAAGTGAGGCGGTGCCAAGGGAGGCATTAGGAAAGATAAAGTCAGTTAGGAAGAGAAAAGATAAGATCCTAAATTTAGTCGCCTTTTACGATCATGCAATAGGGGCAGCAGGTACAATTCTAACGCCCTACCTGCAGGGTAATGCAGAACAGTGTATAATTTCGTAGCACAGCTGAAACCAGCGGTAGGGTTCGTTAATATCCGTGTAAATACTGTATTTTTGTTAACTATACACTTAATATGCTCATTTGCTGATATTTAAACATAAACATACAAATTGAGGGAGAGGGTCGTTTGGGGGATTATGTATTTGTGTCCATTACAATGAGTACTTGTTTTTAGCTATAAAATCCTACTTCTCCTCATCCCTAGAGTGGATTTCATCCATATTTTGTGTATTACATTGAAGGGAAGGACTGTCATATTCTATATAAACAAATTAGGGGGGATTTTGATGACATTTGGCTTTAAAAGCCTTCTCCTATTTATGCATGATGAACAGTATTTAACCTGGGTACGATGTGCAAAAGGTAGCGTGACTGACGAACGTCATTACACTTCTATTACAGATATAACACAATAAAAAGTGCAAGAGTTCTACTTTACAAAAAGACACAGCACGAATATACCACAGTCACCCAAAACACACACCGCATACATGGGAGGCCATCATGACATGACCGTGACTGTTAAAACAACGTGAATATAATACTAGTAAATCTAACCAAATCAATCATTTGAACACCGCGCTTTACTCCAAAATGCATCTGTATAGGAATTCGAATAGAACAGTGTTTTGGTTTCGTTATACATGTAGGTGGTATGAACGCAAATGTATACAGACGTTACAAATGTAGCGTGTTAGGTATGTATCCAAGCAGATGCACTCATATCACCTGTAATGTAATCAAAACACTGTTCAATCCATACATTTACATAAAACTTGTCTATTTGTCCATGTTCGTAGCCGAATTTATAACGGCATCGGTTGCTTAGTTCGGTAACAACGACAGTCAGGGCTACCTAAGATATAGTTCTGCTTGTTGAACGCTTGCTTAAAATACAAAAGTTATAGTTTTCAGATGTTTTAAGAGTAGTTTTGTCAACTTCATATTTATCAAATATGCAGATTTCATTTAAAACTGTATCATAGTCAGGTTTTAGGTTTTATCAGTTTAACGTCTAATTTAACAGTCAGGGTCATATAAGGACGTACCAGGTTTGTTGTTGTTGGAGGAAAGGCCGCGTACCAGGAGAGAAAAAGAAATACCATCCAGCGGTCAGTTTGTTTGTTTGATTAATTAATGTTCTATTAACAGCTATGGTCATGTAAGGACGGCCTCCCATGTATGTGGTGTGCTGCGTGTATCACTGTATGATAACGGGATCCGGCCCCGGTTGTTTGATATCTACTTCCGGAAAAATCGTACCCAAACAAATGAGAGGGGTACGTGCTAAATCGCTTTAAAAACTCGATAGTATTTCATTTGTTTATTAAAACCTATCATAACTTAAAACAATGAAAGCTTAAGATTTTAATATGTCCAAGGAGTGTATGTGAAAATGAGAATAAAGCCTCCTTATTTGTATTCAAACATGTAACCTGCATGGTATTTCCGTGCAAATTTGAGAAAAATGCGTGAAAATGTGAACATATCTCAAGGTATCGGATGCATTTCTTTAAGATAAGATGTTGAATGAAGAATTAGGATAAAACAAAAAACTATCTACCACTTCAAATTTATCGTAAATACATCCTTTGTGCCATAATCGATGATGTTTAGTGAGCATGTTATGACTAGAGTGTACGGTTTGGTACGCACAAAATTCCGGTTTGGTATATCCATTAGTATACGGTTTGGTATAACAACCTAGTTAAATATTAATCACAAACGGGGAGCCGCAAATAAAGTGTGGCATAATCCCCGCGCTTCACAGTTGGTATCAAAACCCAGATATAGAGCTCAAAGTAAGAGTTATTAATGTGTGTATTGTAAGACTGAAAAAACCCCAGCTGGTGACAAAAATAAACAGTAATTTGGTATTTTTGACTAGTTTCAATGACTACAAAAAAAAACCCAGAAATGGAACGTTTGCAATAGCAAAAGGCACAACTAGGGCACTTGTCTGATATATACACAGAAAACGCGTTTCGCAGGGGATAATAAAATCCGATTTACTGAAGGAACGAACAAACGATCAAAGTAACGAACGAGCTAAAAAGGACGCACGAAATATTTTTTTGTTTGTTTGACCAGACTACTTTCGTACGAAACACTTTCTGATTTTATAATTTTGAATATTTTAGCATTATACATCTAAGATAACTATTTCCGGTAGATCGTCTAACATAACTAATTCCGGTAGATCGTTGGCCCTGCAGGTAGGGCGTTAGAATTGTACCTGCTGCCCCTATTGCATGATCGTAAAAGGCGACTAAATTTAGGATCTTATCTTTTCTCTTCTTGGCAACGCCTCACTTTTGGCCTTTCGTTGAGCGCTTGTCCCTGTGAGGAAGGCTCTGGGTTCTGTCGCCTGGCCGAGACACACCAAAGTCTATAAAAGTGGTAGTTTCTGCTCCTGCTTGGCGCTCAGCATACAGGGAGTGGGACGACTTGTTCGCCCGTTGTCAGTATAATGTGACCGGGTGGGGTGTGTTGTTTGGTGTCTTCGGCGGCATGTTTCAGCGATATAGCACTATAAAAAGGGCAATAGTTCCTTTATACAAGATGACACAACACGAATATACAGCAGTCTCTGTTAATATGACGTTAATAAATCAAACAATCAAACAAACAGGTAGATCGTTCACGAATGTTATGGACAGTAGTGGGTCCAGCACGGATCCTTGTGGGATTCCTGATGATACGTGTTTCCAAGGATTTCATATACGTCCTTGTTTTTTTCACTAGACATTTCTTATAACATCGTCAGAGACCCAGACTCGGAGCACGACTTCGACGGTTTGACTGAGGGGTCATCTCACAATGCATAACAATGTATTATTAACGTGTCTTTGTACCTTTCTCTTACACTATAGTTACATATTCGCTTATTGCGGCGCATTTAAAGTGTTCTACATTTAAAACTTGTAGTTTTGCAGCGTCATAGAAACTATGATATAAAACTGAAAGATCTGCCGTAGTACATAATCGATCGTGTACACTTACCTCGGTTGAGATGCGTATTCTTTAGCTGGATATATTATCATATGAACAAGCCATTTCGTCATACCATACATATGTTGTTAGGGAGAAATGACTACATTGTGTATAAATATAAAACAAGATTATGTTTGCTCTGAACAATATTTCATTTTACCTTTATGATTGGCCAATCCGAGAGGTCACCGGAACTTGAGCTCTTATGGCAACTTAGTGCTACCTGAAAAAAAAATTGTCTATCTCTTAATGTTCAATTTGCACTTCAATTGATCGACGTTAGAAATGTCTTGTAGGAATACTGTTTAAATAGATGTAGGCAGTCGAACAACTGAAATGACACCACCGCCAGTGGTGCGAAATGGCTGAAACTTGCATGAAGTGATCCTGACATGGTCCCGACAAAATGGTGTTATATTTCGGGTCCATCCGAAATCCATGATGGCCGCCACAGCCGCCATCTTGAACTTCTTCTCAAGTTCTACCAGTGCGATTTGGCTGAAACTTTCATGAAATGATCCTGACATGGTCCTGACAAAGTGTTGTTACTTTTCGGGTCGATCCGAAATCCAAGATGGCCGCCACAGCCGCCATCTTGAAAACACATTTTGAACTTATTCTCAAGTTCTACCAGTGTGATTTGGCTGAAACGTGCATGGAATGATCCAGACATGGTCCTGAAAAAATGTTGTTACATCTCTGGTTGGATCCCAACTCGAAGACGGCTACCATTACACGATATCTAATTAATTTCCTATATGATTATTGCCAAGGTAATCAGATGACCGTTAAGGCCCATGGGCCTCTTGTTTTAATATTATGCGCGGTTGTCGTCAAGGCGATCCAATTGCCACTTATATATTTAATATCTGTGCAGAAGGTTTAGCCATTCGTATTAGAAATAACAAATATTGTTTTAAATGTAGAAAATTGTAATATTTTAAATTCTCAACATGCTGATGATACATCCTTAATACTTTATGGTACCGAAAATTCATTAAGGGCTGCAGTTATGGAATTAAATAATTATGCAAAAATTTCAGGACTTACAATAAATACAGAAAAATCTCAGGTTATTTGGATTGGTAGTAAAAAGTATAGCAGTGATACACTAATGCCAGGCTTGAACTTGCAATGGGGGGATTACTAAATTTAGACTTCTAAGTATTGAATTTCATGTTGATCTTCACAAAATACCAAAATTGAACTATGATAAAAAACTAATTAAACTCAAAAATCTATTGCAGACATGGAACAGAAGGAAAATTTCACGAATTGGTAGAATTTGTATTATGAAATCTCTTTTGATCTCGCAATTAAATCATCTTTTTATCTCGCTTCCAAATCTGGATGAAGGTTTTGTAAAACAGCTCGACAGTATTATTTTTAATTATCTATGGAATAGTGGTTAAGAGAGATGTAATTATACAAATTTATATGGATGGAGGCTTAAAAATGATCAATCTCACAGCTTTTATAGATTGATTAAAAATTGGGTGGATAAGGAGAATATTTAGATATAATGGTAATTGGCGTATGATTCTAAAGTTAATTTTCATCATTTGGCGAATTGTGGAAGTGAATACCTTAGTAAGATTTTGACAAATTGTAGAAAGGCTTTCTGGAAAGATGTTTTTACAGCATGGTACAAATTAAAATCAAAGGGGAACCAGTTAAAAGCAGAAGAATACTCTGTATTCAAAATTCCAATTTGGTACAACAAAAATCTTATTGTTGGAAATAAAACTGTTTGTTACATATCTTGGTTTAGAAAGGGAATCATAACCATACAAGACTTGTTAAAAAGTGTTTCTCCATATTCTTTCTTTACATATGATGAATTCTGTAATATTTATGGTGCGATAAGTAATTATCTTCAGTATCATGGACTTATATCTAGCATTAAAAAGTATCTGAAAAATGTACATGTACCAAATGAAAATTATTTTACCCAATTATTCCTTTTAGCCTTGAATTAATATTGGAAAATAATCGTGAAGTCCAAGATTTTTTACAGAGTTCTAGTTAAAAAATGATACGGCTATAACTGGCCAGCATAAATGGAGAACCTCTTTTGACTATGCTCAAGAAATGTGGAAACAAATATACAATATACCCTTCATGTCTACGAATATTACTAAACTTCAATGGCTTCAGCTCACTTTTGGCCTTGAGTTGAGCGTTCGCCCCTGTGAGGAAGGCTCTGGGTTCTGTCCCCTGGCCGAGACACACCAAAGTCTATAAAAGTGGTAGTTTCTGCTCCTGCTTAGCGCTCAGCATTCCGGGAGTGGGACGACTGGTTCGCCCGTTGTCAGTATAATGTGACCGGGTGGGGTGTGTTGCTTGGTGTCTTCGGCGGCATGCTTCAGTGATATAGCACTATAAAAGGGCAAAAGTTCCACTATACAAGAAGACACAACATGAATATACCGCAGTCTCCAGAAACACGCACCTCGCACAACATACACGCAACACTACGCATACATGGGAGGCCGTCCTTACAAATAAATCAAACAAACTATTAACAGCTATGGTCATGTAAGGACGGCCTCCCATGTAATTGGTGTGTTGCGTGTATGTTGTGCGAGGTGCGTGTTTTGGGATACCATGACCATCCAAAAGAAGTTTGCCGATCAGCACTGCAAATTTGCGAGGAAGACCTCACCAAACCATTGTTCGCATAACTATTGATCATCCAGGCACGGTCCTGAAACCTTTGGGGACCTCCTTTGTATTAAACCCAAACAGTGATTTTGACGTCTTCCTTTTACTAATAAGCATCGCCGGCATACGTGAATCAGCAGCATTCACACAAGCAATGATCGTTATATTTGAACAATTGTTGCTTGTACGACCTACTACATTCCTAGCTCCTTTTGCCGCGATGACCTTAATTGGTGTGTGTTTGAGCTGTTTGCCCGTTTCATCGGCATTCCAGATACATTGGGGTTTATTTCTTAGATTCAGGTCTGGAATTTTTATTTCAAGATCACGAAGTACTTTATCACAATGACATGGTTCAACAATCGTGCACAAACTGTCCCAATGTCTTAAGGTTTTCGTGTCTTTTTTTCATTGAGTGTCATAAATTTAGACTTGGCATATTATGTTTTTAAGCCCTTTATTTTAGATGTACGGCAAAGATGCCCAGTCTGAGTGAGGAGCTGAGATCGGGTCATTCCGAACCCCTTTTAGCCGTTTTTGGTAGCCTGAGATACGATTAGAAATTCCAAATTTTATCACTGCTTTTCTGACGGACAATGCATAAAAGCATGTCATTTGAACTCCCACATCTTAATGAAACTGTAATCAACAAACAATGTATGTTCTTACCAGTTTTTAGATCACCTGGTCTGAAGGACAAAGGTGAGCTTATGAGATACTGTAGCGTCCATTGTTTGTCCGTCAACAATCGACTTCCTCTCCATAACCGCTGGTCAGAATTAACAAAATTTGAATGGTAGCATCCTTATGGGAGACTGACTGGAAATTGTCCAAATGGTTGGGCTGACCCCCGGGGTCCTGAGGTCTGTTTGTTTGTTTGATTAATTAATTTACGTCCTATTAACAGCCATGGTAATGTAAGGACGGCCTCCCATATATGCGGCGTGTTGGGTGTGGGCGGGGCCTAATTGGCTATTTTCACATAAACGACTTCTCTGAAGCTAAGCGTGTGATAGAACTCAAAATGCAATGGTATAATCCTTATCGAGTAGGGTTTCAAAATTGTACAAATGATAGGGCTAACCAACCGGGGGCCTGAGGAGCGCGGTCAAAGAGGTCAATTTGGTTAATTTCATATCAACGACCTCTTCTCTGAACCTAAGCATCGACTAATGCTCATAGTCCTATGATATTGATAACAACATTATCTTGTTGGGATTTGAACGTTCGCCCCTGTGAGGAAGGCTCTGGTTTCTGTCCCCTGGCCGAGACACACCAAAGTCTATAAAAGTGGTAGTTTCTGCTCCTGCTTAGCGCTTAGCATACAGGGAGTCGGACGACTGGTTCGCCCGTTGTCAGTATAATGTGACCGGGTGGGGG
Organism: Argopecten irradians; assembly: GCF_041381155.1. Lineage (NCBI taxonomy): Eukaryota > Metazoa > Mollusca > Bivalvia > Pectinida > Pectinidae > Argopecten > Argopecten irradians. The sequence goes on along the minus strand of NC_091149.1, from coordinate 23,233,972 downwards.
CTGTTGCTTGGTGTCTTCGGTGGCATTCTCCAGTGATAAACAATCTGATTGAAATACAGATCCTTACAACCACTGCGTTCAATAGAGGATCTGAGAAAATCCGATTAAGGGTCATGTTCGGACAACGCCATTTCGCCCCAACATATAAATACGATTAGCTTTATTGTGCTTTTTGGGCGAGATGACTACGTACACGAAAATAGATTTCCAAACTATTTCGTCCCCTGAAATTCACTGTCAAAGGGCGAGTTCGATCGCAGGCTATAGTTTAGTAAATTGTGAAACAGGAAGTTTCTCTGCGCATGTTAGTGATCGAACGCGCGCTAGTCTTACTATAGTCGTACCAATACGGCGGCCCCCGACTGTTTACTAGCATGGGAAATGATACAGGATGACGGTGAAGATGAATTGTGGCAATACATTCATAAACATCGACGTATTTCTTGGTTGCTTGTACGATTAATGAATTTAAGAAGGGAAAGCGTACCAAATGTAGAGCATTATATGACTAATGTATTTCAACGGCTGGAATTACCAGAGCACATTGATGACTTTAGATATCATTTTCGGGTCAGTCGTGATTTGTTTCATGCTGTACTCGGCGACATCAGTCCTACTCTCCTAAGAACAGGAACAGGACCACAGAAATCCGTGTCTCCGGATAAGCAACTGCTGGTTTGTCTCTGCTATTTGGCAAACAGTCAGTCCATGCGAGAGGTAGCCCATATGTTCAACTTGTCCAAGTCAACAGTACATGGAGTCATCATAGACGTGTGCAAGTGTCTGTACCAGCTTGGTGAACGGGTTAGTAGTAGGCCTAACTTTATCTTATATGATTGCATGACCACCTCTGTATTTCCCAGATATATTATATATAATTTTTGGTTTAAATGAAGAAAACCGGTATATTATACAGCTGATAGTGATATAATTCTCCATGTTATATCTTCACATAACTCTATAGGTTTGTTTTATGTACCGACGGCTGAATACACAGTTTACCTGAAATGTTATGTGTTAATATATATTTTACAAAATGTAATGGAATATTTTCAGGTGATCCAATGGCCTAGTCCAGAAAAACAGCAACAAACTGCTCAGCAGGTGCAACAAGTCTGTACATTACCAGGTGTAATTGGCTTCCTAGACGGGACACACATAAGATTGTCCACTGCTTTAGGAGGGGAGAAGGATTACTTCAATCGCAAAGGATTTCCTTCCATGCAGCTGCAGGTTTGTACATTATATATATAATATATATGGTTGGGGAGGGGCGATGGGGGTTTGACATACCCCATCACATCTTGTTTACTAAATTGCAACATGGATATATTGGTCACCAGGTACATGAACATGTGTACATGTATATCAATTTCCATGTGGGAAATGTTCACCAAAAACCACACATGTGAAATGGCTTAAATATTGTTGTGTTATGATTTTTTTTTAAATATCAGAATTATCTGTTTTTTATTGAAATTTCAGGGTGTTGTGGATGAACAGATGGCGTTTATTAATGTTTATACTGGATGGCCAGGCTGTGTTCATGACGCACGAGTGTTAAGAAATTCTACACTATTTCACAAGGCGGAGGCTGGGGAGCTCATTTTACAAAACCATCATATTTTTGCTGACAACGCATACCCATTAAGGAACTGGCTAATCACACCTTTTAAAAACTTGGGAAATCTTACAAGACCCCAGATCAGGTTCAATAAAAGACTGTCCAGTGTAAGACAAACTGTAGAACGTGCATTTGCACACCTCAAAGGCAGGTTTAGGAAGCTCAAGGATATTCCTCTGCACAACCAAGAGGATATTTGTACTTTGATTTATGCTTGTTGTGTTTTACATAACTTGTGCATCCGTCACAACGATGATGTGGATGCATATATTGATGGAGAGGAAGAAGAAGATCCAAACCAGTTTGTGAATGTCTACCAAAATGGACATGTGGGAGTTGTTAGACGACTCCAACTTATGAATCAGAATTAACATTTCTTAGTGTCTCTTTAACACAATATTAAGTATTTGACTTTTTAAATCAACTTACATTAAGCATTCTGTGACTCCAACTGCATTTTTGAACGAAAGAAAAAAAATGGAAAATATAAAATATTGATGAAAGAATGAAAGCTGTTGTACATTGTCATTTTAATTTTCAAGTCCTCTCCAGATTTGTGAATTTTAATTAAAGCGGTTTTAGTATGTAACATATTTAACCCTGAAGTAATACATGGATCCATGTTACGGTATTTCTAATCACAAACTTTATCCAAGTTCAACTCACGACATGAACACTACCGGCTAATTAACTTTATTGCAGATGTTTTGGTTTCTATGAAAAGTATTTTAAAAGTTGTTGTAGGATGCCGCACTACGACAAAGTTACTTGCCCTCTGGTAGGTAACATTATCATGAGTTGAAAAATAACATGCTAGTGATATTTTCTTTCATGATGCACTTGTTGATTTGAGTAAAACATGATACATTAATAAAAAGAGACTGAAATTAAATTGATCAGTAGATCAGAATAATGACTCTTAAAATGACATGATAAAAAGAACAGTTTAAAGTCTAGTCTTTAAAATTATCTTTCACACATTTGTTAGTTCCGAGATTAGTGAAATGAGTGTTACTTTTTAAATTTGTGTTTGAATGAACTAAGTGTATCATATAGAAAAGTATCATGTCATGACCAAGCATAAGAACATATGAACATATCGAGACAGTGTATCATATTAACATGTTGCCAGTTATCTTGGAAATATGATGCAAACAAAGATTTTTTTAACAAAAAAAGTACTAAACATAGATATGAATGAATAATTCAATAACTTTAATACAAAACAAAGTCAACAAAATCAGAAAATCAATCCTTTTGATTATACAGAATACTTCCTGTACATTTTAGGGAAAAAAAAAAGCTTACTATAAATAAAATTCCTTTTGGAATCATGTAATGAAGGACATTTAATTAAAAATCAAAAATACCAAAATACCACTTTTAATAAATAAAGAACCATAGTTTGTCTATTAAAACAATTGTATATCAGATACGCAACCCTAAATTTTGAAACAAGCTATAACCTATATGACCAGACTTTCACTAAATAATCACCTACAAAACTTACCATTGTAAAGTTAACTTTCAGAATATAAAGGAAACTAACGGTATTCAACATTAAACTATCAATATAATAGTACATTTGCACTTGGTGTTTTAATACCATTAATGTTATACATTGGGAAATTGAAGTATCTCATTTGAAACCGAGCCATTTATTTATTTTTGTTCAAATGAGAAAGAATATAAACACAAAACTGGAATAACTAAAAATATTAGACACTGATTTGTGTACAAATGAGAAAGAATATCAATACTGTAGAAAAATAACAATTAAAACAACTCTGGTATTTAAACAGAAAACAAAATGTTTTGGACTATATAACAAATATAATCTTGTGCGCAAATCCATGGAAGTATGGCAGGTCTAAGAATTACCATCTTTCCCTTTTTTCCCTTCCAGAATATCAAGAAAGCGATCATATCTCTGCATTTTTTCTTCATGAAACTTTGTCACCCTCTCAGTAAACCTTTCATCTTGCTTTTCTATTAAGTCTATAACCTCGTTGTACTGCCTCTTTTTCCCTTGTTGTTTCTTTTCTTTTACTTGTTCTTTTGGCTTTTTAGCAATTTCGTTTCCCTTCACAACATTTTCTTCATTATTGACAGATGCACTGTCTAGTATGAAGGCCGGTTTTGTACTTGACCTTGTCCCATATTGCTGATCAAAGGCCTCTCTGTGTCTAAAGTATTTTGCCTCTGTCCCTGTCCCACTATCTATAACTTCTTTCCACCTCTTCTTCAGGTTATTGTATTTGTGCATAGCTTGAGTTGCGGTGACCGTTCCCACTTCTTTTGCTACTTCCTTCCATAAACATGTATGGTTTTTTGATATCCGAAAATCATCGTCGCGGTCATGTCTCGCCGAAACCAATACATCCTCCTCTTTTCCTGTCCATGCATGCACACCAATGGCTGATGGCGACTCGTGTGATGGTGACTCATCTGACAAAGCTACTGGTGACTGGGCTGAGGAAACTGATGGTGACTTGTGACCATGTGACAAGACTGACGTTGACTTGCACAAGGCTGATGGTGACTCACGATCACGTGAAAAGACTGACTGTGAATTCGAATGACATGACAAGGCTGATGGTGACTCAGTTGACACTTCTACTTTATTTGATGCCTTTAAAGCGTCAATAATCATAGCTTTGGTAGCACCATCTGAGAAGAAAATCATAGAAAAAATGTATGTAGCATTGTGAAAAAAAATATATATGATGCTTTATACATGATAACTGATACTAGTTAAATACATCTGCATTACTTCTTGATTTAATACTAAAATTAACAAAAGTTCAGTCTTGTACTTCTAAATCAACGATTTAATGTGGAAAAAATAATGAGAGATAACTGCAAATGAAAACAAGCTAACAGAAACAATAATCCTAAGAGGCCCAAAGGGCTTTAATGGTAATCTGAGTTAAAAACAAAATCGTATTTCAACATTTTCGATTTGAAAAACACAATGTACGATAATTAAAGAATATATTTTTAAGGAGTCTTACTAGTATCAGATGATGATAAGATTTTCCAGATCTCCTGGCTGCATTGCAGTTCAGTTCTGGTACCATCCCGTTCAGTTAAAGTTAATCTTGGCATGCTGAAAAATAGAAAACTGGATATAAAACAAGAGATGGTAGAGGGATGTTCATGTCCACGATCATTTACATCAAGTTTGCTCTTTGGTAGTAAGATCTATTCATTGCTTAACTCAAGATCAGCTTCTTATATCTAATACTTCTTTTACTACTTTTCCTCCGGGATATGGATTGCCTTCAGAATGCATATGGGGCAGTGGAGGCGGTTGGTTAAGCCCTCCAATCCTGGGACGAGAGTTTGACTCCCATGTAGGGAGGTGGTTGTTCTCCAGCTTTCCACCTCCAACAAAACCTAACATGTCCTTAAATGACCCTGGATGTTGATAGCCTCTATAGGGCGTAAAACCCATACAAACCGAACCAAATCCCTGCAGAATTTATATACTCACTTGCAGAAGATGTTGTCGCACAAAATTGGCAGTAGGTTCCTGTTGTATCCTCTCCTGTCAAGATCAGCTCTAGTTCAAAGTCATCACACTTTGCATGGAAGCAAAGTCTGCAATTAGGACACCTTAGGTAGATACTGAAATCAAAGAAATAATTTGAAAAGGCTTGTCTTCAATACTTATTTCATTTCTTCCATATCGTACAATTATCTCAATACGGAGGTTTCGAGATCCCAAAACGACGTGGGTAAAGTACTATTTACCGTCGATTAGTCCCACCTTCCGGTGAATATATGACGTCACAAAAAATCACTTCAAATGACGACGTCGAAACCCCCGTATTGTAAAAAGATTGATTTTTTTGTGAACATCTTCAACACAGAAATTTTGCAATTAATTAAGTTGTTATATTATATATATATATAACTTATTGAATTGACATATAGTAAAATCATGTCACTAGTAATTATTTTTAGACACCAAAGATCAAATGTTATCAGAATCAGCAGAGTTGTATGATGTGCAACGTGATGCAATAACATACCGATAGTCACCGTCTATAAAAATAACTGTTTTCTTTTCCCTTTCTTGCTTCTCCAGAGAATCGATAGAGTGTTCAGGTGGTTGTTGGTGGCAAATAAAGCAGGTCCACTTTATCTTTCGTTCTTCAAGCGACATCTAGTTAATTTAACAATATTGTTTAGATATATCAACAATTACATGCATTAAATGTTATTTATTAATAGAATGTTTCATGCATTATATATCATTAATTATTAGAATGTTTCAAACTAGAAAAAAATGATAATAACTTTCCCTACCCGATGTTCTAGGACATACAGTCAACGCCAAATCAAATGAAGTTATCAGTTGTCACTAGTCTGACACGGGACTTTGAACTCCCCAAGTGTTATTACTGTTGAATAATATCTTTACGCAACATTTTCATCCGATCTGCATATCAAAATCGTACAGAATATGATTTAAAGCCTCAACAGATAACACTTGTTTTACCTTTGACGGCCATCTTGGAACTGGACCGACTATCCGAAACACGAGGGTTGAACCATAGTTGTAATTTTGGCGTCATTTCCGGGAGCTAGCGTGCATTCGAGCGTACTATAGTCGGACTACAGTAACTATAGTCTGCGATCGAACTCGCCCAAAATTTTGCCAGTATCAATTTGATTGGCCATTTACAAAGGTCACCTGGACATGACCCCTAGTGGGATTTTCTCAGATCCACTTATCTAACGTAGTGATAATAAGGATCTGTATTTTAATCAGATTGCAGTGATATAGCACTATAAAAAGGGCAACAGTTCCACTATACAAGAAGACACTACATGAATATACCGCAGTCTCCCAAAACACGCACCTTGCACAACATACACGCAACACACTACATACACGAGAGGCCGTCCTTACATGACCATAGCTGTTAATAGGACGTTAATGAATCAAACAAACAAACAAATTTAAAATTTAAAGTAAAATTCTAACAGTTCCTCCCCTCCCATGCCCTCTATCCAAAATGTAGTGTTGTTCAGCCACAGCGTATTAATCCGGTTCTCTGGTGTGAAATTTCCTAAGATATTCTGTCAACTACAGAATCGTTTATTCTTACCGTCGCATTAGGTCGGTTTTCCTATTTTTAGCCGACCAATATCAGATGGTGGGCTAGCTAGGCTCTAATTGTGCATATTGTCTTTTGGGACCGATCGGTCAACAAGATGGCCGCCAGCCAGCCATCTTGGAATTTGATAGTAAAAACATGTTATTGCGTTTTCTCAGAAAGAACTGAAGAGAGTTGGCTCAAATTGTATATATAGGTTCCCCTATGGTCGTAGTTGTGCATATTACATTTTGGGACCGATCGGGCAACAAGATAGCCACCAGGCAGCCATCTTTGATTTTGATAGTTTAAGTTTGTTACTGCTATTTCTCAGAAAAAATGAAGTGATCTGTATCAAAAAAATATATGTAGTATGTTTGAAAAGAAGATACCATATCCTCATTCCATTGTCAGACATAGATCATTCTTTGGTTGGCGCAAAGATCCCTCTGGGATCTCTTGTTTTCTTTTAATCTTTTCTTTCCTCCCAATGTAGCCTGGTATGTTTCAAACAAGTGTAGCATGTCTGCATTCAGGACATATTTTGCGAGTTGATTACGCTTCTTGATTGGTTAGATAGGAAAAATGTTTATTTGTCAGTCTGCAATGGATTTGCAGAGCATTTTGTGCAACTCGGTTATTACATCCAAGAAACATTTGCCATTGAGCTGTCTCTCCCTAAGGTAGTGCTATCAATCATGTGCATTCTTTCTTGATACCACTCTTTATGATATTGTTTCTTTTCTTTTTTATGCACTGAAAATAATCCATCATAAAGGTTACACTTCCATAGCATACAAGTCATATATCACATGGATTTATAACAATTAATACTTTCATCTAAATCCATCTGCTTACAAATTGTACACTGCCTCCCAAAAGAATGCTTGTAGCTCTGCTGCTTGAGTCTGACGGGAAATGAAGTATGAAAATGGGAATCGAAACTGTGTGAGCCCGATAAAAACAAACTGTTTTAAAGTGTATTCGCATTTCTTTTATTTGAGGCAAAGTTATTTGAACGAGGGCCCGTTGATGTTGATGTTTGACGAGTAATCGTTAATGTTGCAAGAGGTCCGAGATTACTATCCTGTGCCAATATAGACATTGCTGTTGACAAGCTTTCTTTTGAACACTGGAAGAAGCCTCAGTAGGGCGTTAGAATCGTACATACTTTTCCCATTTCATGTAGTAAAAGGCGATTAATTTAGGATATGTATTGTCTCTTCTCCCGACTTTTCCTTTGACATAATATACCGCAGTCTCCAAAAACACGCACCTCGCACTACATATATGCAATACACCGCATACATGGGAGGCCGTCCTTACATGACCATAGTTGTTAATAGGACGTTAATTAATCAAACAGACAAACAAACAATGCCTAACTTTTGGCCTTGCCACTTTTAGGTATGCTCTAGGTATTGTCCCCTTGTCGAGAAACACCAAAGTTTGTAATATACGGAGTGGGGCGACTTATAAATTGGTAGGTGGGTGCGGAATTCCATAAGACATTTGTTACATCAGAATATTTTATTCTGTCCGCTGCTTTAAATCGGTTTTTCAATTCTTTTTAAAAAAGTTTTCCCGTGTCAAAATGGCATCAAAATATCAAACGTTCAAAATATCCCATCATTCCACGCAGATAGCTTGGTTGATTGTTCCAGTTCTATTGCGATGACGATGACACAAACAATTGTTTGCCTGACCTTTTTTTATTTTGGGAAGAAGGGGGTAATTTGTGTAATTTGATAGGAGCAACAGTTCCACTATTCGAAAAGACACAACATGAATATACCACAGTCTCCCAAAACACGCACCTCGCACAACATATACGCAACACACCACATACATGGGAGACCGTCCTTGCATGACCATAACTGTTAATAGGACGTTAATTAATCAAACAAACAAACAAAAATCGTTATATAATATGAATTAATACTGGCGTTCCATGAGGGCAAATACTTGGGCAACATATATATTTATATTATATAATGATACTAAGGTACTAATCGTGCATATACCAAAAGCAAAATAAATCATTTTATATAACTTTTTTGTTAATTACACATACATATACACGATTAAACACACATTATTGTTCAAATGATGAACATCGTTAAATGCTCTGTCGGCGGTGAAGCATTTTATCATTAGATTAGTTTAAAGAAAACAATTGTTAACTTGGTTTTGAAATTTAGTCCAAAATATCTTAAATGCCTTCAATTTTTCAGGTATTTTAATATAGATACCAAATTTTCAAATACATGATTAAGTGCAAAAATTGGACAAATCTATATCTAAATATGTTTTTATACTAAAATTGGAAATGCTGTGCAGAACAATTATATAGATAGATAAATTTTGTACAGATATAAAAAAAATTTAGAATTCGAGGCCACGTTCCTTATTTTCATATATTCTGCAAATCTACTGTTGTGAGCCACCCGAGTGGAATTTTAAAAGGCTTGCGTTTCAGTAAGTTGGTATTGAACTGTTGAATTAAGGTTTTATCCTCCAGTTTAATCACTATCTTTCAAGACTGTCTCAATGTTACTCTGTAGAAAGTTAAAGTATTATTATAACATGAAAATGTAAAATATTCGCCCACAATACCCTCTTTTAAAAACAAGTACGAATTCCAGGTGAGATAGGTACTACTTGGATTTACAAAGTAGTTGGATAACTCATCAATCGCATATATTTGACTATATGTATCTCCAGATATTCCAACAACAGTGCAATGACAACCAGAGTAGTTTTCACAGAGATTAGGATACCGGTACTTTAATTTGTACAGTGACTTTATCAGATATAGATTGGAGCTGCCTGATATGTGTTTCTACATAATATCCTACCCACCCTCCCAACCTGCCGTATCATTTCTCTTATATAATAAATGTGTTCCATGACAGTGGTTCCACTTCATTTACATACGATGACCAGTATCATCAAACGTATGTCTTACGTTTTCGGAAGGGAGGTAACTCGTACACAACGTTTTCGTACACGTGTTTGATATAAGTTGTGTTAAGAGTTCGAATCGAAAATGTAATTTTTTGTGGGTTTTTTTCTTTTCTTTTTTTTCTAATTTCAATATAAAATGAAGGGGGCACTTTTTCTAAGTATTTACACAATTTCGCTTTTGAAATAAGACATTATTTAATAATGGATTATTATTGAGTTTTGCCAGAAAATGTTTTTAAATCAACATACTAAACAACGTCTGAAGTTGGCAATATCTAGTGTAAAATATGGAAAGGAGAAGTGTCAATTTGGGCCCATTGGTGGCCATGACCGATAAGCATTGTTTTTGTTTACAGAGAACTGGGTGTTAGGACATTATGATATGGTATATGGTTAAGGTCAAGTTGGTGTCCCTTGTTAGTTATTGAGGGTTAAACAGGTACAATTCTAACGCCCTATCTGCAGGGCTAGTAATCAATGCAAAATCAATGTGTGCCACTATACAAGAAAACAAAATACGAACATACCGCAGCCTCCAAAACACACGCAATTCGTACAAGCGACACATGACATACATTTGGGCCGTCTATACATGACCCTGACTGTTGAAATTAATTCAATCAATCAATCAAACAAAATAAAATTATATAGTGTTAGCTTCGATGATAATCACTCAATGTGTATTCAATAAGCAAGAAGAAAATACATACGGGTGAATGCCAAATATTTGCTGGCCCTGCAGGTAGGGCGTTAGAATTGTACCTGCTGCCCCTATTGCATGATCGTAAAAGGCGACTAAATTTAGGATCTTATCTTTTCTCTTCTTCTTAACTGACTTTATCTTTCCTAATGTTGGCCTTGAGTTGAGCGTTCGCCCCTGTGAGGAAGGCTCTGGGTCCTGTCCCCTGGCCGAGACACACCACAGTCTATAGTGGTAGTTTCTGCTCCTGCTTAGCGTTAAGCATACAGGGAGTGGGACGACTGGTTCGCCCGTTGTCAATATAATGTGACCGGGTGGGGTGTGTTGCTTAGTGTCTTCGGCGGCATGCTTCAGTGATATAGCATTATAAAAAGGGCAACAGTTCCACTATACAAGAAGACACAACACGAACATACCGCAGTCTCCCAGTACACGCACCTCGCACAACATACACGCAACACACCGCATGCATGGGAGGCCGTCCTTACATGACCATAGCTGTTAATAGGACGTTAATAAATCAAACAAACAAACAAACAATCCGATACCTGTGTGTTACCATTTGATTTGTAAGTACCAATATATCTACGATAGACTAATCACATTTTAATAGCAAGACATCTCATTTACCTCTATATGTTTCCTCAAGTATCACATATATGTGTATCGAAATGTTTTGTAATATCCTATTTCAAATATTTAAAATTACAGTTACTAATGACAGATGTTGTAAATATTTATCGTCAAATAAAAAGCAATGACAAAAAAACAACACTTTCGTTCATCTATCTAACATAATATTATCACGATGACAAGTAAAATTGGTGTTCGTTACAAAACGATTAACACTACTTGGTATTTACATTAAGGCATGGTGGTTTGCATATTCATTAGGACTAATGTACTAATACCTTCACCCGAGTTCAAGAAGTCACTCACGAAACGACTGCGTTTAAGTCAGTGTGATAATTTACTGAAAGAATATTGAAATAGTCTTAAAATTGATCAATATGAAACTATATTCTAATCAAAATTGCGAGCTGAACCAGAGATGCTGAAAATAAGATGATTTCGTTGAATTTGTTTGGAGCACATCGAAAGAATAAATGGAAATACTTATATTAGGTTTAATTTAAGAATATTTTTATTGTAATATAACAATTGGGGTTAGGTAACAGGCAATGCCTATATTAGTCATATCCCGGTAACTACATGAATAACAGTACAATATATAAAATCCATAAATACAAAATAGAAATAGCAAATTTCACGAAAATGACAAAACTATTTAGAAGAGTTTCATAAGTTGGAAACAAAGCATGGAAACCATTGTCAAACAAGTAATCACACTTTTTTTATGTTTAAGATGCTCCACCACCGACAAAGAATAATTATCTCATTTGAACAATAATTAGCGTTTACTCATGTAAATATATGTCTAATAAACACAAAAATGATTATTTAAATTATTTGGTGAATGCATTCCATATCGGGCATAGTACTATGGACGTTTTTCGAGAAATAAATAAGAAGTTCAAACTTTACAATATTGATAATGGTGTTAAGTAAATAACGTTTGCAAGTGAAGAAAACTATAATTTGTCGACTCCTGTAATTGATGTAGAGAAGGGACCATTTGTTGGCGGAGAAGCATCTTTAATAAATGATCATAATATCTTGAGAATCTATAGAATGAGAAATGTTGATATCTAGTACAACAATAGAATTACATAGGCGAGTTCTTTGATTATTATAGAGAGGGCAATACAGAAAATAAAGATAGGAATCTTCAATTGGAAAACCACACAGGCAGGCAGGAGTATCGGTTAAAGATGCTCCAACGCCGACAAATGGTATTTTTTCACTATCAAAAACAGGAGCAGACGATTTAGTATTTTTCTTCAATTACAAAAGTTACATAGTTTACACCATTACCACCATTGAAAAGTTTTAGCTTCTAATTTTACTCTGCCCTGCAGGTAGGGCGTTTAGAATTGTACCTGCTGCCCCTATTGCATGATCGTAAAAGGCGACTAAATTTAGGATCTTATCTTTTCTATTCTTCCTAACTGACTTTATCCTTCCTAATGCCTCCCTTGGCACCGCCTCACTTTTGGCCCTAAGTTGAGCGTTCGCCCCTGTGAGGAAGGCTCTGGGTTCTGTCCCCTGGCCGAGACACACCAAAGTCTGTAAAAGTGGTAGTTTCTGCTCCTGCTTAGCGCTCAGCAAAAAGGGAGTGGGACGACTGGTTCGCCCGTTGTCAGTATTATGTGACCAGGTGGGGTGTGTTGCTTGGTGTCTTCGGCGGCATGCTTCAGTGATATAGCACTATAAAAAGGGCAACAGTTCCACTATACAAGAAGACACAACACGAATATACCGCAGTCTCCCAAAACACGCACCTCGCACACATACACGCAACACACCGCATACATGGGAGGCCGTCCTTACATGACCATAGCTGTTAATAGGACGTTAATTAATCAAACAAACAAACAAACATCTAATTTTACTTCAAGTTAAAAATATGAAAAGTAATTAATTGCATCCCGAAAAAATTCTTTGTCACTATATCCTATATGGAATACAAGTACTGATTACGCATGCACCAAAGGTGAATAACTTATTTTATGTTATTTTTTTTGTGTTAATTAGGCATATATATACACGATTAAACACCAATTATTGTTCAAATAATGAATATCATTTATGCTCTGTCGGCGGTGGAGCATCTTTAAATGAGAGTTTAATACATCAGAGTTTAGATTACCAGCGGAATTTCTTAATTGGCATAATGTTATATTTGTTTGTCTTTCGCCAGAATATTTGAATGCTTCCGAACATAATGGAATAATATCGGTAATACCAGATTAAGAGCATTTCATTTTTGTTGCACGTATGAATGACATAGAGGGAAACGGACAGGACGGAGAGTTCCATTCTGATATTAAAGACGGAAAAAGAGATTATTGTATAAATGAGTTCTGCAGGCTGGAATTTTAAACAATCTAGTATGGCGAAAATTATAGGCATTACTGGTGTTCACAAATGGTCGTAGCAGGTCTTTAATATGGTTCGGACAGTTATTGTTGAAAAAATTATAAAAAGCAATATTTAATGTAGATGTTTTCTCTCAAGGAGAGGTACGATACCAGTTTTATTATATAATGCATTATGACTAGTCCCTTTTCTTAAACAAGTAATTACACGTATTGGTTCTAGCTGTATTGACTCCAAGATGTTACATTCTGCCTGGGTACAATGAGACCACACTATACTAGCATGTTCAAGAATATGATGGAAACGTGTGATTTTTGTTATATATTCAAACAGATATATATATATCTAAACAAGAAACAGAGGTAAAACCGGATTCGGTTAATAAAATTATCGCAGATTTCAATGATTAGGTGACTTTTCCTTGGTAAATGTTACTGTTATAATTATATTTTCTAAATCACGCATGCGAAAACGCTTACCAGTATAGTGAACAACATACAAGCAGTGGATACATATTAGTTCCTAAATCACTTCTTCATTTTGCAGTAGAATAGTGCGTGCTGCCCCTATCGAATGATCGAACGACTAGATTTTTGTTCTTATCTTTTTTTTTCTATCTAGCTATAGTCCGCTAAACCTGTTTATAGTATAAGGCCTTTTCCGCCTAATATATATTAGACAAAAAATAACCTTGTTAATATAGGCAGATTTAGCGGACTAAATGTGACCGGGAAGGGTGTGTTGCTTGATGTTGTCGGTAATATACGTATATCACTATAAAAAAAGACAAGACTTTCACTATACCAGAAGACACAACACGAATATACCACAGCCTTCCAAAACACTCACCGTGCACTTCATACACGCAACACACCGCACGCATGGGAGGCCGTCATTATATTACCCTGGCTGTTAATGATCAACCAAACAAACAAAATCAAAAGTCATTTGTATGTGAAACAGATTTATATGCGCGCGATATTTTGCTGATAACATTAAGAAGATTCTAAAGTATAGTTTTTCTTGGTTTGATATAGTAGAAACTATTTTATTTTATTTTAAGCATTTTCATACAAGTATGTATATAATCCAATAAGGTATATTCAAAACATCTGAGTAAAGCTTTACTATACTATATATGATTATCGTGTGATTTGAATTGAAATACGGTGTATAAAGAATAAATTCAGTCACGTTTTCGCATTGTAGTTCACCCTATTCTGGTTTATAGCCAACTGAAAACGCTTCATCTGTAAACAGCGAAATAAAAAATTTGGGGAACATTCACATTCTAAGCATGCATTATTTAAGATGACGGATAAACGTCTTAGAACTTAGAACCCTCAAACGAGAAGTACCATATGAAGCGGTTTTGTTCCAACGGAACGTCGAATTGAATTTGACGGAACTTCATATTCGTTCGTAAAAACGGAACCGGTTCTCTAACTGGGACATATGTTACTAGTTCAATTCTGGGGACTATCAAATTTAAACGAACTTGATATGTTTCCATAAGGAAAGATTAACTAGATACGAACAATAAAACAAACAAAATATTACGTGTATACATATATGTTGTCATGGAAATGACTTTCGATTGAAGAAATTATATTTTAAGAACTAATTTCTATTACCTTGCATATTGTTTCAACTGTTCCATATGCGTACGGCTATACCAGTTAGAAGCGTTTTCGCAGGCGTAATTTAGAAAATGTAGTTATAACAGTAGCATTCAACAAGAAAAAGTCACCTTATCATTGATATCTTATAATTCAATGAACTGAATCCAGTTTTAATTTTGTCTCTCGTTCAGATATACACTATTATGTATATCTGTTTGAATATATAACAAAATATAGCACTTTTCAACCATGATATGACATACCCGTCTACATTGTGTCCGAAATACAGGACAACGTATAATACAATAAAAGATAAATTTTGTTTCTTACCCGTTAGTGAAACACTACTGTTCCGTGAGCAACTTGCATATTTGGATTCTTGACCTTGAAATGAACGCCGAGCGAATATTTATCACATACGCTCCCCCAGACGACAGTGTTCTATGTAAAAGAAGCGTTTCCACGAGCTTAAATAGCGTAGCCCGGTTTGTACGATTAGCCACGGTGGTTTATGTATTAAACAAAGAGATAACAAAGAACCTTGTGGTACACCTGCCCGAATATTTATCCAATCTGAACCACTCTCTGCATCCTATTACATAAGTACGATCCTTACCACTTAATCACGTTTCCGCTAATACCATATTTTTAAAATTTATATATAAGACCATCATGCCAAACTCGGTCAAATGCCTTACTAATATCACAGAAACCCATTCTTACTTCTTTACCCTTACTCATATGTTGAACAAGTGTCATATATATTCAATAATTGTAAGGCAGTTGAATCTTTAGGCAAAACCCCTGATATTGATTTTGGAAATTATTTTATTCTCGGATAGAAAATTAATGTATTTGAAAACAATCTTTTCTATTATTTTACTAGATATAGAGGTTACATATATTGGTCTAAGATTCGATGGAACAGATCGTAGACCTTTGTTTTTATAAATTGGAGTGACGTTGGAATATTTCCATACATTTGGAGGGGTACCGGTATAAAATAGACTTGATTGTCGTTTGTTGATCATTTCAACAAAGGGGAATTCCTTCATCTGGCATTCCACGTCTAGTTTTGCGGGAGCTCAGCTCGGCGTTTACTGACGGACGGGAGGACATCGGGGACTACACTGATACCACTTCCAAGTTTGTAGGCTGCATAAGGGATTTCATCGCGTTCTAATAGACTGCCGAGTCAAATGATAGCATTTTTCTTACCCTCCGATCCACAAGGTAGTCTATGAACCGCCGTCAACAATAACTGGTTAGCATTAGGGAGTCTACAAGAAATACACGTATAGTCTCCTCCGTAATTCGCGGTACCCCTCTGATGACAAGGTTACACTTACAGGTCCACATGTCAAGCTTTGTTTTTAGTTTGGATTCTAAGTTAGTGAGAACTTTCTCAGGAAGCTCACTGATAGCTGAGTTAGTGTTGTCAGCAAAGGTTTCCAAACAGGAAACCGACTTGGTTAAGGTACCTTTTTGGGTCTAGACTTTGTTTGTTTGATTAATAAACGTCCTATTAACAGCTATGGTCATGTAAGGACGGCCTCACATGTATGCGGTGTGTTGCGTGTACGTTGTGCGAGGTGCGTGTTTTGGGAGACTGCGGTATATTCATGTTGTGTCTTCTTGTGTAGTGGAACAGTTGCCCTTTTTATAGTGCTATATCACTGAAGCATGCCGCCGAAGACACCAATCAACACACCCCACCAGGTCACATTATACTGACAACGGGCGAATCAGTCATCCCACTCCCGTTATGATGAGCGCTAAACAGGAGCAGTAACTACCACTTTTATAGACTTTGGTGTGTCTCGGCCAGGGGACATAACCTAGAGCCTTCCTCACAGGAGCGAGCGCTCAAACAAATGTCAAAAGTGAATACAATTCTTACGCCCTACCTGCAGGGCAAGACTGACGAAACCTGTACACACAATCGCGTAAAATAGGCGGCAATGTCACTGAAGCCATTACATGTACAGTGCCTGAACTGTTTAACGTTCCCAAATTTGCGTTTCGTTTGCGTTTTTTTCGTTAGCAATCGTTAATCGTAAGTTGCGTTATACTGCGTTTTTTCCGTTAATCGTTTGCGTTAGTTATCGCAGGCGACTTACATTTTGGCTTAAATTATATATTAAACTGTTTTCTTTGCATCCAAAAGATGAGCCATATTCCAGTAATGTTTTGTTGTGTCAATTTCTCAAGTAAAATTTGCTAATGGGATTAATTTATATACCACTTAATACCTGATAATCACAGACAAACACGTCTGAAAATGGTGATTATTTGACGGTCACTTACAGGGATATTCTACAAAGAGTTTGTATTCAGATACAATGTAATGTTTTAAAAACTAATCACTGCAAAAGTTTTTACATAATCATTCTGTAGACGATGCAATTTAAAAAAAACTGTGCATAGTGACCTGGTTTTAATGGCAACCAGCCTTCCTTAATACACTGTGCATTGTCCTCGAAAGTAGGCAAGTAGCTGGATCTTATCTTTTTGCTAGCAAAGATGCATCAAAATTGATCCAGTAGATTTCTGGACAAATGAAAGACGGACAATAAATCGGTACATCCGCCGCCCCCAAACTTTGCAGGGGTTATATAATAGCTGATCTCTATGAGGTTAGAATATCTTATTTCATAAAATATCGTTTCTCTGTAAAGCAGTCTTCACTGCAAGTGATAAACAAATGAACTTTGTTTCAGAATCAAATGACAGAAAACTCTCTCAGTTAACTCTAATTTGTATGACAGAAAATGACAAAGCTCCGTTCAAATAATTTGTGTAAAGTGTACATAACAATAGTTTTCATTATTACTTTATCATTTTATAATCATTTTTTGTTCTCGAGATTGAGTTTTGTTGAGCAATACAATTTAGAAGTTAACAAGGTTCAACTGCCGTATGTAGTGTTTTTCCGCTAAAACATCTCTCTCACCCAGGACTGATATATACAGCAATTTTGTACTTGTTAGTTAGGCGATAATGTTATCCAATAAATAGAGAAGTTATGTGCGATATATTGTGTCCTGGGTTAGACATTTTGGTGGAAATATTGAATCGGGACGCAACACACCGCATACATGGGAGGCCGTCCTTACATGACCATGGCTGTTAATAGGACGTTAATAAATCAAACAAACAAACAAAATCAATTCACAGAAACACAGATGGACATCTTCTAATCTTTGGTTATTGCATTATATTTTTCAACAGTTTAATCAAAAACTAATTATTAAAAGACAACTCCACTTGATTCTCAATTGTTGCTTCTGTAGGCAGTAATATAGTTATCTTGATAATTGGCTCAATACGTAGCATAATAATAGTTTGTTTTATCACGTGTACATGTACATACACTTTAATATATAAGGCATTATCACTCTCCTGAATGTACATTGAATAAAGACCTTTGGTCATTTTCATATATGATAGAATATTTAACAACAAAATAAATTGATGCATATTATGAAAAAAATGGAGTTAACAACTTACACAAATGTTTGATTTTTTTTAACAGTTTACTGTAGAGGTTACGTTTACTGTAACCACGTATCAAAAAAAATACATTGGTCATTCAATTATTTTTCTGAATACTGATGAGATCTGTTTTACAGTAACTTCTCATTTCTGGACAATCGTGTACTGTACTTAAGACCGAGTTTTTCTGTCTGATCATTTTATAATTAAATTGAAATTTCAGCTTCACATTATCATTATTTAATGTCAAGTTATGTCAACCATATTAACCGGTTATAATAGCAATGTTAATGCACGAAGCATATATTGAAGTGATTTCATTTATCAGGCCTTTTCAATAATGTGTTCTTATTTATATCACAAAAATGTCATTTCCCGAAAGATCCTCCTTAGATTGGTAGCCTTGTGGACTTGAATTGCATATAGCGAATACCTGTGTCTTGGGGAGAGTGCCTTCTTGCCCTTCCTGCCAAACAACTCCTCGTCATCGTAGAGGGCTTGGGCCAAAGTCCATCCAAAATTCCCAAACGAGCAAGAAGATACACGGGTACTTGTCACTAAGGAGGTATGTACGCGAATTTCCACACCTTCTGTAATGTCTTTCATGTCGCGTGCACAAGATGATTCCAGCCGTGTTGGTGGCAGTACTCTAATGAATGGTCCAGTAGGTGTCTCTGGATCGGAGTTGTCGAAGGTGTCTGTATTAGAGTGTTTGATTGTGGCCCCACAGGTGTTGCTGATTGTGTAGGTGATGGTGGCGATGACGATCAGGATGGCGATGACGATCAGGATGGCGATTCTGTTGCTGTGTCACTTGATGCAAGTACTTGTGGTGCAAGATGTGTTACGGAGTTGGGGATTGTAGTCAGTGTTGGATCATATAAGGTCTAAACATCGTGTCCACCTCAAAATCCAAAAATGTATGTACAAGATTACAAGATTCCGTACGAGTCTATGAATTGGCTGTACACTCTCTTCTTTCATTTTAGTGAAGAAAGAAATGATGGTGTTCAACTTCCTGTCGATTGCTTCAAGTCAACAGTCATCTTTTGAATTGTTTGCGGAACATTGAACTCCAATTGTTAAAGTTTCTGGTCCTTTTACGAGATGTGGCCCTGCAGGAAGGGCGTAAGAATTGTACCTGCTGCCCCTATTGCATGATCGTAAAAGGCGACTAAATTTAGGATCTTATCTTTTCTCTTCTTCCTAACTGACTATCCTTCCTAATGCCTACCTTGGCACCGCCTCACTTTTGGCCTTGAGTTGAGCGTTCGCCCCTGTGAGGAAGGCTCTGGGTTCTGTCCCCTGGCCGAGACACACTAAAGTCTATAAAAGTGGTAATTTCTGCTCCTGCTTAGCGTTCAGCATACAGGGAGTGGGGCGACTGGTTCGCCCGTTGTCAGTATAATGTGACCGGGTGGGGTGTGTTGATTGGTGTCTTCGGTGGCATACTTCAGTGATATAGCACTATAAAAAAGGCAATAGTTCCACTATACAAGAAGACATAACATTAATTTACCGCAGTCTCCCAAAACACGCATCTCTCACAACATACACGCAACACACCGCATACATGGGAAGCCGTCCTTACATGACCATAGCTGTTAATAGGACGTTAATTAATCAAACAAACAAACAAAAATCAAACAAACAAACACACAAAGCTTGATTCCTTCCTGAGAAAATCAATGGCTGTCCACACAAAGGGTGTTTATGTCCGATCAGTTGCTGGAACCCAAATTTCCAACGTTCACACATGTTGTTGGTTCGATCTTCATTCTCTAGAGTTAGTTGATGAACATTCCAGAATTTGATTGGAAACATTGGTGGAACACGTCTCATACGAA
This sequence comes from Argopecten irradians, assembly GCF_041381155.1. Classification (NCBI taxonomy): domain Eukaryota; kingdom Metazoa; phylum Mollusca; class Bivalvia; order Pectinida; family Pectinidae; genus Argopecten; species Argopecten irradians. The sequence continues at coordinate 23,213,609 of NC_091149.1, read as the reverse complement.
CTGGTGGGATAAAACCCTAATGGAGCACGGATCACATACAACTGTTTGAAAATCTTTGGTGAGAGAAGAAATGTTCCATCCATAAACCATGTGTTTGATCGAGAGAGATGTTGTAGTCCTTGTTCAGAAACAAACACAACAGCAAGACTATATGACTCCAGTCCGCTATCATATATGAGAAATTGTTGATTATCATCAGTCCCTGTGGTCGACCACTCAACATTAATGATGAAATCACGAAGTGTAGCTGGTTCCGTAAGAAGATTTCCCGGTTTTGGACAGTCTTGTAATGAATCTGCAACTATTTGTCCTGGTGAGGCTTGTTTGTCACTACATTGTCTTTCATAGTTGCGCGTATTCTTGCTGTATTCACAATATTAATGTCACTTTCATGGCTATGATCTGTTGATGATATACTCCTTCTATCTACAAGAATCTTCTATCTGTATCAATGGCACATTTGTATGACATAGCACGTCTTTTCTAACATTCCCATCGTATTGTAGTCTTATTTGTTCCTTTCTTCGTAAACATTTCGCCATTATGACATAGTTTCACACCACCTTTGGAATTAGGTATGGTTGCCATATCAACAAATTGTGAATGATTTTGTCTGATACCTTAATACTGTCTATATCATAATACTTTAATTGGAAATCAAAGGAATGTCTGCAAAAACTACAGATTTGGAAGCGATTTTCAGTGTTTTGATAGAAATTTAATGGAGAAGAGCGAGTGTTAAATACAACATATATGGATATGTTGTGATCATTTAAATTATTTGATATTGATATCACAGAGGGATTAACAATACAGGTACACATACATGTATACATAGACAAAATATGTTTGCGTTGGAATAAGATTATAAGACACCTACCTAACAGACACACATCTTGATGTTTGTTTGTGTTGGGGATTAGGGTAGATAATGATGAATGTGTTAAATTGTAGACATTGATGACAAAATTCATTTTCAAAATATTTCTATCATAGAATGTAATACTAAGTGTATCCTTAAAATCATTTTAGATATATTTTTTCACTAAACCATTAACTTAATATATGTTTTTCCCAAATATGGAGTGCTAATTAAAATCAATAAATTGAACCATATTTGGGGATTCAAAATCATAAAAATTGAGGGGGGGAGAAAAAAAATCTTTTAGTTTTTTTATTGATTTTTTTTAACATGAAGGGTTTTTGTCCTCTTCTCCAATAATATGAAGGGGCTTTTGTCCTAGGGGCTTATGTCCGGGGGAGTGGTTTTTTCCCGCACCCCTCCCGTTGTAAATGGGGTATACAAAAACTGTATGAAGAAATCATAAGATACAAGAAGCTTATTTTACGTTTGGCGTTAGGAATAAGTAATTCAAATATTTTTTTTTTCAAGGCGCTATTCCGGTACACTTTAGAATCAAACTAACTACAGTAGTTAAACGTGAATTTGGCAAATGTAACATTGAAGAAATGCACCAAATTCAAGATGTGTGTATCCTAATGGTTTTATTCCTTCTTTTTTATATCGATACAATTCAGGCATTTGGTCCTAAGAAAGGCCTGGCCATAAATTTCCTAAGTTTAGATTCGCTCATGAATAATATATAGATGTACTTAGAGCAAAACTAATATACAAGTAACCAACAGTTATCTCAATCTAAGAAGACTACAAAAATACATTCTGACTCTATAAAAAGATATATAATCTCGAACATGCACATTGTTGCATTGTGTACTGTAGGTGCATGTCTTTATTACATTAAGTTATATAACTTTCGGAACTAAAAGGATGAAAATGAAATTATTCGTTCATTGTACCGAAATACGACAACACTTTCAGTTTACTGTATTTACAAAAACGTCGAATGTTTTTGTTTTTCTCTTCAAATCACACATATACCAACACGGCTTGGACATTCATCAAAGAGATAACCATCCAAGCCATTTAGCCGAAACATCACACGTAAATATCAGGTGACATGTTTTAATTACAGTAGTTGAAGAGGGCTCATTTAATTAATGTCTTTTCATCTTTATCTCTTGATGCATTGTATGTACAAATATATACACAATGCATGATTTATGTTCCGGCTTCCCGCTGACAAAGGACATGAAATGAATTAATCATGCATGTACCTTCGTCAAATTTAATTAAGATATCGGCTTGTTTTTAGTAATATTCATCGTACACCAGCCGATTTTGTCTCAAACTAAAGGAATACAGTGTATCCGCGCTGCTACTACGGGAAAATAAACGCAACACAATCATGAAAATATTTACATGTACAAAGTGCATGATTTGATGCACAGCCTTCCAAATCATAGACACAGTTACACTATACAAGACGCAACACGACGCCGTCTCACAAAATGCGCACTTCGTACACGCTTTACACAATATATACGAAGGTTGTTCCAAAATTATTGTTACTTTGGTGATTTATCTTTGATAGAAGTAATTCTGATCATTTTACTTTGCCCTGTCCCTCGAAGTACTCCCCCTCTGCATATATGCATCGTTTCAACCGATCGATCCACTTTTGGAAACAGTTTTTGTACTCTTGAATTGGTATACTCATACGATAATGGTAAATGGCAGAGCCAAGGGCATTTCTTGATTTATATTTTGTTCCAGACAGGTGCAATTTTAATTTGGGGAACAAGAAAAAGTCACAGGGGGCCAAGTCTGGTGAATATGCAGGGTGGGGGAGGACAGTGACCTTTTCTGCCTTCAAAAACTCCGTTACAATACGCGCCTTGTGTGCTGGCGCATTATCATGTAAGAGCCTGAGGTACTTCAAACTTGTCTGTGGGTGGCGTGGCGGCGTTTGTAGACTTTCTTAAGTTTTCGAAGTACAACGTCTCTATAATACTTCGCTGTGACAGTTTAGCCTTTTGGAACAGGGATTTGAGTGATTGGATCCTTGTTAACAAAGGATATGACAAACAAAACCTTCCTCACGGTGCGTATTCCTTTAGCAATGCTAGGGCGCCTGGCGTTTTTGCTTGCCCAGATTCGATTAGAGCATTTTCTTTTGAGTTCGAAAAAATACACCCATGTCTCATCACCTTTGACCAAGTAATCAAAAGCCTTTTTGCTGTATTTTGGGTATTTCTTCAATAAGGATTTGGCCTTGTCAACCCGGGACCTATTTTGGTTGTCAGTTAGTAAATGGGGTATCCACCTGGCATTGATCTTGCCCAGCTTACTATGTTTCTTTAAAATGCAATGAATACGTGCTAAAGACAATCCTGTCATTTTAACTAACTGCCGGACAGTGTACCTTGCATCTTTTTCAGGGATTTGCCGAATTAATTCAATGTCATGCTTTGTTGTTGTTGTTGCAGGGCGACCTGTGTGGGCAGCATCTTTAAGCTGCTGGTGTCCCGACTTAAATCGAGCAACCCACCTACAAATAGTCATATATGACATTTGACCCTTCAATATATATCACACACCTCACGATGAATATCCACCGGCTTTAAGCCAAGTAGAGACCTACCTATATAGGCCCTAATTTCAATTACGTTTTCAACTCTCTTGCCAACCATATTTGTATAGAGTGTAACGAGTGCGCTACAAAACAATGTACACAGCACCAAGGTCAGTGGAATTGTGAGCGAGATATTTACCTATATCACGCTATCGCTACGAGGTAGTTTTAATCCACTTAGCACGATTTCCACGAGATATTGCGCAAGTAACATTAATTTCGGAACATCCCTCGTATACATTAGGGGCATCCTTACATGCGCTTGGCTATTAATAGGACGTTAATTAATAAAAAAAACAGACATTTGCGCATGGAAATTGAAAAGCCGTCCTTTAAAGACGTTTATATAAATAAACCAAACCAAACACATAGTAGTTAAAACCGCCCTTGATTGTAATCTTCATAATACAAGATATTATTAGATAGAAGCCTTGAATGCGAAGGTTAAGAATATCATAGAACACTATTACTATTAGCGCTCCTCCAGAACTCAAATGAGAAATTTCACAAATAAAAAGACAGTGGTCTTTCATCTTTCCTTTACATTGTAATATTTCCGTATTCCGTCCCAAATGTAGTTACTAGTCTCGCAAAGAAAGTTTTTTTTTAGAAAATGCTCAGTTAATTGTATGGTTAATAATTTAATTTAAACATGGTAATGTACGGTGTATCCGTGTAACCAATATATCTTATTACTAACGATAGGGTTTATTGTGTTAATGGATATTGTGATATAGTTTTTATGTTTCAAAGCAGGCTTACGTAATATTTAAAAGAAACATTTTGGAGGTAAAGTGAGAGGTACCGACATTTGGGCTTGTAATAAGTCTCTCCCAGAATATATATTGGGACTTATTACAGAGTTAAACATAGACTTATTACATAGGTTACACAGAACTTATTGGAACTAATTTCCACGAGACAATTACCAGGTGAGTAATCCTATATCTGCTTAACTATATCTCAATCTTACTTAATTATGCATAATTGTAGAGTCAAATAGAACTGTGTCCATGCTTAGCACTTTATATGAATTAGCGTATAGCAAATCAGCATCTACTACTCAAAAAATTACTGGCTCAGTGGTTCTGACCCCCTGGACGCGACATCAACAAAGTCTATAACAGAGGTTATTTTTCTGCTCCTGCGTTCAGCGCTCAGCATACATGGAAGATATTGGACGACTGTTTCGGCCCGTTGTCATGTATAAATTATTTTTGTTGACCGGGTGGGTCAGTAGCATTGGTGTCTTTCGGCGCCATAGCGTCATTGATATAGCACTATAAAAAGGGCATCAGGTTTCCGACTATAAAAGAATACACCTACATGCCTATACTCGCAGTCTCCTCCAATAACACTCCACCTCAGCACAAACATACACGCAACACACCGCATACATGGGAGGCCGTCCTTACATGACCATAGCTGTTAATAGGACGTTAATTAATCAAACAAACAAACAAACAAAGATATGACCCTGATCCTTATCGTACGTATTGAGTATATAATTACAACAAGGACATAGTCATTCAGATCCCCCGCCAATGGAGATATCAAAGCTGAAATAAGTTTGATTGTGGAGACTTATGTGTATGGAAAAAAACAGGAAAAAGGAAGTTGAGCTAAAGAAAGATGGAGTATAATTCAAGTAGAGCGGGGCTGCAATTGTTGAATCATGTATACAGCCTTGACATTTATATTAGACTATATACACAAAGATGGGTGGAGTTTTGCAAAGTAATATTTACCATTTACCATGATATTTTCAGCAATGTTTCCATGGTAACTGAAAAAAATGCAAAAAATGAAAACCTAAAAATAGCAAAAGGTACTACTAGACCATAAAAAGAATGTGTCTATGAAGTTTCGTGGAAATATCTATGCTGGTTTTAGAGTTATGCTCCGGAAATGAACCTGCAACAAAAATATGATATTTTCAGCAATGTTTCTATGGTTACAGAAAAAAGCACAAAAAGTGAAAACCTGAAAATAGCAAAAGGCACTACTAGACCATAAGACTAATGTGCCTATGGAGTTCTGTGCATATATCTCAACCGGTTTTCCAGTTATGCTGCGGAAACAAAAATATGATATTTCAGCAATGTTTCCATGGTTACGGAAAAAGTGCAAAAAATGAAAAAACTTCGTTGGGCGTGGGATAATTAACAAGCAAGTCTCAATAAATTATCATCCTTTGTTAAAATTGTGTTTCATTGATATACCGTAACTACAATTAATAAAGATACGTCGATTTACTATCTTCCCTCATTGTCATCAAATTAAACGGAGGGCTTCTTGAATTCCGTAATGTTTTTAAGTTTCCATGTAAAAATACCAATTCTTCTCCCCTGCTTCAGGGTCAGGAATCCGACTACAATACATTAAGAACTGTCCTTTATATTTCTGGATCATATACGATTGGTCGATACTTCAATTCGGTGCATTCTCCAGTGTGTAGGAACTCTGTCGACATGGGACCTCTTGGCAGAGGATAGTCAATCAGAAGAATAGTTTGATGAAGCAACCAGGGCCCAGAAGAGTCACGTTGACCTTTGAGAGTTTCTGAGAAGAAAACCAATTGAAAATTGCAGAAATCATGTAAACTTTCTTATTTGTGTACTGTCATCAGTGAACACACAATCACGGATAATACCGCAGGTCCCCAAAAAACATACACCTCGCAACTCGCACAGACAGGGGCACCACGCACAGCAACTATGCTTGTTTGGTTTAAATTTTAATTAACGACCTATTTGTAATAGTCAGGATCATGTAAGGACATGTCCTTCCCCATGTATGCGACTAATGTTAAGTTGTATTTTTTCGTGGGGGGGTTTGGGTTTTTCTCTGTATAGTGGAACTGTTTGCCTTTCTTATAGTGCTTATATCACCTGAGAAGCAATGCCGCCCGAAGTCATCAAGCAGACCTCAACCCACCCAGGCGCCAATAACTGACAACAGGCGAACCATCCGTTTCAACTCCCTTGTATGTTGAGCGTTAGATCATGGGTATAGAATAATGTTTACGTCAAGTAAGTACGGCCTCCCATGTTATCGCCAGTGCGTAGCCTGCGTGAAGTGTCAGGTGAGTGTATTGGCAATTCTGATGGACAATATCAGATACTTATAACCACTTCTGCAATGACCATATCCAACGTAGTGATATATTTAGATCGATATTTTAATCAGATTGGTGTTTTGGGAGACTGCGGTATGTTCGTGTTGTGTCTTCTTGTATAGTGGAACATTTGCCTTTTTATAGTGCCATATCACTGAAGCATGCTAGCGTCTAGAGACACTAGGCAACACATCCGTCCCGGTGACATTATACTGACAACGGTGAACCAGTCGTCCTACTTTCCCAGCATGAGCAAAAACTACCACTTATATAGACTTTGTTGTGTCTCGGCCAGGGGACAGAACCAGAGCCTACCTTAGAGGGACTACCGCTCAACAGAAGGCTAAAAGTGAGGTGGTATCAAGAGAGACGTTTAGAAAAGACAAAAATGGGCCCTAGCTGTTAATAGGACGTAAATCTATATCAGACCAAACCAAACTCTATGTTGATGGAGAACCTAACTTTGATTAATTAGTCTGTCGTCCACCCATAGATTGCGTGAACCGATATAAGAGGATACGAGAATAAGGAACCCACGTGTGAGTACATTTTTTTCCTGAAATCGAAAAACACTGGTAACAGAAAAATTGTCTCACATCATTTTACCTAAAAGGAAAGCGAGCATAATCGCGAGAAGAGATCCCGAGTTCGAGAAACAGACGATTTTACGCGGATGGTGAGAAAGTGAATACAGACCGAATATGTCATTTTAATGCTAATCCGGGTTTGAAATATATCGTATGATGTCTGGTCTGATATAAAAAGTCGGCCTATAGCCTCTCATTCAAGTTGGTACACTGGTCCTTTGTTTAGTATTGTTGTATTAATACACGTCCTAATAACACTTATGTGTTCCATTGTATGGTGACGAGCCTCCCATGTAAGCTGTGTGGGTGTTTGGGGTCCGGTGGGGTGTATGTTGCTCTGCGCGAGGGGGCGTGTTTTTTGCGAGGAGACTGTGGTAGATATTCATGTAGTGTCTTCTTGTATAGTGGAACTTTTGCCCTTTTTATAGTGCTTATAATCACTGTGGAGCATGCCACCGAAGACACCCAAGCAACACACCCCACTCGGTCACATTATACTGACAACAGACGAACCAAGTCGTCCCACTCCCTGTAAGCTGAGCGCCAAGCAGGAGCAGGAAATACCACTTTTTATAGACTTTGGTGTGTCTCGGCCAGGGGACAGAACCGCAGAGCCTTCCTCACAGCGGGCGAACGCTCAACTCAAGGCCAAAAGTGAGGCGGTGCCAAGAGAGGCATTAGGAAAAGATAAAGTCAGTTAGGAAGAAGAGAAAAGATAAGATCCTAAATTTTAGTCGCGCTCAGCATACAGGGAGTGGGACGACTTGGATTCGGCGCCCGTTAACAGCGTATATGTGTTACCGGGTGGGTGTTTTGCTTGGTGAGCCTCCAGTCAGCCATGCTTCAGTGATGTGAGCACTAATAAATAAGGGCAAGAGTTTACACTATACTATAAGACTACAACATTAATATACCGCAGTCTCACCAAACATTGCACCCTCGCACAACATATCACTCAACACACCGCATACATGGGAGGCCCGTTCCATGACATGACCATAGCTGTTGGATAGGACGTTTACTTAAATCAAACAAACGAATTATTCTTTCAATAATCTATTGAAAAACCACCTTGGTTTGATAGACATAAGTTGGTTAAAAATCATTGTGATGGAGCAAACTTGTACGATTCGCTTTATAAACGCTAGGATATAAAACAATATCAAGCACGTTAGACGTATTTCTTGTTCACTAATGACTTATTAAATGTCCCCTAAGTGAAAACATGACAGTGGAAGTCTCACTTTACAATAACTACAGATAAACAATGTTGTTATTTTTAATATAAATATGTTAAGATGAAATTGTAGGACCACACAACTTCATGGCTTGACCGTAAAAAAGTATTTTTCAATCGAGTCGTTGTAGACGTTAATATACATGACAGTACTCACAAAATCTCCATTTTTAGATATATTATTGGGTACAAGTAAAATTCAGAACATATTACATTGTAAAGCATTTTGGAATTCTCAAAATATTGGTGACATTTGGTTTGTGTGAATAAGCCTCCTTCTTAATTCTCGTGAGTAGTAAAAAATACTACAAGCGTAACTTTAACTGTACTGTTTGGGAATGTGGAGGCCTAAATATGAAAGATGAAAATAAACACAAATGAACATATTGTTGCCAAGACCACGTGGATTATTTTAAATTAACAACATTTTTGAACAGTACAAATGGACAGCTGAAACTAAAAGTAATTTTATATTGAATATTTTCACTATTTGAATTGTTTTCAAGATAACTGAGACCTGTGTAAAATTCATACATTGTATGTCAGAAGAGGGACATGTAATATGTTTCCATAAATGTATTTATACATTTTGAACTAATTTACAACAAAGGCAATTAATTTACTATGTCTGTTTCTTTTCTTTTGAAATTAAATGGCATCCAAGATCGTGTAAGGACGGCCCTTCACATGTATGCGATGTGTTGCGTGTTAATAAGTTATTGTTTTGGGAGACTGGTGTATATTCGTGCTGTGTATGCCTTCTTATATAGTTGAAAATCTTTGGTCCTTGTTCATTCGTGCTCTGTCACGGAAGAAGAAACGAAACAACACAACCCCACCTGGTCCCATTTTACTGAAAAGCGTTTGAAATACATTTTCAAAAATTGCATTACAAAGCCTTTATAATGCTAGAAACAATATATTTTCATATTTTTCGAGACATCATTTGAGGTAATGACTTAAGCAGGGTCAATATATTACTAATGCTGTTGTATGTGCTTAGGAAGTACTGGTAGAGGTTCTGTTCTTGGAAAGTTTGACATATCATGTCCAAGAACTTAAGGCCCAGGGTACTCATATTTGGCGTGTAGGTTGCTGGGATGGAGGGCTACCAAGTTTGTTCAAATGAATGACCTTGACCTTCATTCAAGGTCACAGGGGTCAAAAAGGCTAAAAATTTTTAAACAACTTCTTCTCAAGAACCAGAAGGCCCAGGGTACTGATATTTGCCCTGTAGGATGCTGGGATGAAGGGCTACCAAGTTTGTTCGAATAAATGACCTTGACCTTCATTCAAGGTCACGAGGGTCAAATAGGCTAAAATCCTTTAAACAACTTCTTGTGAATAACTAAGAGGCCTAGAGACCTGATATTAGGCCTGTGGCATGCTGGGATGAAGGGCTACCAAGTTTGTTCAAATAAATGACCTTGATCTTCATTCAAGGTCACGAGGGTCAAATAGGCTAAAATCTTTAAACAACTTCTTCTCAAGAACCAGAAGGCCCAGGGTACTGATATTTGCCCTGTAGGATGCTGGGATGAAGGGCTACCAAGTTTGTTCAAATAAATGACCTTGACCTTCCATTCAAGGTCACCAGGGGTCAAAATAGGCTAAAATCTTTAAATTACTTCTCTTGTGATAAACTTAAGAGGCCACGCGAACCTGACTATTTAGGCCGTGAGCATGCTGGGTATGAATGGGCAACTAAAGTTTTGTTCAACACCACACAACTTGCCACCTAAGACCTTCATTACAAGGTCCTCGAGGAGTCAAATTAAGGCTAAAATCTTATATACCAACTTCTTCTCCAAGAACCAGAATGGAGCCCTGGGACCCACATGATATTATGGGGCCTGTAGACATGCTTGGATGAAGGGCTACCAAGTTTGTTCAATATGAATAGACCCTGACCTTCAATCAAGGTTCACAGGGGTCAAAAAGGGCTTAAAAATCTTTAAATACAACTTCTTCTCCAAGAACCAGAAATGTCCCCAGGGTACTGATATTTGCCCTGTAGGATTCTGGAAGGAAGGGCTACCAAGTTTGTTCAAATAAAATGACCTTGACCTTCATTCAAGGTCACACAGGTCAATATAGGCTAAAATCCTTATAACATAAACTTTCTTGTGAATAACTAAGAGGCCTAGAGACCTATGATAATTAGGCCTGTTAGGGCCCCTTGCTGGGCATGAAGGGCTACCAATTATTTTGTTACTAAATAAATGACCTTGACCTTCATTCAAGTGTCACGGATAGGTCAAAATAGGCTAAAATCATTTAAACACCTTCCTTGTGGAAGTACACTAGAGAGCCTAAGAGTACCTGATATTCTATTGCCTGTGTAGGCCATATGCAGGAATGAATGGGCTAACCAAGTTTGTTCAAATAAAATGACAAATGACCTTCATACAAGGTCACGATGGGTCAAATAGGCTTAAAAAAAAAATCTATATAAAAACGACTTCTTTCTCAAGAACCAGAATGGCCCAGGGTACTGATATTGGGACTGAAGAATTGCTGGATGAAGGGCTACAAGTTTGTTCAAATTAAATGACCTTGACCTTCATTCAAGGTCACGAGGGTCAAAAAGGCTAAAATCTTTAAAACAACTTCTTCTCAAGAACCAGAAGGCCCAGGGTACTGATATTTGCCCTGTAGGATGCTGGGATGAAGGGCTACCAAGTTTTGTTCAAATAAATGACCTTGACCTTCATTTCAAGGTCACGAGGGGTCAAATAGGCTAAAATCTTTTAAACAACTTCTTCTCAAGAACCAGAAGGCCCAGGGTACTGATATTGGGACTGTGACATGCTTGGATGAAGGGCTACCAAGTTTGTTCAAATAAATGACCTTAACCTTCATTCAAGGTCACGGGGGTCAAAAAGGCTAAAATCTTTAAACAACTTCTCTCTCAAGAAACCAGAAGGCCCAGGGTACTGATATTTGGCCTGTAGGATGCTGGGATGAAGGGCTACCAGTTAGTTCAAGATAAATGACCTTGACCTTCATTCAAGGTCACAGGGGTCAAATAGGCTAAATTCATTTAAACAAATTCTTGTGAATACTATGAGGCCTAGAGACCTGATATTAGGCCTGTGGCATGCTGGGATGAAGGGCTACCAAGTTTGTCCAAATGAATGACCTTGATCTCATTCAAGGTCACGAGGGTCAAATAGGCTAAAATCTTTAAATGAATTCTTCTTAAGAACCAGAAGGCCCAGGGTACTGATATTGGGCATGTAGCATGCTGGGAAGAAGGACTACCAAGTTTGTTCAAATGAATTACCTTGACCTTCAATCAAGGTCACAGTGGTCAAATAGGCTAAATCTTTAAACGATTATGTTGTATTGTAACTAATAGTCAGATGACCGTTAAGGCCCATGGGCCTCTTGTTTCTTGCTTTGTGTTGTTCGTCGAAAATGAAATCAATTTACATGTTCCTGTTACGGCACATTCCTTGGTAGCATGTGTACAGTAAGACCGAATGGCCATGGGTGAGATTTTTATTAAGCAGAAAAAGCCCTGTTTTTATTATATGCATAAAAAAAAAAAAAATGTTATATGTCCTAAAATTGTTGAATTAAATCCAGAGAATTATATTGGCAGGCTTCACATTTGCATAAAGAAATTCCCCCAAAATGGGTTAGAGATTAATGGTTCATGAGGATATCCGAATGTGCGGTCTAAGATGGAAAAACTCAATACTGTAGCAGCAGAAATTGATAGCCAGGGGTACGAGGTAAGATTGTCTCGAAAGTTAATGATATACCTATGTCGAAATAGGCTCAGTACCGGCTATCACGGCAGTGATGCTTGGTTTGAAACTGTGTTCAAGAAAAAAAAAATCTCCTAGAGGGGGTGTAATTTTGGTTGAAAATCCCAATTTTTTGCATTTTTTCAAAAAAAAATTTGGTTACCATGGTTTTTACAGGCTCACAACACCCACAAAAAGCAGACCAGTCCTAAAATGAACTCTGCATAACAATTGCAAATGTTTGTGTAGATTAAAAAATATAAAAAATTGATATAGATTTCATTTAATAGGTAAAAAGCTGGTGTTACATAATTAAAGCCTGCACCTTAAATTTTGCTGAATTTTCAAAATCCTACTGTACACTGCCACCCTATACAATGAGCTAAGTGCTTATTACATTGCAAAGCTTGCAATTATGTATTTGGCTTCAAATAGTGACTTTGTTTTGGAAGTTTCACTATCTTGTACGAACACTGTTTTATGTGCCCTGCATCGTAATTGAATTCCTTTGACAAATAAAATATGATGTGTGATTTCTAGCTTTCCGATAGAATTATGTTTCTTATTGTAAATAAATAAAATAGTATTTCATTCTATATCAGGTGTCCCACGTTACATTCACCTTACCTGTCCGCTGTGTCCACACATTAACGACAACCCAGAAGAACAGTTTGCCTGCCGAATTCCTTGATGACTCAGTCCGACAGAATGATTGCAATCACCAGCTGGAGCGTCTTGTTTCTATGTCCCAGCCCACAAATCTCCACCAATTTGTGTCTACAAAGGCGATTCGTACCAACATAGACCCAGAAGGTTAGACGGAGTGGTTAAGACTTCAAATGTGTCCTGATGCAGAGGCTACAACTGGCAAATATGTTCTTCAGAGGTAGATAAACAACACTATTGTGTTGTCTCGTAAATCACCCTTTGCTTCTATCCATGTTAAAAACTCTTGAAAATTCCTATTGAGTTTCCTCATCTTTGTGGAAATAATTCCTAAAAAATTAAATAATTGAGTTTGAAAGTATCTTAATTTAAATACGATGTACATATATTTGTATACAACCATTAAAAGACCAATCTGCAGGGATGAAACGGGCAAAATGAGAGTAATTCTAGTAGTTAATATTTCAAAATCGGTTACAACACGTACCTGACGGCTGTTCCTCATTACCGACATTAGCAGACAGTTTGCTGCCAAATACTTTAAACTGTGAACAGAGACACCGGTCGACAGATGATGCATAACCAGCCAGGGCGTCTATTCTAATGCCCACAGATATTACCAGTGGTGTCTACCTACAGTGTTACGTAAGCAACAATTTTGTTTATCAATATAACCGAAGTTTAACCGTCAATCAACAAAAAATTCTACTCATAGTAGAGCTTTCCACCTGTTATCCAGCAGGCTTCTAATGAAAGTTTGTAGTGTTAGTGATTGAAGTAACGTTCTATAACACGCCATGTCATGCTCCATTTCATGGTCACTGCCAGTACAATTATGCATTTATGTTACATGTAGAACGTGCGAATGTGTGTGATTTTATGAAGCGACTCAGCATACCAATTTCGCCCGTTTTCGATGTAATGTTAACTCGGGATGGTAGGGGCTGTGCTTAGTGTCATCGACGACTGCATCAGTTGATAAAAATGACAAAAGCTCCACTAAAAAGAATAAAAAACACGAATGTATAGCACTCCCCCCAAACCGAGCACGCAACATACCGGATACCCATCGGAAGCCGTCCTCAACATTACTCCAGGCTTTTAAAAGAACATAAATTTTAACAACACAAACAAAAACGAAGAAACGTTCATTCTTACGAAATTGAAACAAAAAATAGACTGAATCTTATATCTTGATATATCATGAAGAAATATATCGGTAAGGATAATCGCTACAATTCAATCTTATCAAGTGATATTCCAGTGTGTCATCCAATCGATAAGCGACGTACCAACATGCTTAACCATAACGTTATTGGAGGATAAAATGATCCTACACAACCTATTTTCATATAATAAGGGTTTGTTTGTTTGTTTGTTTGATTTATTACGATCCTATTAACCGCAATGGTCATGTAAGGACGGCTTTCTCCCATGTAAAGCGGTGTGTTGCGTGTATGTTATGCTAGGTGAGTGACTGGGGAGACAGCGGTATGTTTGTGTTGTGTCTTCTGTATAGTTGTAACTGTTGCACTTTTTATAGTGCTAAATCACTGAAGCATGCGCCGAAGACACCAAGCAACACACCCACCCGTCACTATTATACTGACAACGGGCGAACCAGTCGTCCACTCCCTGTATGCAAGAACGCTAAGCAGAGCAGAAACTACCATGGGACTGAATTAGAGACATTAGGTGTGTCTCGGGCCAGGTGACAGAACCCAGAGCCTTCCTCACAGGGCGAACGCTCAGCTCAAGGCCTAAAAGAGAGGCGGTGCCAAGGGAGGCATTAGGAACAAGATAATGACAGTTATGTAAGAAGAGAAAAGACAAGAACCTAAATTTAGTCCGCTATTACGATCATGCAATAGGGCAGCAGGTACACACTAATATTAATGAATAAAACATAGCATAAGTTTTAACACTCTGTACTTTCTGTTGATTTTCTCAATAAATGTCAAATTTCTTTAGTTTTTTTGTGTCATAGTTCTACTTACATATATGCAAGTATTAGCAATTCTTCTTATGAGGGTTCTTTGATGTCCTCCAAAGGGGATTGCAGCACTTTGGACATAGTTGACTGGATTTCCGAGATGGAGTGTCTTTCAGAAATGAGTCAATTTTGTCTTTGGCTATCTTGATTCTGCTCCTTTAAAGTTGTGTTCATCTTGAACACTTTTTATCTGGGGGATTCTGCTGCTTTCTTTTCTATTCCTTTCATTGATTGCGTCAGTTGTACAGGAAAATAATGGCACAGGGCGTTCCTTCTTTTGTTCCTGACGTTCGCTCTGAACATCATCCCGTTTCACCGTGTGTTCATCGTCGTCAGCTTTTCCACTTTCGTCGTCAGAACTCGTAATCTGAGCTTTCAAAAGCTCCGAATCTCTTTATTTTCCCATAACCGGTGGCTATTTTCATTGGGTATGTACGCTTCTGTGTTGGACAACTGCGTTAGTCTTGATAAAAGACCTGTCTGCAGCATTGTCATTCGGAGACCTTATCCATGCGTGACATCTGTTTTTGACCAACTGCTCGATAATTTCCTCCTGTCAATCATATTCTGTCCTCTGTTTCAAAGTTTGTCAAGAAACCATTGACTATAATTCGTTTCCTTGTACGATGATTTAAAACGTACTCCGCCTATCAGAGTCTCGTAATTGTTTTGACCCACCGAACTCCCAAGAGGGAAACAATTATTAAACTCTCACATGCGTTCGAGTCGTAATTAATCTGAACGAAATAAAATCCCCTGGATTTTTTTGGGTAAGAAAAAATGTCCCACAAAAATAATCCATCGGTTTATTCAAAATTGATGCGCGCGAAACTTGGCGTATCCATGACATATACGAGCACATGGCCACGTACACGTTAAAAGCCTGTCAATTGTTTTGATGTATACTAAACGAACTATCCCTGGATTGTAGGAATATATGACACAATACTAACCCCATCAGTTATCAAATTTACGATGCGCGAATCTGCATATCATAGGGCAACATGCCATTTACCATGTTAAAAGCCTGGTCAATTTGTTAGATGGGTATAACGTTTCTGATTGCTTTATATAATTCAGTATGGTTTAAAACCATTGACTCTTCTGGGAACTGTTTTGGGTCCGAAAATTTTCATTGCTTACTACGATAAAAACCGGTTTTATTGACCTTGGAACTAGAGAAGCGCGACCCCCGATCATATGTTGTGCGTGTCGCCGCCATTTTTCCCGTGTCAGTTTCCTCTCTTCGTTTTTAACTCCCTCCATATTCCTTCCTCGGACGTATTTTAGTTTTTTTTTTTCCCAACAAACTATCCAAAGATTATATCCTCATTACCATATGGTCACAAAATTTACTTTTCAACCTGTATGCCAATTAGATAAATACACACCAAGCGACACTCGACAAAGGCAATACTATTTGGACAACATACATTACAATATTATCAGCAAAATGTATCATGTTCAAAATGTCAAGTGGAAACAACTTTGGCACACACAACAAATTTTTATGCAAATCTCCCAAGGAATTCTTGAAGAATTTTGTTTGTTTGTTTGATTAATTTACGTCCTATTAACAGCTATGGTACATGTAAGGACGGCCTCCCATGTATGCGGTGTGTTGCGTGTATGTTGTGCGAGGTGCGTGTTTCGGGAGACTGCGGTATATTCATGTTGTGTCTTCTTGTCTGTCTTGTAAGGAGTGGAACTTTTGCCCTTTTATATAGTGCTATATCACTGGAGCATGCCGCTGAAGACACCAAGCAACACACCCCACCCGGGTCACATTATACTGACAACGGGCGAACCAGTCGTCCCACTCCCTTTTTGCTGAGCGCTAAGCAGGAGTAGAAACTACCACTTTTATAGACTTTGGTGTGTCTCGGCCAGGGGACAGAACCCAGAGCCTTCCTCACACAGGGGCGAACGCTCAACTCAAGGCCAAAAGTGAGGCGGTTGCCAAGGGAGGCATTAGGAAAGATAAAGTCAGTTAGGAAGAAAAGAAAAGATCCTAAATTTAGTGCGCCTTTTACGATTCATGCAATAGGGGCAGCAGGTACAATTCTAAAGCCCTACCTGCAGGGGCCATTGATGAACAAAAAACAATGATGTTGTGAACCTGATCAACAAAACACTACCAGTGTACCATACACGAGTCATGCGGCGTGACTTTGTACAGAAAACGTCTCTCTCATATTGTCAATGTCAAGAGCATGCATGCACGTAACATATACAAAACCCTGATGAGTTGACCATTCTACAGGTACCAACGAGACTGAGTGTTGAATTCGATAGGGTCCAGCAGGCTTTTGATTTCCAGGATCCAGACATTATTATTGACTTTGAGAGAACATAAAACCGGCCAACCAGTCAAGTATGAGGTTTTGCTTTGAAAATTGTTTGTTTGTTTGTTTGATTAATTAACGTCCTATTAACAGCTCTGGTCATGTAAGGACGGCCCTCCCATGTATGCGGTGTGTTGCGTGTAGGTTGTGCGAGGTGCGTGTTTTGGGAGACTGCGGTATATTCATGTTGTGTCTTCTTGTATAGTGGAACTGTTGCTCTTTTAATAGTGCTATATCACTGAAGCATGCCGCCGAAGACACCAAGCAACACACCCCACCCGGTCACATTATACTGACAACGGGTGAACCAGTCGTCCCACTCCCTGTGTGCTGAGCGCTAAGCAGGAGCAGAAACTACCACTTTTCTAGACTTTGGTGTGTCTCGGCCAGGGGACAGAACCCACAGGGGCTAACGCTCATCTCAAGGCCAAAAGTGAGGCGGTGCCAAGGGAAGCATTAGGAAGGTAAAGTCAGTTAGGAAGAAAAGATAAGATCCTAAATTTAGTCGCCTTTTACGATCATGCAATAGGGGCAGCATGTACAATTCTAAACGCCCTACCTGCAGGGCTAATTGCTTTGGAAAAGCCAAGGTCTACATTGATAATGTTCTTGAAACGACCGTGGATGATAGACGTCATGACAAAATTACACATCTAGCAACCGCGATTTCTGTCCCCGATTTACTTCGACAGGTGTCCATAACATGTCCGCCAGAAACAACTATACCATCTGAGCAATGGCTTAGGTTCCAGTTTACACTTCAAAATCCGACGTCTTACTCATCGCTGCAGTACACCGGGAAATTGAATGTGAAGTTTCAAGCGCCTGACCAGGAAAGACTATATTGATATGCATTACGCATCAGAAATTTTTCATTACCTGAAGGTTCCGACTCCTTCTGCATGGACGATTAACATCATTGCACGGTTGGTGAACCTGACCACACAGTAGCGGGCGGTGAATCGTGATACAAGAGTAATTGTCCAGGTGTTTCCTGTCTCCGATCATGACTTTACACAATTTAGTGTTATCCCAAGTGTTGCAATGTTGTTGTTAGATATACCTGAGACAAGCAACGGATCATTTTATAGGGGTCAAGCATAAGTGGGCATTAAGAATTTAGTATTAGAGCGTTGTCATGTTGTGTCTTCTTGTATAGTGGAACTGTTGCCCTTTTTATAGTGCTATATGCTGAAAATATTGATCCATTTTCAACACTTTGATGGAAGTACCAAAAAACAAAGTCGAGTATCAGATGACTGCATTCTGAAATACGAAATTATTTTTAGAATTTGAAGTTTGTTGTTTATATTATCTACCACAGGACTTGAAAAAATTAAAATAATGATATATAGAAACTTTTATGTTGGCTGACCAATTGTAAAATGTAATTTTGAAGTTTGATGCGAAGTCCCTTAAACAAAATCTAGTATGATGGCTGCATCCTGAAATACGAAATCGTTTCAGAATTTGAGGTTTTGTCGATTTTTTGTAATCTACAACATAATTTGGAGATAAATTTAAAATAGTGCAGTATTGTTCACTTACTGTATACAGGGTTTTTGCCAGCTATTTTGGGAAAGGGCCCCGAGCGAAATTCCGAAAAATAGCATCATCAATTTTTACAACCTTGGAAAATACC
Organism: Argopecten irradians; assembly: GCF_041381155.1. NCBI lineage: Eukaryota > Metazoa > Mollusca > Bivalvia > Pectinida > Pectinidae > Argopecten > Argopecten irradians. The sequence goes on along the minus strand of NC_091149.1, from coordinate 23,194,772 downwards.
ATCAGTATTTCATCAGTTTTGGGAAAAAATATCAAAGTAAAAAAAATGCGAATATCAGAAAGCTGATTTGTTTCTTTCAGTAATATTGTAATTAAAGTGCAGAACTAGGAGACTTTTTCTTCAGTCACTTGTGTTCTGTCTGACTTTGGAAATACAAATTTTGGAGTTTATAACCCTAATTAGGAAAATACAGACTGATCAGTCACTTGTGTTCTGTCTGACTTTGGAAATACAAATTTTGGGAGTTTATAACACTAATTAGGAAAATACAGACTGATATTGGGAAAATACTGTGTCATTTTCAAATGGGAGTATGTCTCTATATCGGACCCTATGAATGCCTGGCAAAAAACCGATTATATATATATATATGTATATATGAAATACGACTAATACACATGTACAATAATAATGATATTTGTAAGGACCCTGATTACTGGACATTGTTTAATATTGATGATTTAAAAAGAAAAATCATTATAATTTGCTTTGATTTCCACCGATCAATTACCACTGTTTCTATTTGTTGAACAACAATTGAAGAAGGGTTATCAAAGACAATATGAAGTGTTATCGTAAAAAAAGAAAATTCTTCAAGGTCATTAGTATCCATATTTGTCATGTTGGTATCTGGAGATGACTCCATGAATTGGGATGACACTACAGGTTTGAAGCACGTAAGTCACTACTGGTTTCGATTAAAACTTCAGTTTGATGGCTATTTCTTTGGTGGATTTATCTGCCTTTTGCCTAAAGGAACAATTCTTACACTTGAATGTAGGCGGTATATTTGGAGCGTTTAACTGAATGTCTGTCTAATCTGCAGTAACAGTTTTTGCAGGAATACATGGCAGTGATGGAGACTATTGTTGGTTGATCTTCAAAAGCATGATTTGTGTCAACATAATCAATATCTTCTAATTCAATTCTGCATCTTGAAATTTTGTTTTTGGTGATATTGATAGGAAAGTTTTACTTTTTTCTGGTCTTTGACTGTCAATGAGTGGAATGCATAACTGCAGTTTAACGACACTAACTGTCCGTTGTCTTCCTACAAGTAGAGCCGGCATTGTTAGCTATGGTTGCATTACTCAGCATTCAATTCATCCCCGAAACGCATCTTGATAGTCCAAATGTACAACCTACCTACAGCTGTGACTGTTACCAGTTTAGATGAAATGTGATTTTTTTTTTTCAAAGTTTAAAAAAGAGCATATTGATAAAAACTATTATTGCAATAATTAGAAATAAAGCATTCTTCGTCGTCTCAATAAGAGTACAACGTATATTAAACAAAATTTAAATTAAGTATGGGATAAAAATAGTGTTAGAAAGAGAGGTTAGCAATTTCTAAGTTCATGATTAAAATTCCTGCACCACACTACACCCAACAGATGGCGAAGCAGGCAAGCCATATTGTTTTCAGTACCAGTCTCAAAATTCATAAGTCAATTTCACGACTTAGGCCCCCCGCTTGTAATAAAACAAACTGAGAATTGAAATTGAGATTTTCCTTAATATGCAATTCCCTTGACCGTGAGGATTTCCTCAAATTATCGTCGTTAGTAAAAAACTGCCTCACGGTACCATAATAGATATCCTCAGCTAAGAGAAAAATTTTTGAGACTGTTATATGCAAAGAGTATAAGCGGCCCGGACTATAACTCTTTTGCTTTTGGAAAGGAGATCAAAAATCATATAAACACCGCGATTTTTTCCCCGCAAACCGTCAAAGCACGAGACTTCAAGGAAACTAAGGCAAGATTGCGATGTGCGATTGTTTTGGGAGAACCGCGGTATCCAACATATTGTAGTCTAGTCTTCTGTATAGTGGATACCTAGACCTTTTTAATAGTGCTATATCACTGATATCATATTACTATAAATAGACATTCGTGGTTTCCAAGTAAAACCTGTTTCCAGTTTGTGCATCATTACATAATACCGTAGGCGAAGAATTTCAGTACATAAAATCAGTTTGTATTTAAGTACATATCTATACCGTTAGGTTTATAATATAGATTTTTTGTTTGACGTCAAAATATGTCCCCGGTGGTCAGAGTCAAAATGTATTCAATTTCTGATCCCCTTCCCCTTAGGAAGTTTCTGCCCAAATTTTGTTGAAATCCATGCAGTACTTTATGACAAGTAGCGATTTAAAGGAAATGTTGATGGACGACAGACGGACGGATGGACGACGGACGCCGCGCCATGGCAAAAGCTCACCGGCCCTTCGGGCCAGGTGAACTAAAAATTATAGATCATATGGTGCATGTTTACTATACACATATTTATGGTATCAGATTTCACCAGTTTCATCAAAATTGATAATAGAATAATGATGATATTCTTTAATGAACTACTTATAGATATATGTATTTGTATATCAGTTTCATTTGTTTTCAGTGTTGGGATTGAAATAAGAACTGTTCTTCAAGATAAGAAACAATATCACAACATCAAGCAGAGAGGTATGTAAATTGAAAGAATTCAACAACTACATTACATACATGTACAATATTTTGGATGCATGAATTACTTGTTATATTATTATTTTCTTTACAGCCGTGCTACCCCAACTGAGAACGATGCGTGTATACAAACCACTACCGCTCTAAACCTGATGACTTGTATCGATGTATTTGAACATGATGTTTGATTACTTAACGTCCTATTAACAGCTATGGTACATGTAAGGGCTACGGCCTCCCATGTCATGCGGCTGTGTTGTTTGTATGTTGTGCGAGGTGCGTGTTTTTGGGAGACTGCGGTATATTTATGTTGTGTCTTCTTGTATAGTGGAACTGTTGCCCTTTTTTATAGTGCTATATCACTGAAGCATGCCGCCGAAGACACCAGTGAAGCTAGTTATTTATTGACTCGAGTACTGTCGCCAATCCACAGGTAAATCGCGGGCGCTCTGGCTACATTAGCTGTACCAAACACAATCGTAATTGTTACAAATACCGTAAAAAATGTGTTACTTACACACCAGTGTACTTGTATTTTTCTTAGGGCCTTGAAACAAATCTACTATCAGTATATTTTGCGCATTAAATTTTTGGGTAAACGTTGCCCGGGTAACCACAAATTCAAATGTTACTAAAGGTGGTAATTTCATTGCAAAACATTCACAATAAAATGCTTGGCAATTTGCACAAAGATGTGTTGTAATTAAAGTGAACAGTCGGGCAAGGATGGCTAAAGTTGGTGAAATTGGTGTGAAAAGTATCCAGTATTATTTCTTCATATGAAATAGAAAAATAAAATCTCTCGTCAAAATCTGCGTACGAAAAAATTAATTTAAAGTATGGTAAAATTCTAAAACGTCCTCCCGGCTCACTAACGTCTGTGGTTACATTTCCACGCAGCCTCGCTTTCAATGCTTTCAACTTTTCTTTACTTTAATGGTCAAAACTGCGAAACTAAGCAAGAAACATGACCGTCCAATTAATATGCGAGAACTTTTGGGAGATGGCCAATGAACGCATTTAGATTGGTTTTCTTTGCCCGACTATTCACTTTAAAATAAATAACAAAATATAATTGCACTGTGTTTGTTTTCTTTTATTGGCCACCGTAACAGAAACAGTGACATATATCTTGCAGACCATGTCAAAAACATTGGCAAGTCACAAGTCATGTCTGTAGATATTACACATGAATAGTTATCAGAACTATTTGAAAATATTATAATCTAGTTTACTTAAAATTGCCACAATAAGTTACAAGTGTGTTTGAGATATCATTAACAAACTTTAAAGAACAATCAGATAGCAGATACGTTGGCTTGCAATATTCATATTGCGAGTAAACTCACTACCTGTACGGCACCAGACCCAAGCTGATGGCTAATTATATAACAGTACGGTTAAAAATGCCTCTAACCTTGTAGCTTGTCAGTTTTGCTGTAATAATATTACAAACCACTTATTGAAAATCCTAAATATACGACAGTTTATGACTCCCACATGTGTTTTGACTTTTTGCACACGGCCTGCAGCCAGGACATGTTATGGCGGTTCCCTACGTAATGACATCGCTAGATCTATAAGGAGTTTTGTATGCAATTTTACTAGAAATATGAAGATTTCTCAAAATATCTAAAATAAAGAAATACTAGGCAAGTGAATTTTGATGTAATTTGAAGAATATTTGTTTTGTTTTAAGTAGCTACAGACGCATTGTTGATGATATATAGATCGGTTAAGCTAACTAGCCATTCAGTTTCGTTAAGCTGGATGAGAGGCCAGAGCGTAGCATCCAGTACCAATTTACCTGTGGATTTTTGGCGATAGTACTCGGTAGTCTATAAAATTACATCGATACAAGTCAGCGGTAGAGCGGTAGGGGTTTATATGCTCTCGTCGTTCTCAGTTGGGTTAGCACGGCTGTAAGATACTGTTTAGATTTCAATTATAATAAGTGCATATGCATGCATGCATGTATTGAAATCACTATAGAGTTAATTCTATTTTCAAGGTAAAAAGTTCCGATATAGCTGAAACTTACATGAAATGATCCTGACATGATCCCGACCAAGTGTTGTTATTTTTCGGGTCGATCACAGCCGCCATCTTGAAAACACATTTTGAACTTAAATTCCACCTGTGAGATTTGGCTGAAACTTGTATGAAATTATCCTGACATGGTCCCGACAAAGTGTTGTTATTTTTCGGGTCGATCCGAAATCCAAGATGGCCGCCACAGCCCAATTCTTGAAAACACATTTTGAACTTCTTCTCAAGTTCTGCCGGTGCGATTTGGCTGAAACTTGTATGAAATAATCCTGACATGGTCCCGACAAAGTGTTGTTAAACATCTCTGGTTGATCCTAAATCGAAGATGGCTACCATGACACTATATCTAATTAATTTTCTATATGTTAAGGCCCTTGGGCTTCTTGTTTGAAATAAAATTTGTTGAAAGAAATTGAAAATGATCCTGACATGGTCTTGACAAAGTTACACTATATATAATTAATTTAATGTTGCCAAGGTAGTCAGGTGACCGTTAAGGCCCTTTGGGCCTCTTGTTACTGACTAAAGCCTTCCTTTGCCAGACTTTTCACTTTAGCAACAAATAAAAACAAATGAATTAAAGGTTTGACTTTTTATTTTATTTTCTTGAACAGCCAAAGGAAAAGTTGATTAGCTAAAAAGACAAATGACAGGTGGGGGTCCTGGATTGACACAGCCAACTCTAAGTGAAAGCATTTTTATTGAAAGTCATGACACCCGGCCAAATGTTGTTGGTTTGGCAGCCTCAATTGATACTGAGGGTAAAATTAAAAGAATTATGTCAAATAGGTAATCATAGCTTATAAATGAAATAATGAAATGATGACAAAGATTGTGCAATATATTTATCATTTATTCATCATTATCATATTTTCAAAAGGAGTAATTGTCAGAAACATGTAATGTTTAAATATGAATTATGCAATAATGGAATTAATTAGAACAATTTTTTAAAACCAGAAGTGCCTTTTCATTTCATTTTTTTTATAATCAAAGTATCAGCTTAAACATTTTATATATTTTTTTTTAATCTTAAAGTTATTAAACGTTTATTTCATGGGCACAAGCGGTAACATCTGCAGATCATAAAAAGGTTGTCCTATTTCTGGTACATGACTAGATATTATTTCATGTACCTATATATATATTCATGTTTTTAACTTTTCCTGTATGCATGTACACACACTAGTTGATTAAAGAAAGATGAAAAAACAATGATAACATGGCATTCAAAATGATGCAATACATGGTTAGGAGATATGTCACTGACATTTTGGTGACATAATGAGGTTTGAACCCACACACCCTCCAGACATACATTTCAACAAAACATTTTTCGATAAGCATTTGGCATGGAATCATAAAAGTGATATAGGTAGCAAGCTTAAGAGGGGGGGGGCATCCTCGATACTCCAGAGGTTAATATCACCGACGTTTTATCTACCTTAGACTATCTCATAGTAACACTAGGGGCGATTCAGGAGGAAACAACTGACCACTCACAGGTCTGCAGAGACTTTCTATTAAGATTACAGAGAAAATGATGCCCGACTTCAAAGCTATTTGATTATTTTGATGTACATCAAAGGCCCACATTACATACAGATGTGTTCTGTTGCCTTCCGTTTTGCTATGACATAGTCTAGGGGTGGATATTAAATGACAGTGATAGTTACCCATGGAGTATCGAGGATGAAAGAGGTATATATATATGATTTACTAGGTAACTGGCATACAGTTCTAGCTATTTCAGTATTCTGAAATTAAATAATGTATGATGATACATTAATGTAACTACAAAATACAAAAAATAGTGCGTTTAAATTTTTAAATTTACCTTTTTGTTTTAATATTCCAAAAGAAGAAATGAAATGTTTTATTGATTATTGATATAGATATATTACATGCCTGTATTTATATATTTACAATTATTACAGATGAAGAAGGCCGCACTTGTATAGAATCAACCACACTATCAGGTATTTAGTTTTTCTTGTTTTCTATTTTGTAAGTAAATGACTCTGTTCCAACCTTTCCCAGACTATATATATATGCACATCAGTTACTATGAATACCATTCCTAACTAAGGTAAATATACTTTCACATAAGCATCTTCTCTGGAGGTTGAGGTAGTTCAAAATGAAACAATAAAACTTCTGGGTTTTTTTTGTAGATATATCCATTCAAGTACTGAGGAGGGAGATTGAGGGGGCCGAATTATCGTCAACCTGCTATTACAAGTACAAGTGCCACTACTAGTATGTATAACTTATCAGAGTTTCTTCAGTATTCACTATATCGATTTTTAAGTTTAAAATTGATGCTGAAACACACACACAGACAAATTAAAAATTTACTTTAAAATTTATGACAATCAGCTTTCTTACTAGTACATTTAATGAATACATGTACAATTGCATTTGTCATAGGTAGTTCCTAAACAGAATCAACCTAAGAAAAGGACCCACATAAGGACAAGATATTCAAGGGACCTTTTGTTTGTTTGTTTGATTGATTAATTAACATCATATTAACAGCTATGGTCATATATGGACGGCCTCCTATGTATGCGGTTGGTTGCGTGTATGTTGTGCGAGGTGCGTGTTTTGGGAGATTGCGGTATATTCATGTTGTTTCTTCTTGTATAGTGGAACTCTTGCCATTTTTATAGTACTTTAACACTGAAACATACCATCGAAGACACCAAACAGCACACCCACACCCGGTCACATTATACTGACAACGGGACAACCAGTCGTCCTACTCGCCGTATGATGAGCGCTAAGCAGGAGCAGAAACTACCACTTTTATAGACTTTGGTGTGTCTCGGCCAGGGGACAGAACCCAGAGCCTTCCACACAGGGGCGGACGCTCAACTCAAAGCAAAAAAGTGAGGCGGTACCAAGGGAGAGGGAAAGATAAAGTCAGTTAGGAAGAAGAGAAAAGATAAGATCCTAAATCTAGTCGCCTTTTACGAGGGGCAGCAGTTACTATATTCAAGTGACCAGCTTGAGGATGAGCTCATTCTCCTTGAAATTAAACGTCATGTGTAAAAATGGAGATAAAGCTCTTAGCCATGAAGAAGGCTATGCTCATGTAAGGACGGGCCTCCCATGTATGCGGTTGTGCTGCGTGTATGTTGTGCGAGGTGAGTGTAATGGGAGACTGCGGTATGTTCGTGTTGTGTCTTCTTGTATAGTGGAACTATTGCCCTTTTTATAGTGCCTATATCACTGAAGCATGCCGCCAAAGACACCCAAGCAACACACCCACCCGGTCACATTATACTGACAACGGGCGAATCCAGTCGTCCCACTCCCTGTATGCTGAACGCTAAGCAGGAGCAGAAACTACCACTTTTATTGAGACTTTGGTGTGTCCCGGCCAGGGGACAGAACCCAGAGCCTTCCTTACAGGAGAAAACCGGGCTAGAAACCGAAGTGCTCTCAAACCAGTACCCAGACAGTTAATGTTTTATATCAACAGGAATCGTTAGACTTCTCCTTCTTTATAGCTAAGCATACTTTATTGTTTTAAAGGTGCCCAAAGTTAGAATGTTGAATAATGTTGCTTGATTTTTTTCCTTTTACTTAGTAACATCTCTATGGTCATTTAAAGCTGACAATGCAAGGTTAAAATTATCTAACATGATTTTTTTAATAAATAAGTATACTCGTTTTTCCAAGTATCGTTTTATGAGACATTCCCCGGTGAGGACAGCCATTTTTTGTTTTACATTCCGACGACTGTCACCGACCCCTATATAATAAAGCGCGTGAATCGACAACGCGTGCGCTCATTCATGTACCTATACACCTAGCAGTCCACAGGTTATGTCACCTACAAATAGGTGAACAAAACCCTCACCTGTAAAACTATATGGGACTTTTTTAGCAAGAAAACATGTCAACTCCTCGAAGTTGTCATTTAGATGTTTCTCAAAAAAAAATTCCAACGCAAGTGAATAAAAATCCAAAAATAATCCGTCCACATATATCCACGTATATCATCGTACCCGACGCACTCAACTGACCATATACACGTGACTACGTACCTGATCCGAACGAGCGACAACTATCAAGGACACACACGTGTCGTTGTTCATGTACGTGTAAAACTTAGTGTATATTGAAGTGTTTTGTTAGTTCGTATTGGACAAATGTTGGGATATAGCTGACAACACATACATCTATTACTTCAATGAAATATTGTCAGGTGAGTGCAGTGTTTATTTTCAATTTTGACATTGTATTTGCAATATCGTGGCATGTGTATCTGAGACAAGATATGTTTAGAATGATACACGTGTGTCAAGTGTCCCGTGCTTTATATAGGGGGTTGGCCATTGAAGGTTACTAAGCAGAGCAAAAGAAAAATGGCTGCCACTTCCTTAGATACCACACTGTCATAACTAGGGGATGTCTCAGAAACAATTTTTGAAAAAAAAAAATATTTCGTTAATATTTTTTTTTTAAAATTTCAACTGCATGTTTTTAACTTGCATTGTCATCTTTAAGGATATCTCATTTTTTGCATTAAAAGTAAGCAGGTTCATGTAAGTATTTCTTGTTTTGTATAGAAACAAGTAAAGGTATACATGTGTCAAATAGAATCCTACACATGTGACTATGTAATATGAAATTTAGTGGGATGAGATGTCATTCCTTTCGATACCAATGTTATGCAGAACAGCGCAGGCTAATGTGATGATACTGGCTTTCAATGGGTGCAACCCTTAATCCCAATGACACGACATGCTAAACCTTCCTTTCAAGAAACTAAATGTCTGCTCAATCTTTACCCTGGTCTTGCACAAGGCGTCATTTTATC